>NC_090267.1:140020459-140365459 GCF_040414725.1 Anabrus simplex
GTCCGTCCGTCCGTCCGTCCGTCCGTCCGTCCGTCCGTCCGTCCGTCCGTCCGTCCGTCCGTCCGTCCGTCCGTCCGTCCGTCCGTCCGTCCATCCATCCATCCGTCCGTCCGTCCATCCATCCGTCCGTCCATCCGTCCGTCCGTCCATCCATCCATCCATCCATCCATCCATCCATCCATCCATCCATCCATCCATCCATCCATCCATCCATCCATCCATCCATCCATCCATCCATCCATCCATCCATCCATCCATCCATCCATGTAGCCACTAATTTATCTGCAGGCCTCATGTTTACCATGATCTAACCTGGTGATTACAAGATGTATGTAAACTAGTTTCAACTTCTTTATCAAAATGTTTCAAGTGCTGTCCGGTTTCCCAATGCGAACCTCTAAAAATCACAGGTGCCATTCAGTAGGATTCATCCTTTCTCCACTACTTCTCGTTCTCTTCATGGACACGGGATCGGCCGACATATACAGTAGTTCCCTCATCCCTGGGCGCATTTGTCTCTCAAGTTAGGAGCGCTGGTTGGCGACCACAAGTCCTCTGTCTGACATGTGCTTTCTCTTACTTGCACCAGTCTCCTCACTTAAATCCTTCCATTCGACCTCCCATTGTCAAATCTTGTTCTCCTCCCACCGCGGCGATATTAAGATAGCGAGGTCTGTACCAATACCTTCACTTCTCGAAGGATTGGAATTCTTCCCCTTTCCCCTCCGATTAGTGTTATTTTCACTTATTTTACAATTTTGATTTACGTGCAACCACACTTGTAGATCTTATGGCAACGATGGGATAGAAAAGGGTTAGGAGTGAGAAGGAAGCGACCGTGGCCTTAATGAAGATTCAACCCGAACAGTTGCCTGGTGTGAAAATGGTAAACCCCGGAAAACCATCTTCAGGGCTGCCGACAGTGCAGTTTGAACCCACTATCTCTCGAATGCAAACTGACAGCTATGTGACACGTAGCCAATCGTTCGGTCTGATTAGTGTTAAGAGAGGATGTGTGTCCTGTTTTACTTCCCCTTAAAGATACAATCACCAATACTACTCACTCAGGACACCCATCTGGCACGCCAAACTCGGATTCAAATTTGGACAGACACATTAATAGAGAATGGCATACGTCTCAATCTTGAAATATCTTGAAATCAGCCCCTCAGACCAGTGGTACCATCAACATCGACGTCAGAACAGCAGACACTGACTAATGGAGCAAATGCTAGGAAAGAAGATGATGTTACGTAGTTTGTTTTTCTGTGGCCTACATTTTACTTTATGTAAATAATTGGTCATCCTTATAATCCCGTCATTTCTTTACAGGAAGTGAGAAGAAAATAGGACGCTGTAGCAGTAAGATATCCATGAGACTCATTTCCTCCGAAGTTCTACTATACACTTCGAATGTCTTAAATACGAACAACGCTTTCAAAAGTCGATTAGTTTAAGCATGTTACACTAATAAGTAACTAGAGTATTTAATTGACTTCTGTTTTAATCTCTCATACTATTTTGTTTCTATTAATTTCTACTGTTATATCAAGATATATTTTCCTGGTAGGAAAGCATAAAAGCAAAGCCATCTCCGTACAGGCCATCGAGGTCCGTAACCTCGACACTTGGTGGGGAGGAGCGGTTAGGTCTATGCCCGGCCACATTTAGGATTTAACCTGGTACTCTTTATTGATGTAGACTGAGTGAACCTCAGGACCATATGCACTTCCGGAAGTGGAAAACTCGTTTCTTAAACTTTTTAACTTCGTGACAGGGAATCGAACCAAGTCCTTCCGGGTGAATCGAGCTCGTTTTTACCGACTCGGCCGGGCAGCCTGTTATATTTTCCTGCTATGTCATCTGAATTATGAGCTGACACATAGCTCAGACAGTAAATCTCTCCTCATTCCTTTGTTTTGCTTCCGAATATTACGTGATGATTTTCAATCCATTTAGTAATATCTAACGCCCAGAAAAAATACAGTACACAGAAGGGAAGCGATTTTATTATTAGTGCAAAAAATAAAGCATTGAACGACGTGCCTGGTCATTTGGGAGTGAGAGAAACGTGTTTATGTGTTCCAGATTCAAACAGGAACAAAGGGAGTTAATGCCGAAGACCGCAATGTGGTACATTAGTAGTGCGATAGGACGAGACAAATTTATCGCGGCCGCAAAGTGATGGGACGCAGCGAATTATTACGACCACAATGCATTGCGTCACGACACGATGAGACAAATGAACAACGTTAACGTGTGACTTTAATTCCCCTGATATTTTTTTGGAGATTGATGTTTTTATTAGCTATCGATTGAGTGTACTCACAAACTAAATTGGAATGAGAGTTATTCGTTTTGAACATAACTAACAACACGTACTTCAGCACTCGATGGCCAAACTGGGACGAGTAGTTCATGGGGAAGAATAATTATAATTATCAGCACGTAACAAGTTTCATTTACTTCAACAAAGAGAAATAAACGCAACAAAATAGTTTCGATCACATCTATACGAATGAGAAATATATCCACAAGGAGAAGATTATTCCAAATATTTTGAAATTTCAGCCGACAACGTAATGGTGATCAATACTGAATATACCCTTGTTTTGTCCGTTGAACTGGCATTTACCACCTCCTCCTAAATTATAATTCACTCCGTAACACAGTATAGAGATCAATCAATCAATCAATCAATCAATCAATCAATCAATCAATCAATCAATCAATGAATCAATCAATCAATCAATCAATCAATCAATCAATCAATCAATCGACTACTCCACTGACCACCTGCATTTAGGGCAGTCGCCAAGGTGAAATATTTTCTGTGATTTGTTTACGAAATCTTTTCTTAAATAATTTCAAAGAATTTGGAAATTCATCGTTTTCTTTCTCCCAAATCTTCCTGGCTCAAAATTTGAAACATTTTCGTAACGCTACTCTTTTGTCGGAAATCACACAGAACAAATCGAGCTGCTTTTCTTTTGATTTTTTCCAGTTCTCGAATCAAGATATCCTGGTGAGGGTCCAATACGCTGGAATCATACTCTAGTTGCGGTCTTACCAGAGACTTGAAAGCCCTCTTCTTTACATCCTTACTACAATCCCTTTATACATTCGTAATCATATGAAGAAATCTGTCACCTTAATTTACAATCCCGATTATGTGATTACCACAATGAAGATCTTTCTTGATATTAACATCTAGGTTCTCACAATTATCTCCATGAGGACATTTCAGTACATCAACGCAGTAGTTAAAACAGAGAGAACGTTTATCTTTGTTAAACACACAACCTAACTTTTCATCCAGTTTGCCATCATACCATTGCCTGCTGTCCATCTCACAACATTGCCTAGGTCTTTCTGCGGTCACTCACAACCTTGTATCTTATTTATTACTTTATATATTATAACACAATCCGCAGAAAACAAATTCCCAATAATAATAAATAATTCCCCATTGCCTACAGGATCAGATAATGCTTCACCCACTCTAATTATCTCAGTTCTATTTTGAATAGATATAACCACCCATTCAGTCACTTTTCTGCTAGTCCAATTGCACTCATTTGCGTCAGTAGTCTCTCATTAACTACCCTATCAAGAGCCTTAGAACGTCAATCACGATACAGTCCATGTGACCTTCTGAATCTAATGATGATGATGATACTTGTTGCTTAAAGGGGCCTAACATCGAAGGTCATCGGCCCCTAATGGAACGAGATGGACGACATGAGATATGATAATTAAAATTCTAAAATGTATCCACTGATTAGAGTAAAAAATGATGAAGAAGAAACATGAGTATGAGATTAACACAATCAGTGGATCTAATTCGCAATGCCTTATTTTCTAATAAAATAAGAGAAAATACAGATAACAAAAGAATAAGGCATTGCCTGGAAGTACAAATATATATGTCACGTTAAACGTTAAAATAACACATTAAAATACTCAACACAATCTAAAATGGAGTCAATGGGATAAAAGCGCAATTAACACAAATATACTAGGACAAAGGACATTACACACGATAAAGAAGACAACTATCCCTCATAAAACGGATGACGAGGTCTGCTGATTGCTCGTCATCTCGCAGGATGAGTGAGTCAGGATACCGTGGCCGATCCAAAGAAGACACAATACCACTGCTTCCTTCTGCGATGCCCGAAGGAAAGTCCTCCATACCTTCGGTTTTCCTTTTATCGCTCTAAGCTTATTTGGAAGTGGAATGGCCTGCCACTCCATTTCCCAATCTTCTGAATCTAAAATAGTTGCTATATCCTAGAAGTTGAGGTAATGTAAAATAACTTTTCCGTAATTCGAATTGCCTTCTATCAAGCCAGTTATTAATTTCGAAAATATGCCTAATTTAATCAGAGAGAATGCTTTCCCAAAGCTAACTGACCTGCAGTTTTCGGCTTTATGTTTAACACCAATTCCTTTGTACACAGCGGTACTATATCAATTCTCCATTCATTTGGTGTACCTCCCTCGTTCAAATAGTAGTCAAGTAAGCACTTCAGATATGATAATATATCCCAACCCATTGCCTTTTGTATATCCCAAAAAATCTTCAATTATAGCTGATTTTCTAGTATTTAAATTTTTTATCTTATTGTCAATATCTTTCTTATCGTAGATACATTTCAATATTACCTGAACATTATCCTTGTAACCAAAATCTTTGCATACTGCTAAGTGAATACTTTTGGCTTTTGTAAATCCTCACATGTACACTCCCCTCGTTCAATAATGTCCACATAGGAACCTGTTTCGGCCTTCCATTTTCACTAATCTGCCAATTATGATGGCCGTCATGTTCCCCGTAGCTGACTTCTTCGCTAGATTCGAATTCTAGTAAGTTCCTTCAATTTATTCTTGCTTCCAAACCATTTGTAACTATATTTCTTTTCACCCTGCACCTCCTCCTTTGTCTCTTAAATTCTTTGTTATAATATAGCGGATTGTTGCCATTCTTTACCACAATAAAACGTCACTCCGAACCTCTTTTTTTTTTTTTGCTTTACGTCGCGCCGACACAGATAGGTCTTATGGCGACGATGACACAGGGAGGGGCTAGGAGTGGGAAGGAAGCGGCCGTGGCCTTAATAAAGGTACAGCCCCAGCATTTGCCTGGCGTGAAAATGGGAAACCACGGAAAACCATCTTCAGGGCTGCCGACAGTGGGGCTCGAACCCACGATCTCCCGAATACTGGATACTGGCCGCACTTAAGCGACTGCAGCTATCGAGCTCGGTGCTCCGAACATCAACGATTGCTTCGAACCCATCCCACAGACTGTTTATATTTTTATTTATCAATAGTGTGTACCTGCGGCTTCACCCGTGTATATTAATTCTCTCGTTGAAACTCTTTGGAACTATTTACTTAAACATAAAATAAAAAAGAGTTATATTTATTAACACACGTCGTTCTTGCATTATTTCCATGAAGTACAATATTTTATTTTTAATAATATTGTTACTTTCAATGCTTGAGATATCGGAGTGGTAGACGGTACGAAAAATATTAAAACACTATCATCATCGTCATCTACTAAAGGCAATGCCTGGTCGCTGTACTAGCCTCTTCATGGTGTTAGATAAACCACGTGCCAGTTCACCGACGGACTTTCTGATGTATGTATGAGATCCTTGGTCGTCTCCTGGGTCTCTTTCCCAGTACTTAACCTTTAACGATGGTCCAAGGAACATTGTTTCCTCTTATTTATCGTATTTAATACTCATCGATCCTCCTTTACGTTCTTTAAAGCAAGACCATCTGTTCTTTATCCACCCAGATTTTTTAAAATTCTTCTCCAAAGCCACATTTCTGCAGCCTCAAGTTTTGTTTCTTTCTGTTCCCCTAACGTCCAGGTTTCGCATCCATAGAGTAGCACACTCCAAACAAAGGTATTGAGAAATGATTTTCTGCTCTCAAAAAACTGAGATGGCTGTATAGCAATAAGATTTATTATTATGGAAGGCTTGTTTTTCTACCACTATGCTCTTCTTGATTTCCGAAAGGGACCTGATATCAGAGGTAGTTACACTACCCAAATGAGATAATTCTGTAACTTGTCCTACCGCAGTGTTATTTAGTTTTAAGTTTTTTCTACCTGTAGGCTTCTTTTTGTCCACTATCATGAATTTTGTCCTCTTTATATTTAGTTTAAATTTGTCTAAGAATTTGTTGAGTGTTCTTAGCCTTTTACTCATATCCTTTTCATAATTAGTTGAGAAATCAATAGAATCTGCAAAGTGGATACTGCGCACTTGAATACCATTAAAATTCATATCGTTTCATTTCTCTAAATTTTTCTACGAACAGGTTAAAGAGATATGATGACAGTGTGCAGCCTTGTCGTACTCCTCTTCTAATTTTGCTTCTCTTACAGTACCATTAATATTAACTTCCGTGGTTTAAGATATATATATACAGTATATTGACAATAAGGCACCTTTCTTTCCAGTCCCATATTCCCCATTACTTGAAAAAGCAATTTTGACTCAACATTATCGAAGGCTTACATAAGTTTTCCTGTTGACTTCTACGAATAACCTTCTTTCCAAAATTTGACGTAGTGCTAATATAGCCTCCCTAAGTCTTTTTTGTGTTCTAAAGCTATATTTATCTTTATCCAATTGCTGTTCTGTTTTCTTTCTAATTCTGCCTTTAACGATGGTAAGTAAAATATTAGAAACGTAGAAAGGATTGCTAATGTTCTATAATTCGAACAATCTAATGCATTTTTTGTGTGGAATTGTTCTAATAAAATAAGTTGGTAAGATTCCTTGTTCGTAGCATTCAATAATCACTTCAAAGAAACCGTTTTTCGTGGTATCATCACAGTTTCTCAAGAGTTCTGGCGGAATGGCATCTACACTAGTGGCTTTGTTCTGTTTTAGTTTATAGAGTGCTGCATCGACCTCAGCTGTAGTGATGGGTGGTCCTCTGTCGACTTCTTCAACTGATTGCGCATCCTCCAGATATTCTTCAACATTGACAATATCTCCTCCACCATATAAGTCTCCAAGGTATTCCTTCCATCGCTCACTTAAATTTTCGATTTGAAAGAGCGGTTTTAATCTTTATTTCTTTAACCACATTGCTCTTAGTTCTTTCCTTGTAGCCCATAGATCGTATCTTAAAGTAATATTTATCAGAATACCACTTATTCAAATCATTTTCGATTTCTCCATTACTTCTTTCATCCAGTTGTCCTTGGCTAATCGGTATTTTATTATTATCAAGTATTTTTTAAAATTCTTTATATTGTTCAAATAGTATTTTCTTTAAAATAAATGAAAACAAAAGACCATATTATAGAAAAGAGAAACTATTTTTTCCTTAGAGAGAGTCCTGATAAACTACAGTAAGCGTCCTTCCATTTGTAGCTGAGATGTATTGTGTGTTTGCCTTTCCAGCACTTCAACAACCCACGCACACTATTGACCATGGGAGAATCATCGTTTCCGAATATCGGGTCCTACAACTTTAAGTAATTGTTCTTGTGCCTTGTTGATGCACATAGCAAAACTGAAAAGAACGGGGAAATGTAGACATCTAAACTGAAACTGGTGATTTGAATCCGAGGAGTGAATACTACTTAGCCCGTGGCATGTCCAGTTATGATGGTGGCTTCAGTAATATTCTGCATCAGTTTATTAATTGAGATTCATGTTCCATTGCAGAGAGAAGGAGGATTCATATTGCTGTGAAGGATAATAATCGGTGCCACAATCGTCCACTCAAAAATGTTCGAGGATACTCAGTGTGACTCCAAGTTGTTTGAAACCTCTGCCGCGTAGTTGACAGCCTCACCTGTATTACATGTCCATACGGGACTGGTGAAATACTGTGCCCACCTATGACAAGAAGTACAGATCACTGCGTGCCGTGTATTTGGCTGGGCATCGCACACACGCACACGGACAAACACTTCCGAATATTTAGGACTGGAATATCACTCCTCGTGTCGGGAACCGGAAGTGGCTTGCTATGCCATGGACCTAAAATGGCTCTTTGACTATCTTCTGTAAGTTGCCTACAGTGAATCCATGCATCTACTCCTGGTGATAGCACGTTGGATTGTCATACCCCAACACAGATTTTCCGCCGATTTTTCTTTCATAACTCATTCATAACTCAATAACAAACTTGAAAATTTAAAATCGAGCTTCGAGGTGCATTTGGAACTCCTTACATCCACCTATGTTAAAAATGTCAGATCTCTGCGCGCCGTAGATTTGGCTAGGCATCACACACACACACACACACACACACACACACACACACACACAGAGGCAAATCTATCTCATGCCTACCTTATCAACCATATAGCACTGCCTAATAGCCCTATTTGAACAACCTTCCTTTCTATCGCATTTATTTTTAACTACGACGAAAACAGCTACGTGATCACATATAACACCTGTTACTTCAGTTTCTCTATAGAGCTCATCTGGTTTTACCAGTACCATCCAGAATAATATGTGTTACGTACGTAAACATAGTACATAAACAACATGTGCAGTATTTTTTATTCCTCTTTCTTTTTTGTGATTTATCTAGTGTTAGAAAAAGCAATTCCTCTGGGTAAGTTTCAGATCTGAGTTACAGCGAACTCATGGTTGGTGCTTGATGCTCTTGCTGATTTATTTCGAACATTTCGTTTTAGGTTTATGTCAAGCGTATTTATTGTTGAAGGATAACGAGCTAGATAATAATAATAATAATAATAATAATAATAATAATAATAATAATAATAATAATAATAATAATAATAATAATAATTGTACCGGGGGATACACCTCTACGCCGCACATTTAAATCTTGCGCCAATTAGAACTCCTCTACAGGAGAAACACTGAACTTGGAACTAGACCTACTTAAACCTTTGCTCAGAAGATGTCACTACCGTAATTTTGTGATTATGGAGTTGCTATGATCATGCACCCTGGTGCTAATTGAAAGAACCTTTCTGAAGAAATTTTGTATTCACAAGTTTCTTCTTTACTAAATTTCGTTCATTCATTTTTGGGTTGGCAATATTTATCTTTTCTTTCCGCCTGTTTTGAATCCAGCCAATCAAGAATTTCTATAATTAATTTCCCACCAATTTCGTATTTCTTCTTCGATATTGAGTGTAACTTTTGATTTTATCCAATAAACGCTGTGGGTGTGTCTTGATTATACATGAAAGGTCTCGAACCTTCCACGAGGGTTTATAAACTGCGGGTTTTCACGGCTCTTGGCCATTTGATCAACATCTAACTTAGTGTGTGTGTCAAGCAGGAGGCGAGAGGTGCCTCTTTCTTCAGGCTGCAGGTCTTCAGCAAGGTAATGGCTAATTCTTTATTTCTTTGTTAGCTCCGCAGTTTAACCTGAGGGAAAGGTCTAAAACCTTTACTATGTAACTAGCTTCTCTAAAATGTAAGTTCTGCCGGCTAATGTAAATTTTCATCAATCTGTAATTGTAATTCAGGGATAGAGAGTGATTTACCCTCTAGAGCTCCCCTTCATATTGGTTTGAGGTGACTACGTTTTGTAACTGGTTTTCTTCCTTTCCGTAATGTCTTAAATTATTCTTATACGAGTCACCTCCATAGTTTGGGAATAGCCCCTGTTTCATCGGCCTAGTGCCTTTTCGGTTTTAAGAATGTATATTTAGGAGTGCAAGTACACGCCTCCATTCAATTTGGTGTTTAAGGCCATTTACTTAACCTGTTCCTTTTCTGCTAAGGCCCAGTAGGTTGGGTACAAGATACCCCCATTTCATTTCTTTTTAAGTTGTTCCTTGATGGCAAGTAATTGTAAAGTCTGATATTGCCTTGAATAGGCTTGAGAAACTGAGAGCGTTTCAGCTGTTTTTGAAGTTTGTGAGCAAGTGCTCCAGGGACTAGGGGTTTTCTGCCGTTGTGTAAAATAGTAATCTTTTGTAAGGTCGAGCTGAGAGCTCAGGAAATGTAAAGCGAGGGGCTGGAAGCCCGGATTACTAAACTGTCACTAAATTTTGGATGTACTTGCCTTGTATAAACTTAGTCATGGTACCTGGTATGTTATTGTTATCTCACCTAGTGAAAAGTTGTTAAAGTTTTGTTGTTGTTGATTGTTGAAATTAAAAAAATATAACCTTTGTTAAAGTTTCAAATTAACTTTGGTTTTGTAGTTAGACCCATTCACCCCGGCACCTTCTTTCACCTCTGCTGGTCCACGGGTAAACCCGTATCAATAATAATAATAATAATAATAATAATAATAATAATAATAATAATAATAATAATAATAATAATAATAATAATAATAATAATAATAATAATACTATCGGTTTGCACGCCCCATTAGCTAATATTGATAGTTTTCGGAGACGCCGAGGTACCGGAATTTTATCTCTAAAAGGTTCTTTTACATGTAAGTAAATCTACCGACAGGAGGCTGATGTATTTGAGCACCATCACTTCAGTGATGACTTCGTATTTTTCGTCTGATCTGCACTATCCAAACTGTTCGTGAAGTAATTTAGCTATTTCCTGGCGTGCCAATGTCTTAAATAAACAGAAAATATTTTAATTGAGGAAATGGTTGTTGATAGTGTGTTTTAAACGCTGACGCGTTTGAAAAAATTAAAAAAAATCACGTAGTCGAAACACTTACTCCATCGGGCGTGTGCGGTACGTTGCAGCCTGCCCGTGACTCGTTACGACCGAAAGCAACAATAGAGCTGGTGAGGTTCAGTCACAGAGATTGCAGCTATCGTAATCAACAACCTAGATCACACTGCAAGAATAGCAGACGAGCAATCAGCACTACGAGTACTACAGCGTTGCCAAGTTGAAAACAATTGACATGAGTGTACTTTGTACCCCAGCGCGCCTGCTAGAGTTTTAATGACCGGGCGAGTTGGCCGTGCGCGTAGAGGCGCGCGGCTGTGAGCTTGCATCCGGGAGATAGGGGGTTCGAATCCCACTGTCGGCAGCCCTGAAGATGGTTTTCCGTGGTTTCCCATTTTCACACCAGGCAAATGCTGGGGCTGTACCTTAATTAAGGCCACGGCCGCTTTCTTCCAACTCCTAGGCCATTCCTATCCCATCGTCGCCATAAGACCTATCTGTGTCGGTGCGACGTAAAGCCCCTAGCAAAAAAAAAAAAAGTTTTAATGATACTTTTACACCACTCAATTGAATTTAACAGACTTCCGAGAGTGAATTCCGCTCTATTTAACCCACAGACGAGGATTTAAATCCTTTCAGGAACAGGAAATCGATCCACACCTGCGGTGAAGAGATATATGTCTTACATTCTAACCAAGTAGTCGACCACAAGATGTTTGCTATTTAAAATTTTCTCCGGTACTGAAGGAGATTCAACATCGTATACTTTCTTCTACAAATAATATAAGAACACTGCTCTGAGCGAGAACAATATAATTTAACTTGAATATAATTTTTATTGGAATCAAAATGAAATTGTTCCTTTCTGATCCATAGACATATTTTCAATATTTCTACTGTCTGAATGAAGAAGAGTGGTGCAGGGCAGTTAATAGAGGAGGTTAAACCCTGCTCGGCTTAGCTGGAAAGGAACTGCCAGGGATGTTGCCAAAACCACACCCGCTCGGCAGACAAGATAAACGGTAAGTGAAATCAGAGACGTCGGCTTGCCTCTATATGTGAGTGTGTGATATGAAACGAGAAAAAACGGGGGAAGAAAAAGTGTTGGAAGAGACAAAGGAAATGGAGTGGAAATGATATGAAAATGGAGAAGAGCAAGAAAGATAAAGGAGAAGAGTGGTGGCGATCATTAGGGGCGTTCAGATGTCATCAAAGAAACAAAGGATGCAAACAGATAAATCCACTACTTTCAGCAGTCAAATAATATGATTTAAATTATATGGAGTTAAGCAACATAAAATTTTTCGGTAAAATGCTGATATGTACCAGAATATTAGCGCACTTACGGTGATTTGCACTCCAGCAGCTTCAATTTCGGAAGGTTTGTACGATAAATACTTAGTGACGTTGGAAATTAAAAACCTTTGTTAGAATTGCTGTACTCATCACGAGCTAGAAATTAATCGGTGGTAGAAAATTGCACTGGAAAGCAAAGAGTCCCAGATGTAAATTGCCCTGAGGAAACACGTCTTGATGATTTAATCATGAGCTTTAACTTTTTATTGCACCCTTGAATGATAGTGACCTCCATTTCACCTCAGTAACATTAAAATATTTAAAATCATCCACCAATAACACCACGTAGAAATTATTCAATAAATGACACACTCGCTCTCTTCCTTTCTTTCATTCTTTCTTTTATTTGAATTTACTTCGTGGTTCTTTTACTTCAAAATAATACTACCGACAAGTGTAAGCGCGAAGAGGTCAGAGTGCCCCCTGCTCGTAGGAACTAACTTGGTTATGAAGGTTATTTCCTGTGTACGGTTATTCAGAACTGTTTACTTAGACATAGATCTCGGTCTGATTTTTGAAACATATACCTCAAATTCAATTCAGTTCACTATCATAACAACATTTAAATTTAAGTATAATTATCACCTCATTCATTTACACCTTGTACAATTGGAGATATGTCTATGGAATTATAGATTCTGATGCTACACATACGTATAGGCTGAATTAAATACTGATTAATTCCTGGTGGAACAAAGCTCACTTACATACGTGTTGCTGAATTTAGGGTTCACTATAGTATTAAGCATGGCCATTATTTGCTTCAACTGGCAGCATTGAAGTGCCCCCGGTACAGTTTGGACAAATGTCTTCACAAAACCGCAAAAATAATTAACAGTTCAGTTTACATCCTCTAGTATTAGTGATGTAGTGCAGATTATATGATGGAATATAGACCTCCAGTGCATTTTACAATCGCCGAAATCAATCATAAGAGTACAGAAGATGGTTTCTCTAGCGTTGGCGAATCTCAGGCAATGACTTGAACACTTTATTTTCTTTAATTTTTACTTATTTTACGGCGCACCGACTCAAGATCGATCTGTCTAGTAAATTATAGCTGATCGTTACAAGTCCAGTAGGTCTATCGGCACCTGTAACAGAATAAAGTTTGTTATGTTTGTGGATAGCCATGAATTTTCCTCACTTAAACCGAGAGATTTCTTGGTAGAAGGTAGTTCCGAGTCAGCGAGTCAGTAAATTGCTAAGCCAAAGTGGGATATTCTTGATGGCAATCCTTCAGTAACTGCAATTCAGTCCTGATATTTTTAACAGGCTGAAATTGTCGTTTCGGAAGATGCGACCGAAACTTTTTTCTCTCCAGACTTTTGCGAGGATTTTCACCTGATTTCTCAGCTCAGAGGCGTAGCCTATCTCCTCCTTAATAACGTCATCTAACCTTGAGATCTTGAACATCCTGGGATACATACAAATTTAAAAGGTCTGCATTCATTTAATTAACAAAGCCTTCAATGTCCGTCCTTTGACGTCGTAAAGCAACACTAGTAACATATATTTCACTATAAGCCAATGAATTTTGAATCGGAGGTCACGATTAATTGATTAATGAATGTTTTCATTTCGGAAACACTTCTTGCAAATGCTGGTTTCTACATCACAATCGAGTATATGGTGGGACCACCGAACTTACATGGTCCTTTGTCCCACTATGGCTTGGGGGAGGGGTACTTTTTCTCGGTGCAGTCGGTTTGCATATTAACAGTACGCATGACGTGATTGTCTTGGATATCCATGTTTAACCAGCGAGTGGTCGCTGTATGAGATTTTCTCTTCTAGGTAAACTGATAACCGTCGTGAGTAAGGCGATTCACATTTGAAGGGTAAGCATCACAGCCTCTAGTCGGAACAAAGATTCGTATAAGTTCATGCGCCCTGTTTAAGAGGTTCTCTCGTCGCGCGACCAGTGGCGTTGGTGTTACGCTAAAGTCGAGAGGGAAACTTTCTCCTGTTGTCGGCGTTACTATTTGACTTAAGTCGTGCGCGAAACGTTCTCCATTTGCATTTACTAATAAATGAGTCTTCAAAAATTATGAGTCGGGGAAGAATACTGGGTAATAAGAGCTGTTACAGACTCCAGCTAATTCAAATATTAGAGAGAAGACCTGTTGAACTTTATTCTTGCATTCATATTGCGACTGTCAGAAAGTTCTATATTAATAACAATTTTATTGGTTTTGCGCCTCAAAACTTTTTATGGTTTTGGCAGATGCCGAGGTGCTGGAAGTTTGGACCCACAGGAGTTCTTATACATGTCAGTAAATCTACGACTGACGTATCTGAACGCATTCAAATACCAACGGACTAAGCCAGCATTGAACCTGCCAACTTCGGCTTAGACAGCCAGCGTCTTAACCAACTGAGCCACTCAGCCCGGTACTCTTGTGAATATTACGTACTGACATGTGACTGAACTAACGACTAATTTCCCTTAAGTAGTAATTTTTCTGTAATATACGCCTAATCATTTCCTTTTTAAAATCTAAAATGTAACGCAGACTTCGCGTCTCATTTCAGTAGTTCACTTCACTCTTACTCACCGCAAAATTGTGAAAGATACAGTTATCTGCCAAATTATTATATTCACAAAGATAATAAGATTTTTGCTTAATTCTTTTTGGAGTATATGCTGGTAGTATAAAAAGACTGGTGAACAATTACACTCCCTCTATTGTGTGTATATTTTGCGTGGTTTTCAATTCATTTCCTATACAGAAACAATTTGTTAATCACCTATTTTCTTGTCAGCTCCTGGGATTCTCCAAGGCTCGTTTATTCTTTGTATGAGAAAATTCTACTCGGTAATATCTCCTTCAGGCTTAATTTCTTTTCTCCGTGTAATACAAGTGTTTTCTATTGGTTTGAAGTCAGGAGAATTTGCTGGCCACTCCTAGACATTAATTTCCTAATTATATTGTATAGCTGTAACATATTTTGCCTCATGTCACGGTGCAGTATGAAATGTGACTGATAACCTTCTTTCGAGACAGAAGTGAGTCGCTTAAACTTAGCTCTTGCTGACCCCTTTCCGTTGTTCCTTGAACATACATATGTCTTGAAAACATGTAGTACCTATCAGTGAGTATAATAATTTGGCAGACCACTGTATATTTGTTTTAAATGGAGATTAATATGAGAGAAATTCTGACGTGCGAACTCTCGTGTTACAATTTGTCTAGCGACCATTCGCGGGTTAACGATTGGCTACTTGCAGTGCATAATTGCCAACGGCCGTAGCCGTGTTGAAACACCGGATCCCGTGAGATCTCGGAAGTTAAGCAACATTGGGCGTGGTCAGGAGTTGGATGGGTTGCCACGTGCTGTTGGTGGGGGGTAAGGGAATGGAGGAGTGGAAAGGAACTGGCCACCCTACCGCACGTAAACTCCGGCTCAGGAATACCTGTGCGGAGGTTCGGACCTGCCGTCGGGCAGAATAACCCTTACCTAGTGCATAACTGTATGCTGCATTGTAATAATTATTGTGCATACAGGGCTGTATAGGCAGCATGTGTAGGTGAATTGTGTTGCGTACTGCCTATTGACGCCTGATATTTTTAATCGTTAAACTCGCCGATGAGTCTGCGGAAGGTAGTGCTCCTAGATTTTATGCAACCCGCTATGAACATTGTGTGTTGCGGGTTAGTGTGTCCTTGCTCCTATGAGAATGCTTGTAGTACAGGCAGTACGTTTAACAGATTCTGTACCGCAGTTAGGGGTGACCCTGCTTCTGCCAAAACTTCATGTTAATTTTTATGCAACTTATCTTGCGACTGAGCAACCTGCTGGGTAGCTTTTTAAGGCAGATAGACGCAGGGATGTCCCATTACTTTTTGGATTTTGCAAGACTAAAATTAAATATTCTAATTTCCGGACCCCATTCTTGTGTTAGCCAGAATCCTAAGTATTTGAAATGTGACATCCTGTGAATGGTGTTTCCGAGCAATGTGATAACAGCATTGGTAATTTTCTATTTGCTGATTAAGATGAATTTTGCTTCCTGTATATTTATCCTTGCTTACTTCGTTCACGCGATTCAGAAGGAATTTTACTATTTTTTTTTTACAAGTTGCTTTATGTCGCACCGACACAGATAGGTCTTATGGTGACGATGGGACAGTAAAGGGTTAGAAGTGAGAAGGAAGAGACAGTGGCCTTATTAAAGTACAACCCCAGAATTTGCCTGGTGTAAAAATGGGAAACCACGGAAAAACCATCTTCAGGGCGCCGACAGTTGGGTTCGAACCCATTATCTCCCGAATACTGGATACTGGCCGCACTTAAGCGACTGCAGCTACCAAGCTTGGTGGAATTTTACTTAACGGATGGGTGTTTTGAAAAATATTTTAGAAATATCGATCGAGATCTCTACTATTCTTTAGTAACAATTTATATGTCAGGATTGATGTCATAAATACCAAACCAAACCAAACCCCATGGCACTACAGCCCTTGAAGGGCCTTGGCCTACCAAGCGACCGCTGCTCAGCCCGAAGGCCTGCAGATTACGAGGTGTCGTGTGGTCAGCACGACGAATCCTCTCGGCCGTTATTCTTGGCTTTCTAGACCGGGGCCGCTACCTCACCGTCAGATAGCTCCTCAATTCTAATCACGTAGGCTGAGTGGACCTCGAACCAGCCCTCAGGTCCAGATAAAAATCCCTGACCTGGCCGGGAATCGAACCCGGGGCCTCCGGGTGAGAGACAGGCACGCTACCCCTACACCACGGGGCCGGCGATGTCATAAATATTTTGTACAATTAACCGCGTTCCATTCAAAATAACTTGAGAGGCATTTACATTTCTTTAAAACTTTAATTTTAATTTTTTACAGATTGCTTTACATTGCATCGACACAGATAGGTCTTATGGAAACGATGGGAAAGGAAAGGGTTATGAGTTGAAAGGAATCGGCTACGGCTTTAATTAAGGTACAGCACCAGAATTTGCCTGGCTTGAAAATGGGAAACCACGGAAAACGATTCAGGGCTGCCGACAGTAGAGTTCGAATCCACTATCTCTCGAATACTGAGTACTTAAACAAATCACAATAACACCTGGTTTAATGCGATTTGAGGGTACGTGACGTCCAACCACTTAATTCCAAACTGTTTAAAAATTATATTGGAAACGAAAGGTGCTCTTTTTCACCTTTGTTTATAAAGGTATTTACGTTGGTGCATGTCTTCGGCGTTCCAGGAGCGGTAGAATAGTCATTGCTTAAGAATTGATATCGTCGCATATTTAATTTCGGTGGGTGGGGCAAGGAAAGCAAACTTAGAAACTAAAATTATATTCCAACAATATATGTTTTATTTCGCTATTATGATATGTGGTAAACGTATAACGCTAGACATTTGTGAAGATTTTTACATTTAAGTTGCAGTAATCTCCATTACCAATTTGAAGTAGGAAATCAAAGAAATGTAATTCATCTGGCTTTTCCTCCTTTTCTTTCAAACAACTTAATTAACTTAAATTCTCATCAAAGTGGAATAAACTTAATACGATTTTGAATTATTGTCTGTTGACAGGCATGTGGAAGAGATGGAAAGGTCTTTCTAAAATCTTCTTCAAATACATTACTTTTCCTCCAAAAGTATGTTAACTTATAAGTCATTAACGCATAGTGAAGCATATACCCTAGCCACGGGAGATTAACTCCATATGATTGCCGTAAAGATTCCATGTTATACGTAGCTTGTTATTGATTTTCAAAGACATGATGGAAGCTTTTTTTAAAACAGTTTTGCTTTAGGTCACACCGACTCAAATAGTTCTTATGGAGAAGATAGGATAGGAAAGACCTGGCAGTGGGAAGGAAAGCGGCCGTGGCCTTACTTATGGTACAGCCCCAGCATTTGCCTAGTGTAAAATGGGAAACCACGGAAAACTATCTACAGGGCTGCCGAGAGTGGGGTTCAAACCCGCTATCTCTCGAATGCAAGCTTACAGCTGCGCGCCCCTAACCGCATGGCCAACTCGTCCGGTAACATAGAAGTTAAATGTAGTCTTGAAGTTAACTTCAAGTTTTCGCAATGCACTGTACCACCATTGGTAACAGCAATGTATCTTTACCGTATATCGGGAACAGGCTTTTCGAAGTAATGTACTGTATATAGGATGATATTCTAAAACGATATAATGACGTACATTATCATTGCCAGAGAGAAGTACATTGTAAACAATATTTTCAGTATTGCAGTCGAAATGTTTGTCATAATTCCTGTATACTTTCAATAAACTATAAGGAAATAATTGACTAAAGCAGTATAATTCAATTTGACCACCTTACTCGCAGACTTAATGCAGTTAATTTCCATGAACTGTGTAACATTCCCCTAAAAGTCCACATGCTACTTCATTTACCTTTGTCGCCGACTTCTGCATCGCCGCCGTTCTAACAACACCTCGCACCGTTGCGTGTCATATTACTGAACGCCGCATACCTCCGTCTACCGCGTCATAATTACGTCATTTTCTGCCGACTTTCTCTAATATTTTCGTATGTCTCCAGAACCTTCCACATGTCCTATATGTACTGGGAATTCTCCCGCCCCCCCCCCCCCCCATTTCCTCACTCCAGTCTTGACAGTGGTGTGTGTGGAGGGCTCAACATCTCGCCGTCCTGCGTGCTAGTCACGTCTCATTATCATCCTGCACCTGGGACATTTTATTTAGAGACATATTATTCGTTAGTACTTAGTTTTCCAGAACCCTTCTACATCCGGATACAGGTGAAAGTCCGAGCAAAGAAAGGGTGCTGCTGGTGGAGATGGTGGGGTTAAATTTGGAAGGAGTGCGCTGATTGATGGCGTCCGTGGACGGCGTCTGCGCAGTTGTAAAGTCTGTCGGTGGTGCAGGTTCCGGATCCAAAGCAAGACGTCGTGGAGCTCATTCTTCCTTCGGAGCAGACTGTGGAGAAAACCTCTTAAACTGCAATTTAATTTTAGTGTTGTCCCCCAGTGGGGCTGGTGTCACGGGAAGAAATCTAGCCTGGTTGTCAGAAGCAGCAAAAGTCATTACGGCCGAGTGGTAAGCTGCTGCGTCTGTTTGACTGAAGTCATTGGTGGCGATGGTGGAGGTCGTTGCTGTGATGGTGACGGGACAATAAGGTCAGTGGACGGCGGCGGTGCACTTGCAATGTCTGTCGTCGGTGCAGGTTTCGGGTCCAAATCAAGGCGTCGTGGAGCTTGTTCTTATTCCGGAGCAGACTGCGGAGAAAACCTCTTAAAGTGGAACTGAACTCTTGTGTTGTCGCCCAGCGGGGCTGGCGTCATGGGCAGATTGGTATTCCAGGAGCAGCAAAACTAGACATTATGGCCGAGTGGTAAGCTGCTGCGGCTGTTTGACTGAAGTCAGTGGCGACGACGGTGGTGGTGGCGGGACAATAAGGTTAATAGCGGTACATGAGGGAGATTTATTTTAGTGGAGTCTGAGGAAATACGCCCTGAGGTGATACCTCTCGGATCTTTTCCTGTCCACCAGGGCAGAGTACTTGCGTGCTTGAGTTGGATGGCGAAGTGTTTCGACTCTACTACGACTACTAATAACATGTTTTCATTCCTCCCCTGAAGGGGGAAGCGGACCTCTTAGACGGTGAAGCCGTCTCTCAGGCCGGGAGATTTGTTACGGTGAAGGAGATGCTCGGAGAATGTGAGGGGGTTGGCGGCCATGGCCTAGACTAGGGACGGTCGCGGCATTCGTCTTAGTGCATTAGAATGGTAAACCACGAAAAACCATTATCAGGACAACCGACGGTTGGAGCCAGCCGTGAGGTCCTGTCCCGTCTCGCGAATGCAGAGCCGCAGAGCCACGGTAGAGCCACGATCGCCCCTCTTCTGCTCGGTTGGCCAGTCAGAGAACAGAGCTCTTGGACCACGGACCAACCGTGTCCACTTGAGGGCCGAGACCCACTCTGAATCTACCGATGGACTATAACCGTTGAAATTACACGGCAGTTGTCGTAAGTGCAAGCAAACAAGAAGAAACAAATCGGTATCTATATGTACATGCAGCTTACTAACCTGATATTACTTGGAGCTCGTTACTGATCACTTAGATTCACAGCAATGGGAAACTATAAAGTATTACACTAACCAAAACCGCTGGTATTATACGGCTGTTCTTTGAGAAAAAGCAATAAAGTAAGAAATATTTGGACCTGCATACTAACAATGAAAGAAACATTACTGAACCTCTCCTCTGCGAATTAGACATTAGCACTCAGTGGGTATGAACGGGAAGTTTGTGAACTGCTTGGTCACCTTCACAACATAGCGTAACCCTCGTCCAGTCGTCAAACTAACGAACATATACCATAGGTTCATATTAAAAACTGCATTTTATCGTATATCAAAATTAGTAACAGTCAAACAAGTTTCGGTCATTCACTTGTGAGCAGTAATCCCTAATATAATTACTTCAATACCGTAGGTTCAGTAGGAACCGCACGCTTACTCTCCAAATCACTATCACTATCAGCCATATTCAATCGTTTTTACGATGTGGCCTCTTTAAGTCCGAAGCAAGGTAGGTTTTCATGAGGTCTCTCCATCTGGGACGGTCTTGAGGGATGTTCTGCCAACTGATCCCAGTAATCTTCCGGATGTCTTTATCCCATCTGTCCGGTGGTCTTCCCCTTGGTCTGAGATGATCTTTCGGACACCACTCAAGCACAAGCTTTGTCCACCTATCATCAGTTCTCCGAGCAACATGGCCTGCCCACTGCCATTTTAGGGTAAACACCCTTTCTAAAATGTCACTGACCTTTGTGACTGACCTGTCTTTCTTCGTCAAGACTAGCATGAACCGTTCCATACTCTCCAAATAAGCACCTTATATTTATTTTTATTATTATTATTATTATTATTATTATTATTATTATTATTATTATTATTATTATTATTTTGCTAGTTGCTTTACGTCGCACCGACACATATAGGTCTTATGGCGACGATGGGACAGGCAAGGGCTAGGAGTGGGAAGGAAGCGGCTGTGGCCTTAATTAAAGTACAGCCCCAGCATTTGCCTGGTGTGAAAATGGGAAACAACGGAAAACCATTTTCAGGGCTGCCGACAGTGGGGTTCGAACCTACTATCTCCCGAATACTAGATACTGGCCGCACTTAAGCGACTGCAGCTATTATTATTATTATTATTATTATTATTATTATTATTATTATTATTATTATTATTATTATTTTGCTACTTGCTTTACGTCGCACCGACACAGATAGGTCTTGTGGCGACGATGGGACAGGGAAGGGCTAGGAGTGGGAAAGAAGTGGCCGTGGCCTTAATTAAGGTACAGCCCCAGCATTTGCCTGGTGTGAAAATGGGAAACTACGGAAAACCATTTTCAGGGCTGCCGACAGTGGGGTTCGAACCTACTATCTCCCGAATACTGGATACTGGCCGCACGTAAGCGACTGCAGCTATCGAGCTCGGTGCAGCTATTATTATTATTATTAATATTATTATTATTATTATTATTATTATTATTATTATTATTATTATTATTATTATTATTATTATAAAACAAATGTGATGATCCATTCATTAATATCATTAGGACAAAACTTCAAATATGAAGCTATAGAGTGAGATCGATCCGATTTTCTTCCTTCTGAGTATCCAGTGTTTCACTGAAGCAGGATTACCGCATAACCATATAGTAACCCGAATTGTTTTATTACCGGTTTTGACATTCACATTTCATCGTCCAACAGATAATGATAGTAATCGTGATTTGGATCTGACTGTAATTTCCGTTTCACAGTATCGCGACATGTAAACTCTCATATCTATGAGAATCGGACGGACAACTCATGCATTTCATTTGCAAGTGTATTCGGCATGCATAGTAGAAATATTTACGGTCGTCTCGATTCATCTATGCACCAAAGGTCCACGAAGGTTGTTTATACAGGATGAAGTTACTGAAATTGTAAGGAGACTTAGTGTTCTGAAACAGAAATCGATCTCTAGAGTCTTTTATTTCCTCGCAGTGATAGCTCGCCTGAAGATCGACAAAGAAATGTAATTTCAATAGTGAGCAACTTCTATGTCATGGCGGTGCGCTACCGTAGAACACTGACTGTCACATACAACCTCACTAGTGATGGCGGCGTATCACAGAGCAGCATCTGATCATCACGCCCGGATAACGCAGCGTCTTTAATCTGATTATCACGTGCTAGGGTATCCTGAACCGACTGGTGTACAAAACTTAAATCGTAGTAGTAAAACTCCTCCTCATGCACATGATGGCCTACCAATTAACATCATCGTGGGAAACCTGCTGTTTACGGCAACATCACCTGTGAACCCCGATCTTGAAGAAATGATTAAAACAAAAGACGTGAAAAAATCCTCCCAAGAACTAAGCTTGTTTTCTTTCATTCATGTCAGTAATATCAGTGTGAAATATGTAATTTAGTTGGTATTTCTTACATTATTTCTTGAATTATTATTTATGAGGTTAATGTGCATTTCATTAGACATATCGGAGTCATTAATAAAGTATCGGTTTTGATTCAAATATTCGTTTGTATTGTTCTTCTGTTTGAAATAACCGATATCAGGAGGATCCAGAATACTATATCAAATTTACAAATTAATAGTCTACAGGGTTTATGAATAAAGGCGAGACTTTCGAAACCCTTTACCATCCAGGGTTCGTTTCCTCCCCCGGACTCAGCAGGGGATCCCACCTCTACCGCCTCAAGGACAGTGTCCTGGACGGTAAAACGTTTGGTCGGGAATAAAATGGGAAGGAGGACTAGTATTGCACCCAGGCGGTTTCACCTGCTATGCTGAACAGGGGCCTTTTGGAGGATGGGAGGGTTGGCAGGAATAAGCAAGGAAGAGGGAAGAAAGCGGCTGTGGCGTTAAGTTAGGTCTCATCCCGGCATTTGCCTGGAGAAGAAGTCGGAAACCACGGAAACCACTTTGAGGATGTCTGAGGTGGGAATAGAACGTCCCTATGTTCAGTTGACCTCCCGAGGCTGAGTGGAACCCATACCAGTCATCGTACCACGTTTCAAATTTCGAGACAAAGCAGGGAATGGAATCCAGGCCTCCAGGGGTGGCAACTAATCACACTAACCACTACACCACAGAGAATGACAAAGGTGAGACATAAATAATAAAATAAAAGCTCTCTAATATGCGGGGTAGAAAAAGAACTAGTGTTAATCAAGGGAGGTCGGATGAGATAGATGAAAGTAACGAGCCTGGCACAAGTAAGTGGAACCAATAGGACGACTCAGCTAAGGGACCGTGTTCGCCAGCCCATGCTACCAAGTTAAGAGCCCCTGGGCGCCTTTTAGTCACCTTTTACGACAGGTAGTGGACACGGCGGATATAATCTACCGCTCCCACCCACAAGGGGGGTCTGAACAGAATATCACAAGCCCCATGTCAATTTTATTTATTGTTTCAGGATTATAAAGTCGTCTTCTTTTCCCTATCATTTTTCCGACTGTACAGGATCCACTGTTTTAATCTTATATTGGTCTTCATTTTGTTCAGTCTAATACCGTGTTTTGAGAGACGGCTGTTCCAATCCTCTTCTGATGGTATCACCTGCATATAACAGAGTCCAAGGAGTACTCCTCTGTAGGTCCCGTACGACGAGGACAAAGGGCAATGAGGACAGCGTAGAGCTCTGGTGCACACCAACTTTCGATGGTAATATCTCCGAGGTACACGGCTTGTGGTATTCGTGTTAGGATCTTAATCCAGTTTATAAGGATCTCTGGTACACCACGGTCGTGAAGTACATATCAAATCACAAGATGTGGAACACGGTCGAAAGCCTTTTCGAAATCGAGGAACGCGCTAATCAGCGGCTGTTGTTTCTCTCGGTGCTTTTGAATGAGCAGTCTGGAAGTGTCGAAGCCGCACTGGTTGGTACTTATGTTGACGATGTCGCCCAGCCTTCGATCAAGGATTTTCTTTAAAATCTTCACTGTATGAGATAGGAGGCGAATGGAACGGTAATTTACACATTCTGCTGGATCACCTTTTTTGCTTAAAGATAGACACATTGATACTTATAGCCGAATAACTGGGAACTGAAACAGAGTCAACTATTGCATTAAAAAAGTTGGTCAGCCAGTTAATTGCGGGTTCTTTTCATTCCTGCAACTTCCAGAAGATTGCCGGAAAGCCATCTGGTTCTAGCACCTTTTGGACCTTCATACTCAAGATGGCATTGGTGACTTCTTCTGACGTGATGTGTAAGATAGGACCTGCTGTTGTATTACCTTCTGGAATAGAAGGATGTTGGAACTCAATGTTGGAAATCTTTTCAAAGTGTTGTTGCCAACGTCTGAGGGTGTCCTATTTATCCCGTAATCGCCGAACACCTTTCCTTTTTATGCACGCATAATGCTCGCTACCCTGTGCTGACTTCGTCCTAGCTTTGGTCTCCTTTTTTTAAGTCCAGAGTTGTATACAATTCATTGAAGTGACTGCGCCTAGCTTCAGCGACGGATTTCTTAACCTCACGTTTCGCTATGACATATCTTTCCCGGTTCTCTGGAGTCCTTTGTGAAACTCCTTCTTCTTCTCGAGCACATGTTCTTGGACTTGGACCATCCATAACACGTTTGCTTGTCAATACGTTTGGAACTAGGTTTTGCTGTACGCAAGGTTGCTGTGGCGGTTACAGTGACAAATTTGTAGAATGTGGTCCAAGTGTTGTCAGTCGCATACCAGTCGATGGGAGGAAAATTTACACTGCCTGCTGAGGTCTCCTTTTGGCATTTAAACTTACACCACTTGATATTTTCGGGGCCACATATTCCTCCACCCCTACGATGTTTAGAGATCCTTTGTCTGTCGTGAGCAGATTATGTTGAGGAGCTACACAGTCAGTTGTTAACCTTCACATCCAATGCTAGTCAGAGAACACGGCGTCGAACAAGAATAAAGTCAATTTTGTTGCCATAGACACCACTGGTGTAGATGGTGAGGTAGTTGATGCACTTTTTCAAAAACGTATTACCAATAACCAAGTCATTTACTTCGGCGAAATCCAAAATTTAAGTTCCATCATCATTTCGAATACCATAGCCATAATCACCATGGCAGCTGTAACTATCCTTGGAGTGACCAACGTGTCCATCAAGATCACCACAGAAAAGTGGAAACTCATCTTGAGAACACGATGAAACACGATCTTGTAGCTCCTGAAAAAACTATTCCTTTTCTAGGGCATAACAGACAGACTGTGGCGCATATGCAGAGAAGAAACGAAGCCGAGGGGATGCAGTGTCGATTGTAATTGACATAAGGCGGTCTGAAAAGCAGTGAACCTCAGCAACTCGATCTCGCGGGCTGGTACAAACGATGCCAGCAAAGCCATTTCTGTTGGATGTACCATGGTAGATCAATGTAAATCCATCTCCGATGTCACGTGATTTCTGGCCTTTCTGACGCTCTTGATACACACAGGTAATGTCAAGTTTCCATTTTTTAGAATCGCTGTGAGTTCGTGGCTTCGTCGAGTAAGAGTCCCAATGTTGAGCGTGGTGATGTGTAAATGTTGTCTGCGTTGGGCTAACTATTTTAGCTGGTTCCACCCTTGAACCAATAGCCCTTGTCCATTTCTCGCGGTGGTCACGTGAGGCCGACGCGCGTCGCGTCTTGGGGACGCCCTAGCATTATTCGACAAAACTGACGCAGGCATGATCCAGTAAGTTGCGACAGAGTTACCGACCGGCTTGCAACCACAGCCTGGCGTTGGGCATTTTAGAGCTTCTGCCAGCAGGAATTTAGGCCGCTCCTAATATTGAGAACAGATGCCTCTTGTAGCCCTTTGATACATGCCTGCAGTTGTGGAAAAATACTCTTAATAATCCCGAGTACTAGGATGCCAGTTCCGCCGGCCGCACTGTTCCAAATTCCAGGTTGTTCACCGTTGGTGCCGTTGTAGACACTCATAATCCTCATCTGGGGCCATCCACATTTATGGCCCCTGGAAAGAGGGTGTCTCAATAATGTAAAGCCCCCAGGAGTAGGGCTACCCGATGTTTTGCGGGTCTCCTACATTTGGACGCGCACTCTATATGTTACCTGGCTCCTCCGAGGGCACTGTATATGACACTGACCTAAACAAGCAAAACATTACAGCTGAATGACATGTTTCACATGTTTTGAAAACTGTATTTTTCAAAAGTAGCATACATAATGTGGAAAATGTACCCATCTAAATAGATGAAGGGCAGTAGAAAATCCTGCAATGAAAGAATTCTTAGAAACATATTTTCTTCAATATATACCTTTAGAGTGTACATTACGCAAGACCTACCTTGATCCAGTATAGATATCAGCCCTAAAGGAAATTCGCGTTGATATTGGTGAATGTAATATCCGGATTTCAGTTTATGAAACTACAGATTCACTTGGCCGATACAACAGTGAAATTAATTATCGGAAAAATGAGCGAAAAGTTCTCAGAAAATGTACTATTTGCTCAAAGGACGTTCAAGAAGCAAATTCTGAAAGTAATTATGATTATAGTGATGATGCTTGTTGTTAAACGGGGCCTGAGAGTTTGGTCATCTGCCCCTAATGGTACGAAATGAGACGAAATGTAATGACAATTTGAAAGACCAAAATTCATCCATTGACCAGAATTCAAAACGTGACGATGAAGAATGAATGGATAAATATGAACTTAAAACAATCAGTGGATCCGACACACAATGCCTCCCCCCCCCCCTTTCCCAGAAACTATCTTAAAACAATAGTGTTACTGACCAAGGGACTGCGTCCAAAGCACAGTCCTGAATCGATGATGCTAATTGTCTAAAGGGGTCCAAAATGCAGGTCAACAGCCGCTCATAATGGTGCTTATCGGTAGTAAAATAGAACCATGGTGTTTCTCGTGTAGCGGTAGTAAACAGAAGTAACGTAGACTCACGGTGTTCCACACATTATGATACTACTCACAAGTATTTTTCGTCGCTCAAGTAACGCAAACCTATGGTGTTCCTCACATAATGGCGCCACTCATAGGCAATGCAAACCCATGGTGTTCCTCAAGTAGGTGTGCTAATCATACGGACCCAAACTATCCCGTGGTGTTCCTGACATAGTGGAACTAATCACAGGCAACGCCAAGACGCGTGGTGTTTCTCACATAGTGGAACTAATCACAGGTACTGTAAACCCACAGTGAACCGCTCTCTGCTGCTACTAATCACAAACCAAAAGTATACCTAACATAGTGGTACTACCCGCAAGTAAAAGCGACTCATGGTGTTCCCACGTGAAGGAACGAATCACAAGTTGTCTCATAGTTCTTAATCAATCACCCCTTGGTCGCCCCTTGTAGTCACTTCTTACGACAGGCAAGGTACATCGTGAGTGTATTCTTCGTCTTCATTCACACCCACTGGGTCTCAAACTACTGCGTATTTTGTTAATTCAGGATTAAAAATGTTGTATCCAAATGATGTTGAAGATCAAAGACAACTGTTTTTGTTAACAGATACAGAAGCATGTATCATTGAATCAGGTCACCGTTTGAATACATTTTACCTCGATCTCCCACACTTAGTAGTCTTGTCCATGGCCTCCATGCTTACAGCAATTTATGTTAACTAGCTAATGTACCCGTGTTTCGCTACGGAATTCTACATTGTAATGTGTACAGAATTCTAGATTAGGTAGTGTACACGTTCTGAGCAAGATTGTATTAAATTGCATAGCTCTTAACGTTACCCTAGAACAGTGACACTCAGGGAGCATGCGTCTGGTGCATGCACTGTGCACGGTGCCAAAGACAACTTCGCTTGGTTGATCAGAGTGCAGACCCCCACTCCTCGATTTGGAGCAATAGCGCTGTCTCTCCCTTTCCCCACGCCTGTCTCGCTCGCTCCCCCTATCTCCCTCTTCCTCACTTGCTCCGTAGCCCTCCAAATCCGAGCCGAGTTGAGCCGAGCCTAGCCGAGTACCCCAGATACGAAGCGTTGGTCCGAGCCGAGCCAAGCTGAGCGGGACCGATGCACTGTGCACAGGAACCCTGCGCCGCTGTTTGCACGCGTGATATTTTGGGCGTTTGAGAGGCCCTGCCCTAGAAACGCAACGGGGAAGTTACCAAACGCCTTTTCTCATATAAAGACTGGGTTAGGGAATTTTTTATTTTGATTGTCATCAATCACAATCAGATTGGAGAGTTTTCATTATAATGGCACTCACTCTCCACCTGCCTTTTTACATCTTTAAAAAGACTGTCTTAGTAGTTTTCCCAACTGAAACGAACGTAGGTCATTACAATACGTCAGTAGGAATGGTGCGATTAAAAGCAATGCTTTCATATGAAATACTCGATCAAATGAAAAACCACATATTTTCTCACTTTTAACTAACAGTACTACGCTGCCGGTCTAACAGTCCAAAGTTCCAGAGCTGGAGTGACCAAGCCCCAGACAGCCGTGATCTGTAAGCACTCTTCGTCTTATTTCGGCCGGGTGGGGGTGTCGAATAGTGGAGACTCCCAGAGCAAAAACTATGCCCTTTCACTAATCTGACCGGGCGAGTTGACCGTGCAGTCAAGGGCACGTGGCTGTGAGCTTACATCCGGGAGATAGTGGGTTCAAATCCCACTGTTGGTAGCCCTCAAGATGGTTTTCCGTGATTTACCATTTTCACACCAGGCAAATGCTGGGACTGTATCTTTCTAAGGCCACGGCCGCTTCCTTCCAACTCCTAGGCCTTTCCTATCCCGTCGTCGCCATAAAACCTATCTGTGTCGGTGCGACGTAAAGCAGCTAGCAAAATTACTAATCTAATTCCTAGGAGTACGCGATGAGTCGAAAAATCTCAGGTCACTACACAGGCGGTGGAAAAGTCTATCTGACTTGGAGGCTTTTTCCTCCAAGCAAGAGGAGAAACCCCTCTTCACTGCTAATTTGGAATAAAATGAATGCAGAAGTTAATAAAAGTGAGGAGAAAGAAACTTTTCTTAAGAAATGGCTCTTTTCAGGGTCGAATTTTGAGTTAGTTAGTAAATTGTGGTGCTATAATTTGGAATAGACCTAAATTGTAATTCTAGACCAGGTCATTCTACTACTATTGCTACTACTACTAAGTGACCCTCTGCCTTAAATGTGCACACTACTCATTCAAAACAGCGCATCAGAGTAGTGATAGAATAGCTGGAATACTATGATGAACCAGTTTGCTATGTACCGGCAGTATCAGAAAATGTATGAAACAGAGGAATGGCATGCTAGAGAAGACAGTTTTCAAACTCCCCAGCTATATCCTTTCCAGCCAATATTCGGTCAGGCTGTTATACTCGGTACGCGACAATAATTCCATCTATCGAAGTTGAGCGGCAGCATTAGAGACAAAGAACATCGCAACAAACAATGGTCAATGTAATGTCATTGTTGATCAATGTTATACGCTTTCAATATTGTAGGCCTTCACATTTAGTGTTTTTCCGACTCTGAAATACCACTCTTATCCTAGTCGGTACGGTAAAACTGAATAAAGCATAAATGGTCGGAAATTGTTTTCTCTATAAATTTTGTTATGTAGTACTTTGCGATAGGACCTACAACATAGGTATTTAAAAATTACATTTTATGCGCCTTCCCCTAAACTACAATTTCATCCAGGGTCAACAAAATTGTTTATAACTTAGACTGTAGTTTCTTATTCCCCGATTCAATATACCGACATTCATTAAATTCTGTTAACCCATTTTATCGTGGCTCCGTGTTGATGTGGACTTGGCAACAAAAATACAAATTCATGAATATCTGTGTTATCAAAACTGGTACGGTAACAATGTGTTACATAAATATCGGAAATTTAATTCTATACAACTTTCGTTATGTAGTATTTGCCGATAGGACCACTAATAATACTAATATTTGAGTAAAATGATTTATAGCCTAGATTTTAGTGGCTCATCCTCCGACTTCACCTACCGATTTTCATTAAATTATCTTCATCCGTTTTCTCATGATGCGTGTACAGACAGACAGACAGACAGACAGACAGACAGACAGACAGACAGACAGACAGACAGACAGACAGACAGACAGACAGACAGACAGACAGACAGACAGACAGACAGACAGACAGACAGACAGACAGACAGACAGACAGACAGACAGACAGACAGACAGACAGACAGACAGACAGACAGACAGACATTACGGAAAACTAAAAAGTGCATTTCCTTGGTACTATGGACATGAACTATACAGAAATACCATTCTTTTCAAATTCTGAGCAATGTACAGAATGTTAAGAAAGTTTTCTTAAGTCTCCTTTAAGTATTAGTGTATTCAGAGAGAAGTTACCTGACGCTTCGGTACACACTAAAGCTGTACTTTTGACGTGAGGGGACATGGTTGAGGGCAGTAAGCTACTACGCCAAGAAATTCGAAAAAATTAATTGTGAATGAATTATCCGAGAAGTATTCCCTGTCACTGAAATAAGCACAATACATGTTTCGAAAAAATGTCTCAAAGATGATTTGGGATATGCTGATGCACATTTCACTCTTGTAGCCTAAACTATTCAACATATGGAGGCTAGGGCTATTAGTCTGTCATTTTGTGAGTTCAGATAACTTTTTATAGCTTAAAAAATGTTTAGAAGAGACTCCTGGCAAGTGTGTTAGGCAAATATCTGAAATCTAAAAAAATATGTTGTTAAAGAAACCCGGGCTGCGAGACCATTAATTCCCTTTTGTGATGTTCTAAGAGAGAATTCCGGTGAATTTCCTGAGGGATATACCGTTGCAAGAATGGCACTATGTAAGTATGTTCCAGTCATATAGGTGTATGCTGAGAGATACGTTTCGGCTAAATCGGACACCACCCGCAAGAAAACTCCCCGATAAACAACAGAAACCAAAACATCGGATACACATCCATGGACCGTGACCGGGAAAGGCCGATTAACTAAGGACCCGAGCTGGAAATCGGGCTCTAATCTTACAGCAGTTAAGAGTCCAAGTGCTACTAGAATGAAATAAGAATGATGAAAACAACTAGGTTTATTAAGTTGAGGAGAAACAAAATTAAAAGAAGGTGAACTGAATTAAAAGAAGCATAGTGCTAGAAACACATACCGTATACACATACCCGTATTACAATCGCCGGCGATGGAATAGTATCCTCGTCATTCACAACGTAGTGCGATTAAACAACATCAACATGAGAGCACTCTCTATGGTAATTTAAAATTCTTCACACATCGCACTAAGGGGTAAATTTTAGTAATTGTAAAACACAACCACGAAGGTCACACTTTCCTGGGGATTTCAACCATCCGCATACATCACATACACCTTCGTTATCCGCTTACAGCATCAAGGAATAGGCAAAAGGTAATATACTGTACGTTCCGAGAGCTCCAGGAAGCTAAAAGGAAAGTAAATGAGCTCGCTCCTCAATGACGAAACAAAACAAATGACTGAGGTCAAAATAGTGCGAAGGACGATGGGACCAAATAAATTAAACGAGTTGGCAATAAAGGAAATAATATTGTGAGAAGCTAACACGGGTACAAAACTAAAAGCCTAGAATCGGCATAAAAAGATAAAATGAAAATGAATAATCGAAATGGGTTTTCGATATGATACGTGTACTCCAACACACCCATTCAATCACCCACAACGCCATACATTCCGGCATTGATATGAAAAAGTGCACACAGATCCAACATTTATATAGCATCATAAATATTGCGATCCCGAGGACATCCGAGGGTCGCTACAGGAACGTCCGCAAGGAGTACGGCACCAAGACCGTGTAATCCAAACCACCAAAGTATTCCAATCACGACTGCGTTCCGTACAAGGCAAGAGTGTTATCGCAATAACACGAAAGGCAATCACAATCTGATGGTTCATAGCAGGCGACAAAGCAGACACAATAATACTGCATATGTTCCCTCTTGTAACCAAAATAGCATATCAATCGAGTACCAAGCTCACATGCACACAGTCCATTCATACGACGGAGTAAACATTGCATAGCGGTATCGAAAATAAGGAAAACCCAAATTTAAATATAAGATAACTTACTAATATAGGAGCTCTCAAAGTAGTAGACCACGCATCTCGTGGGATAAGAGGGTTGAGACCCAATCCCGTGAGCAATTTTAGCCCTTCGGCCTTTTGGGCCTTGAGTGCAACTTTCGATAGGGTTTCTAACTAGACTGCATAGGTGTTAAAAGTGGTGATACTTTTGAAACGGAATCGCACTGGTCAGGATGTGACCTGCACCCCGGAGAGTGGTTTAATTTAAGAGAGACTTTGGTCTCTTATGAAGAAGACCATCAGTGTCATAGTTTCCCAGATTAGATATAAGTGGGTTGGGATTGGAGTTCAGGTTGTAGTAGAATCTTTGTGCGGAGGTCAGAATTCTGGTGTATACTTCGTCAATTTGCAGATCATTATGTATATCGCGATTCCGTTCGTACCATTGCGCACCACTGATCATGCGAAGTGCACGATTTTGAAAGCGCTGAACTTTGTTAAGGTGCGTTTTGGCTGAGATCCTCCAGACATGACTGGCATACTCAAGGATTAGCCGTATAGAGGTTTTGTACAGCAGGAGCCTGTTTTCTAAGTTGAACCCATTATCGGCTTTCATTAAAGGTATAATTTCGTACAGGCGTTTAAATGCCTGGGCCAAAATTCTTTCAATATGTTGCCTAAACGTTAATCTTCTGTCCAGGGAAACACCCAGGTATTTGGTGACATTTGACCACCGGATCACCTCACCGAAAAAGACCAGTGGTAGCAGGTAAGAATGAGTTCGTTTGGGGAAGAGAGTACCACTGCTCTTGGTGACGTTGATTTTAATTCTCCACTGTCGGAGCCAGGGTTCGATGGTGGAGAGGGCTTCTTGAAGGTAATTTTGTACTCTGGGTGTTTGCCAGGAAACAGAAGAAATAGCGGTGTCGTCCGCATACATGTAGACATTCGCGCGCGGTGGACGCGGTATGTCAGACATGTATAGGTTGAAAAGTACCGGTGAGAGGACCTCACCCTGAGGGACCCCGGCACTTATGGGGCGGGGTTCCGACAGAGAGTTGCCAACTTGAACTTGAAATTTCCTTTGTGAGAGATAGCTGTGAAGAAGGCGAATCAGGTATTTAGGAATCTCAAGAAGATTAAGTTTGTAAATTAGTCCTTCATGCCATACCCTGTCAAACGCACGCGAGATGTCAAGAAAACAGACTCCTGTGTGCCTCCTATGATTATAGTTTTTAGTGATTTCCTCGGTGGTTCTCATAAGTTGGTGGACAGTGGAATGACCACTTCTGAAACCAAATTGTTCGTCGTTGAGGAGGTGTTTGGCATCAATAATAGCTTGCAGACGGGAGAGTAAGATAGATTCAAAGAGTTTAGAGAGAATGGAGAGAAGAGAAATGGGTCTGTAGTTTTGGGGGAAGGTGGGGTCGAAGAGAGCCTTAGGGATCACAATGACCTTTGCCAGTTTCCATGGGTTGGGAAAGTGGGCGAATCTGAAAATGGCATTGAAAAGTTTGGTAATAAAAGTTAAGGCTTTCCTGGGTAAGTTTTTTAGAAAGGTGGCTGAGATGTTATCTAAACCAGGAGTTTTTCGGTTTTTAAGTTTACGAATAACAGCCTGGAGCTCAGAGGTGAGACAAATTTGAAGTCAGGGGGGATGTTGAAATCACCGGGGTTGTCAATAGCCTCCTCAACAAGGTCAATGAAATCGTCATCAGACGGATCTATATTGGGGGTGCAAGTTTCTTCGAGTGTGTCAGCAAGAGCGTTAGCTTTCTCGTAATCAGAATGTGCCAATCCTTGTTGACCGTGTAGGAAGGGGATGCCAGTCCTTTTCCTAGTGAATCGTCTCGCCATCCTGTGCAGTGAGTTATCTGCAACACTTAGCTCAGCTAATCTGAATTTCCATGATCTTATTTTGTGATTCCTGATGAGGGTGGTCAGGTTTCTATTCTGGCGATTCCAGACTGATTTTATATATGGGTCTCTGGATAGTTGCCACTGCTTGCGGGTGCGATTCTTGATTTTTATTTGTTCTATGATTTCTGCTGGCAGTGGTTCAGGATTTGTCCTGGCCACAGAGGGTCCCACGACGGAAACTTCAGCTGCGGAGATGATAGAAGTGGTTATCTCCTTTGTAAGTGCATCGATGTCTTCCGGTCCTTTTATGCTGGGGTTACCATTTACATGAGATTGTAGATAGTCACGGAAGGCTTGCCAGTTGATCTTACGGAGATGTATAGGGATGAGGATGGGGGAGTGAATGGGACTGGAAGTAATGTTGATAAGGACTGGAAGATGGTCTGAATTGAGGGCATCAATGGTGGTTAATTTGATATAGTGGCGGATGTTGGAGGAAATGCGCTGTCAATGGTTAGGATTATGAGGGTAGTGTGTATACCTATCAGGACCATGAGTGAGCAGGAGTTTACTGTCGCAGTATCGGGCCAGTTGGTTACCTCTGGGTGTGGAGGTACGACGGTTCCACCGTGGTTTCTTGGCATTGAAGTCTCCAGCAAGCAGGTGTTGGGATCCTGGACGGATGACTTTATCCAGATCAGCTGAGTCAAATGCTGCGTTTGGTGAGATGTAACACGCAGAGAGACTGAGGGGTCCTTTGTGTGTGGCTACTTCGATGGTTGTGGCTTCGAGTGAGAAGAGATCAGGAGGGGTATGGATGCGTTGATGGGAAAGGGTGATTTTGATAAAGATGGCAGTACCACCATGTTCGCGGTTGGGACGGTCGTTTCTGTAGGACTTGAAGTTGGGAAGGTGGAGGGAGTGGCGAGGTTTAAGCCAGGTTTCACAAATTAGGGCGATATCGACCTTCAGTTCCTTGATTAGCTCACACAGTTCGACATGTTGACGTTGAACGCCTTCGGCGTTTCAAAAGAGGACCCTCAGTTCCCCGGGGGATGCCCGGTTGGTGGAGAATTTAGGCATCTTGGAACCACTCTAGAAAGTCTTCGAAGAGGGTTTGATTTTTGGCAGCAGGTGTAGGGGCAGCGGCAATGCGAGAGAGGGTATTCTTGATGAGTGAAATTAGACTTTTGATGGTTGGGTCTGAGAGGAGTTTGAATAGTTCTAATAAGTCAGAAGCGCTAGAGGTGGAGGTGAGGTTTAACGGTGCTTCCCTTTCTGGTAAGGGGGCCGTAGTTCCTTGTAGAGGAAAGTTGATCGGATTAGGGGTGGAGGACTGGGTTGTCTCAGCAGGCTGAGGGTTTAATGCATTGGCGTATGTAACGTTAGCTTCAAGTCTTGATGGAGGGGGGCCGGAGGCACCTTTACGGATAGAGGGGAGCCTGAAGTTGTACAACTGGAGGAGTCGGAGGTAGTGACTACATCCTCGGTAGTTGCAGTGTGTTGATCGCCGCAGTTGGCACAACGTGGCTTCTGAGTGCGGTCGCCTCTTTTGGGGCAGTCGTTGGTAGAGTGGTAGTCTCCACAGATTACACATCTTGAGAGGCAGTGACATCCTCCAGAGAGATGGCCGTAGCGTTGGCATTTAAAGCACGGGACTGGACCGGAAGGGCTGTTATATTTCTCAATTTTGATATCAGTACGCAGCAGGTGCTTGATGTCAAAGATATTTAAATCGTCGGCGTGATCTGTAAAGTATGTGACCAGGAAGAGTGTGAGCTTCCTTTTGTCCTTCAGGGATGACATCCGGGCTACTGAAGCGATGCGGAAGCCGATGGTCGATAGTTCTTCAGCAATCTCTTCCAAGGATTGCGAGTGATGGAGGCCACGGATGACCACCTTTCTGTAGGCTTTATCAACTAGGAGTCTAGTGTGGTCTGCCCGTTACACTTTTGGATGAGGGCTTTCAGCGTTACAAAGTGTCAACAAATACCTGGAGCTATCAAACAGAAAAATGTAAGGTAGTAGCAGATACACTTAAAACATTTAAAAACATACTGATAAATCAGAAACGCTGCTCCAATGTGCAGGGAAGCCATTTCTCTTACTGTCTCCAAAAATAACAAAACCAACACAGTCAAGGAGATAAAAGATTCCCAGGTGGCAGGAAGTTTGACCTTCGGTGACCAACACCGAGATGTCCGCCATCTATCGTATACACATGGTATTATTTAACTCTTACGGTGTGAATTGGCACGACGCCATTACAGTAATACAATTAATACGTCGACACGATAATAGCCAATGAAAATGGCTCATCTTGGCAAGTGTGTTAGGCAAACATCTGAAATCTAAAACAATATGTTGTTAAGGAAACCCGGGCTGTGAGACCATTAATTCCCTTTATGATGTTCTAAGATAGAATTCCGGTGAATTTCCTCAGGGGTTTACTGTTGTAAAAATGGTACTAAGTATGTTCCAGTCATATAAGTGTATGCTGAGAGATACATTTTGGCATATAAAGTGATTTTGTCCAACAAACATGACAGAAGTCTGTCCGTTAATGTTCAAAAGTTGCTTGTTGTTTATTATAATTCGAATTATGGACGTGTCAATATACTGTACATGAACAAGGGTAAATCAAAGAAATCTGTGTAAAAAGTAAGCTAATTATGCTGTTTTCAGTGCAATGTTTTGTTTTGATTCAGTTTTGTGTGTTTACTTCATGAATGGGAATGAACAAAAATACTATTGCATGTAGTTTACTCGGAAAAGGTCATTTATCTGTGATTATGAATAATAATAAATAAATAACTGTTAAAATCACAGGAATAGAACCAGCTTTTGGGTGGTTAGGCCGTGTACATTATGCAGAGTTTCGTCCAGACGTGCCATTTGGACTCATTAGCTGGAGTGGCACGCCCCTCCAGGACTCTGCTTAGCAGTGGCACACCAAACTGTGTGGCCCCGCCAATGGGGGAGCATTTTTTAAACGGAGAAATCATTTCTCCTTTAGCAGGTTAGCAAACTTGATTTGCTAACACGGCGGGGCCACACAGTTTGGTGTGCCACTGCTAAGCAGAGTCCTGGAGGGGCGTGCCATTCCAGCTGATGAGTCCAAATGGCACGTCTGGACGAAACTCTGCATAATGCACACGACCTAACCACCCAAAAGCTGGTTCTATTCCTGTGATTATAAGATCTGCGGCCGTGAAAGCCTTTTTTGATATAAATAATTGTTATTTAATTTTTCGAGGGCTGTTATGTTATGGAAGCTTTTTTTTGCATTTGCGATCGTTTTTGTGCAATATAATTTCACTGCCATTTCCTTTCCCTTTTTAGTGCCATTTTAGGCGCCAAAAATACTATTTTAGTGCCTTAACTTCGGATGCCTAATGACAAATTACGCTGTGGCCGGGCGGGCTAACATCCATTAAGACAGAATATTCGCCAGATTGTCTAAAGGAAACACAAGAAGTCTTTATTTCCTGTCTTAAGGAAAGAAGTTGAAAAAATGCAGAAATTGTTCAACAGCACATCTTGGAGGTTAAATGCGAGTGGACTCTATTGATATGCGCCGCTCAGAAAAACACTCTATACCAAAGTTTATAAGTCAAATCGAAAAATTTGCTACAATTTTGTATGCCTTCCATGACCTAATCTGTAATCTACAGGGTAGCAAATGTGTCACTCAGAATAAAGAGGTCTTCTTTGTCATCAAAAGTGTTGTAAAGTAATTATTCTAAAAATATTCACACCAGTGAGATGACTTGCTAAAAAGAAAAGTACACTTAAGAAAATGGAAATTGCAACACCATGAAGGCCTTGGTCGTTTGTGTTGATTTTCAAGATATGGAACGATGCCATGTAAGTATGTAAACGATCAAAGTTTCAGATCCATTGGATTGTTACTACAGGTCTCCCCACGTGATTGGTCGCGGAGGAATCAACTCCAGTATACGGACTCTGGTGTAGCGTACTTGACTTGGAGTCTGTGCAGTGAAGTGTTCCCCATCAAACATGCCTAGACGATAGAGAAGAGCACGCTATCAACAACTGTCGCCGTTTGAGAGGGCTCGGATAATTGGGCTGTGTGAGGCTAGATTATCGCTAAGGACTGTCGCTGCACGTGTTGGCCGACAGGCATGTACGGTACAACGTGTATGGCAGTAGTGGTCAAATGAAGGTACCCACACTCGTAGACCTGGCACAGGCCTAGCGCGACAGACAACTGTGAGAGAGGATCGCTGCATCATTCGAATTGCCCGTATGGAACCCCATGCAACAGTAGCGCAAATTCGAGCTATTGGCTTTAATGTGAAGTCACAATTAGTGCTTGTTGAAGGCACTATGACTGCTCGACAGTACGTTGATAGGGTACTCAATCCAGTGGTTGTCCCTATGATGGCGAACATTGCTAATGGGATGTTTGAACAGGACAATGCCCGGGTTCACACTGCACGCATCTCCAGAGAAGCTCTCTACGACATAACAACCTTAGAATGGCCCGCCAGATCCCCGGACCTCAGTCCTATTGAGCATGGGTGGGACATGATGGGTAGACAACTGGCCAACCGTCTCAGCCACCCACAACTCTGGAACAACTGACCCGTGCAGTGCAGCAAGCATAGGCCACAATTTCTCAGGAAGCGATCCAGGGCCTTATGGACTCCATGCCTCGACGAATTCATCAATGTATTGCAGCTCGTGGTGGGCACATCCTGTATTGATTGTTGTCCAAACTTGGTGTCAGAGGGACCTGAAAGTGTAATCATCGAATCACAATCAAACACTGGTCCTGCATGTTCAATTGCAACAACGTAGCACCACTTCTTCTGGGTGTTGCAATTTCCATTTTCTTCAGTGTAACTTGCGAATGAAAAGCTACGAGTACGAGCCGGTTGCGGTGGTCAAGTAATGCGAGGCGAGCAGAAGAGAACGACGGACTCTGCCATGGAAGGTAACAAAGCAAAGGGAGGCTTAGATTTTAATTTTAAGGGGAACAGGTGTGGAAATAAGCGTGGCCACTGAGTTGGTTGCAAAGAAACATAGTTTATTCGTAGAGGCTTGTCTAACTCTAAAAGACTTAACAGTTTATAATGAAGATGTATATTAGTCTTAGCCGGGATTTACTGGGTTAATCCATACTCCGCTTTTAGAAATCAATTAATATGAAGTGTTCGGAAAATGTCCCCAAGTTAGTTAAGCATTACAAATTTTTGCGTCGAAATCTGAACATATTCCTCTCAGACACACTCTTCTTGTCGGCAGTACTTCGTATCTCATCACAACTTCCTTTACTTACAGCAGCACTAAGTACGGCCTTGTGGCCAGCTTCGGCTACTATATTGTCTAACATGGGCGTCAATAAAGCTGTAAAACTGTGCGACGCAGACCGTCCAGTTTTAGATCGGTACTTAAGTTAGCTAGCACAATAAAGGAAAGATATAACTCGCGGTGATATAACCATGAAGAGCGACATTTTATAGCAGTACAAAACTGGAATAAGGATCACCCTCAAGCACATTTCCTTACCCTGAATCCATTTAGAGAAATTCTACTTAGATATGACTCAGACGGTAACCATTGCATACAAGGATTATCTACTAAAATGAAGAACAGGTCCAAACGCAGATTTTCACCCTTTAGTTCTAGTTTCATGTTCCAGATGAACTTTGAAAATCAATAGCATATAATTTATACGAAATTTGAAGTTTTCTCTCTGATTTTCATTCTCTTATTGGAGTCACTACATCCGATGTCGGGCTGAGTGGATCAGGCGGTAGCACAAGTCAGCAGATTCAATCCTTACTCAGTAGGATGGTATTTGAAAGTGTTTAATTGTGCCAGAGTCATGTTGATAGATTTATCGGCATGTAAACGTAAAGAAAACTCCACGGGACAAAACTCCGGCACTTTGACGTCTCCAAAAACTATTAAGTAGTTAGTGGAACGTATAAGATCCAGTAACATTCGATCCTCGGTTCTGCCACGAGTGAACTCAACATTAGTTTCATTAACTAAGTCAGTCACACATCCAAAAGCGCAACAATCCATAGTAGAAACAATAGAATTTTCCAAAGAATGGCTAACATTACGGTATCAAACTCGGTCCCTAGGAAGGTGATATAACCATGAAGAGCGACATTTTATAGCAGTACAAAACTGGAATAAGGATCACCCTCAAGCACATTTCCTTACCCTGAATCCATTTAGAGAAATTCTACTTAGATATGACTCAGACGGTAACCATTGCATACAAGGATTATCTACTAATGAAATCATGATCATGCAATTCCATACGGTTTTGTCTGAAAGAAACTGTGAATCATTTAGACTGCTAAGATTATTGCTGCCTACCTAGATGTCTTGCAGACCATGAGGTGCTACGTGATCATTCGTTGCCTCTTTAATCAGGCCATGCTTCAGGTCTCAGCTGTTCTCAGAAAACTTATTGAACCGCATTGCAATGCCCATACCAATATTTAAGTAGCTATAATAGCAGGGAAACCAATTCATTGTCTCTGTTTAACAGTTAGGTTCGTCCTGTATAAATTTTCCGGTAGGGATAGGCTTTAATTGAAGAATATATAAAGCAACTTACTTTCTCACTCTGAAAGAGAAATTTAGGTAAAGTAAACCAAATATGAGAGAAGGCATACAGCTACGAAAATTAAGTTCCTGAGGAAAGTTACAGGCATTTTTTTCACAAGTTGCTTTACTCTATATTGTACTACAGGAAAAAAGGAGAGATTAGTTGAAAATATCAGGATACGAGGAGAGTGTCTGAATCAAGACTCAGTGATTAGTGTTATTGAAAAAAAATGACTAGGATGGTTGGAACACTGCATCGGCATGAACCGGACGCGAAAATTAAAACAGGTTTTTGAAGCTAGACGAACATGGAGAATAGGAAGCGGTAGACCCATGTTAAACAGAAATCAGTTCTTTTGTATTGGGCTAGAAAAGAGGGAAAAGACCGAATGACATGAGAGATAGGCATTGGGCTGGACTTCCTTTAAGAACTGACTGGATGTACCAGACACCTAAACAGGGAAAAGGAGAACTAAGAAAGAGAAAAAAAAATTTAGTGGAGGAGAGATAAAACTCGAGTATTTCATTAGTGTTTCTGACGAGAAAGAAACTCGAAAACCTTCATTTTTGTCATTATTCAGTCTATAGTACGCATGTAAGGAAAAACAATGTCGTTGTCTGCAGCTCGGCCTTTCCCGCGTGGTCTCAGTTGGACGTTAGTCTCTATTAGCAGAGAGTGCTTCTTGCTAATCACGTCGTGTATCTGATGAGCAGATAATGAGACCCCTCCAAATCGCGATCGATTGGTGCTAACCGGGAGATGGTGAATTGAGATCAAGTTGAACGTGACCCACACAGCTAAGTAGCCTACAGCAGCTCTTATTCGAATACTTAACGTTTACATTTAGCGTAATGTTTCTTATATTTCTAAATGTTTCTTATAATTCGAGTGGAAGAACATAAATTCCTATTATCCTAACATCCTTCAAGATGAATGAGCAATATTAAAACGTATCATTCTCCTTCATAGTTCATTCTGTGTTCCAAGACCTTTTTCATCAGTGTTCGTACTTCCTTTCCCTGTCCTGGATAGTGATCTGCCAAACTGATCTCTCAGTGGCCATGCTGGAACTTGGAAACAGAAGCACGCTCGTCGGGGCTTAGAAAAAAATGGATGTACAAGAACTGCAAGGTAAACTTGTAGTTTTGCAGGAATGTTGAAATCTTGATCGTAGTCACATGACCTCCAGCTTTACGTGGAATCTGAATCATACAGACGCGAAATTTCATTTCAAAAATTCCACATGCTTTGGCTGGGATTCAAACCGCGGACCTGTGGGTGAAAGGCCAGCGATGATACAACTCGCTTATCACCCCACTCCTACAGAATACCTGGCATTGACAGATTAAGAGCTCATCTATTTGAAGGTATCAGTTTATATGAAGCTGTCGGGAATGTCTCTGCCCTTTTGATTTGTAATGTAATGTGTTCCTTCCTTCCGTTGACTAATTGAACTGTTCAGTTATCAACTGGTTTACAAGACTATGTTTTACTTCAGCTCAGCAGCAGCTCCGAAACTCCGAAAGGATGAAAGTCATTCTGAAATAATAATAATAATAATAATAATAATAATAATAATAATAATAATAATAATAATAATAATAATAATAATAATAATAATAATAATAATAATAATAATAATAATAATAATAATAATATGAATAATAATAACAATAAAACTGCAATTTTAATTAATTATTATTATTATAAGGGGTGATCAAAATGTTTCCGTTGGACGGACGTACAGTCCTGAATTGGGACGCTAATCAGGCAAATTCGTCGTGAGTACTGAGACGCTCATCTCACCGACGCACCAGGTTGAAGATCCTCGTATAGTAAAACACTGTAAAACACAAGTCCGTAACCGCCTGCTGCGTATCCTCGTCCGACGGGAAGCGTCGACCCTTTGAGGCCATTTTTGAGGGGATCGAAGGCGTGATAATCGCATGAGGAGAGATCAGGACTATAGGGCGGGTCATCGAATGTCTATCTCTTGAGTTGGCGTACCTTCAGCGTGACGACCTTTGCGTCGAACGCGACCCGCACGGAACTTGGTACAACCCTCGACAATGGTGGTTTTCGACATACATGCTGCCCTATACACAGTCTTCATTTTGCGATGGATGTCCACTGGTGTTTGTCCTTCGGCGGCCAAAAAAAGAATAACACCACGTTGGTCCTGTTTGGACGCATTTTGTTATAACGTCGCCGTAGTTCACGTGGCCGCATTTAACGCACGCACCTCAACACAACACGACTGCCACACTAATACCTTAATTTTTTAATTGTTTTCGCGGGTCACCGAAGCCACCTCCCAACTCAATCTACAGTGCCTCCAACATGCTATTATTTCTAAGTAGAAAAGAGATAGCAGGGAAGAGTGGGAATGGTACTACAGGAGTACCTGCATGTTTGCACGTCAGACGCGTTACCAGGCAACATAATATCACTCCTTTTTTTCTCGCGGCTCACACGATCTTACACCCACATTATTTGACCCGCTTGATATTCCGACTTTGGCATGCCTGGTATACGTGATTGAAAGGGTGCCTCTAAGAAAGAACGATATCAGCAGTTTAGAAGTAACTATGAGCATACATCGATGGATGTACTGTGGCATCAGAAAGGATCGCTTCTGGAATGATCACGTGTTGGGTGCACTGAAAACTACCGAATTGGGGCAAAGATTCAGGTGACAAGTTTAAGATGGTTTGGCCATCTAATGAGGTGGAATTATGTCTATATTGAGGAAAATATGAAGCGTGGGAGCCCACAGAAGAGGTAGATGGGCTTGTATGAGAAGTCCTGATAGAAAATAACCTATATATTGAAGTAGTCGGGAATAAAGAACAATGAAGGTGGTTATCGAACAGCGACCCTGCATAGTGCGGGATGAAGTAGTAATACTACTACTACTACTACTACTACTACTACTATTACTACTACTACTACGGCCTCAGTCGCCATGTTACAGGCATATTTATTTGACGCTATTTGGACTGCCTGCGTGTCAATTTCTAAGCTCTAGTTTTGCTTTAAGCTGATGACAGAGAAACCGGGACTCTCTAGGGCAATGTATGGCTGATATTTTAATTTATTTTGTAGGGTAAACACCTGAGATATACTTCTTTCACTTGGTGACATCGTACGACATGAAGTGCCGAATTGGCATTTCTTTCACCTTTCAAAAATCCTACTTTCTCTGCCGGGTTTGAACCCGCAACCTTGTGATTCTGAGGCCTATAATCTACCACTCATCCAAAGAGGGAGCTGCGAATCAAAAGAAGGTACGCAGACAGTCTGAGTTTAATGAGAATACTTTTAAAAATACGTATGTTTAATCCTTTATGAAAAATGCTCTTTGGAATATCTCCTAACCTCAGATGTTCACTGAACGTACTCCGCCGTATAATATTGTTCTGTATCCCATTTCCTTCCAGAAGGCCGGCTTCGTCAACTGTTAGATGAATTAAAAGTCAGAACTTGGAATGATTGAATGGAGTTGTCTTAAAAGCAGAACGAGAAAAAACCTACAGTAGGAACACAGTATTGGAAGACGCATGGCTGAAAGCTTTCCCAGAAACGATTCCACGGTGACTGACTTTAATATAAGTCTGTATCCCGTGAGATTGCTATCAGTGGAAAAGGATGTGCTGTTGATCTACGCGGTCCGTGACTTCCACACCGGGTTTGGAACTTGACAATGTTGTGTTTCAAAACATCATTATCAGCCACCGGATGCTTCTTCAACCTATCGATTTCGTCGAGGACAAGAAGTGAGCCAACGTGTTTTTATGTGATTTAAACACTACACTAGTTCACAACATTTTAAAGATGATATCAGACTTTAAATAAGGTACTGCCATAAATAGGATTAACAAGAGTGCTCTGGATATTCAGATCAAATCAAAATCACTTTATCTGCAAATTAGGTGTCCACCTCGGTGGCAAATATTATACAAAATAAAATAATTATGAAGCACTAAATTTTAAACCAGGAGAAAATTTCCTAAAATACAGTACTATACAACTGACACTAACGATTTTTACATTAAACACACACCTTATCTTTAATAAATGTATGTTATTTACAAAATTCTACTCATGATATCTTCTGTACTTACAAACATAATCAATTTATCTACAGTACTGTATGAAGAACCACTTCAAATAATACTATACAACTCCTATAAAACTTTTATTTACATTACATTTTTCTTTTCTTTTTTTAACATTTTGGTACCTAACATGCATAACGACCTGCTGCGTCTTAACCAGAGCCTGTTTTGCCACCGCTTTCCAGATTCCCTGGAGGGCCTTCACAGCTAACTTAGTGGTCCTAGGGCCATCGCAGTTCCCACTGTACTTCACCCCTACAGACAGTCCTCTACTTCGGTAGGTCAGTCTCCATATATAAGGGAATGGAATTTATTCACAAATATTATTTATGTACAATAACCTGCACAGGTGGAATGGCCTCTAACATATGTTTTCTGTGTTTCTGTTTATTCCTTTCTTGAATATCTGTACAGATTCTGGAAAAAGGATCAAACCCTTCCCCTGGTAAACAGGTCAACTTATTCACGCCCTTCCCAATGAATGAAATTGTTATCTGAAATGTTCCACTTATATTTAGAATATTTCATTTAAAACAGATTTCATTTTATATCCAATTAAATTAATAATAATAATAATAATAATAATAATAATAATAATAATAATAATAATACACAGCTGGTTGACAGCACAGACTGGGCAGTGTAACTGTACACCTTCGTTCGGGAAATGGTAGTTTTGAATCGCAACACCGGTAGCTCTGATGATGATTTTCCAGGGTTTTTTGTTTCACGCCAAGCAATTGATTGATTGATTGATTGATTGATTGATTGATTGATTGATTGATTGATTGATTGACAGGCCATTGCTCATTCCTTACCTGTTCTACATATTTCCTATTCAATTGTCGCCGAAAACCAATCAAAGGCACCATGATGTCAAAACTAGCCAAGTAACAATAATAATGAACTAAAATATCACCACCGGGAGAGTTGGCCGTGTGCGTAGAGGCGCGCGGCTGTGAGCTTGCATCCGGGAGATAGTAGGTTCGAATCCCACTATCGGCAGCCCTGAAAATGGTTTTCCGTGGTTTCCCATTTTCACACCAGGCAAATGCTGGGGCTGTACCTTAATTAAGGCCACGGCCGCTTCCTTCCAACTTCTAGGTCTTTCCTACCCCATCGTCGCCATAAGACCTATCTGTGTCGGTGCGACGTAAAATACCTAGAAAATAAATAAAATATCACCGGGGTTTTCAAGAAAAGCCAAAGCTGAAGACAGGAAAGACGTGGACGGAGGAAAGAAAAGGGCAACACCGGTAACGAATGAAGGAACACTGGGTAAAGATCCAATCCCAGCGAAGGCAGCTGAAATAACGTGGTCCTTAGTAGGCCGATACGAAATAAAATGAAATGGCTGCCTGTGACCAACTCTGCGCGTGACAGAAATGGGTATAGCTCTATTTAAAATTTAAAGACAACCTGTCATACTTGACTTGGAGCTTAATAAGGCAAAGAATCCATATATCACGTTCCTCATATCTCCCCTATTGTTATTCTCGTAGACGACAACCTCCTATCGCTATCTTTAACTAGTCAGAAGAATTTGAGGTGAAAAACTCAGGGATCATTGCCCGAATTAATTTTTCCATAATATCAAGATGTACATTATTAAATATTGCTTTAAGGCTTGTTCATTATCCTTCATTATAACAACTGAAACAATATTGAATGACTTCAATCAATCAATCAATCAATCAATCAATCAATCAATCAATCAATCAATCAATCAATCAATCAATCAATCAATCAATCAATCAATCAATCAATCAATCAATCAATCAATCAATCAATCAATCAATCAATCAATCAATCAATCAATCAATCAATCAATCAATCAATCAATCAATCAATCAATCAATCAATCAATCAATCAATCAATCAATCAATCAGTCAATCAAAATTTAGGACAGTCGCCCAGGTGACATATTCCCTATCTGTTGTTTTCCTAGCCTTTCCTTAAATGAGTTCAAAGGAATGGGATATTAATTGAACATCTCCCTTTGTAAGTTGTTCGAATCCCTAACTTCTTTTCCTATGAACGAATATTTGCCCCAATTTTTCCTCTTGAATTCCAACTTTACCTTCATATTGTGATCTTTCCTACTTTTAAAGACACCACTCAAACTTATTCGTCTACTGATGTAATTCCACGCCATCTCTCCACTGACAGTTCGGAACATACCACTTAGTCGAGCAGCTCGTCTCCCTTCTCCCAAGTCTTCCCAGCCCAAACTTTGGAAAATTTTTGTAACGCTACTCTTTTGTCGGAAATCACCCAGAACAAATCGAGCTGCTTTTGTTTGGATACTGCCCAGTTCTTGAATCAAGTAATCCTGGTGAGAGTCCCATACACTGGAACCATAATATAGTTGGGGTTTTACCAGAGACAAACGTGCCCTTTCCTTTACATCTTTACTACAACCCCTAAACACCCTCACAACCATGTGTAGAAATCTGTACCCTGTAATTACAATCCCATTTATGTGATTGCCCCAATGAAGATATTTTCTTATATTAACACCTAGATACTTACAGCGATTTCCATAAGGAACGTTCACCCCATCAACGCATTCATTAAAACTGAGAGGACTTTTCCTATTTGTGAAACTCACAACCTGACTTTTAACCCCGTTTATCATCATTTATATACTCTTAAATACTGTATGTTGTACGTACCAACTAGTGCAGTTCCAAACTCTCAATAGTACAATATTTTCAGATGACTGAAGATAAATACCGATTATGTTGGATAAAAGTGACACGTGAACGCCGTATAAGAGATGGATGTTTTCTGGAATATCTACAGGAACTGTATGATCCGAGAAACAATCTCAAGGAAAGGATGGTAGAATTCCGGGCAAGAAGAGGGAGTTCTCTCTGATGGAGGTGATGATGGCGACCTTTAATCACCAATTTGGCTCCCTTTCATTGATTCACTTCTATTCACTTTGAAATTTATTGATAACTAGCTCTCGATGGGTTACTTTTTGTATGATTACATTAGTGATACCACAAGCGCCAGTCGAAGAGACCAAGCACGTCTCAATTAAAAACAGTCAGCATGTTGTTATTGTTGATCGGTTTTATGGATTAAGGACACTTTAGATGCAGCAATTTAATTTTCTTTCCGGCCGGATGATATTCGAGCATCCGAGATGGTCTTCTGTTTCCACCTCCCTTATGTTTCACGCCTCATATCTCACCTAACGAGCATTCTATTTCTCTTGGCGTTATCCAGAATTAAACCTGTCTAAAATCCAGTAGTAATGACAATTTAGTTCATTTCCAAACTATCACAGTGAAATCGCCTCTTCATCAATCATTAATATCAACCCACACAATGAATGTGGTTTCAATATACTTGATAAATTGCATGTTTCAATGTTTTAAGCCGTAGTATAAGATACATTACTATTAAATTACAGTAATTTTAATGGCATTGTCTGTTAAGAGAGCTGAGCTATTTTTATAACCAGCCAGGAACTCATATGGGCATTGTGGTTTCTGAGGTGGCTACCCAAGCAAAGTGAACTAACACTCCCAAGGGTATCCAATTTGTCAGGACGTGCTTCATCTTGTGTTAACTTGCACGCACCCATGTAGGATTTCCCCCGTTCATTAGTCTTCTGCATCCTACTTTGGTCACTTATTGTCCTCTTCCGATCCGAACAAAATAAAATTATACTTCTCAAGAGCTAGGAACTCCTTCATTTCACATCTTTCACAGCCTTTCTTCAGCGACATACTAATTTCTGTAAACCTATGTTGTAGCTTAGTTGGTTCAGCGCTGCTCTTCTACGCTCTTCGAGTCCCAGCACAGTCGGTAGTATTAAATATGAAAGATCAACGTCAATATAATTAGAAGAATTCCATTTTGGAATAGAATTCTGGCAGTTCAACGTGTGCTAAAACGGAACGTACATAAAGGGACATTTAACTCATATTATTATTATTATTATTATTATTATTATTATTATTATTATTATTATTATTATTAGATTATTGATCTTCGGTTCAGACGGATCTAAGTTCGATTCCCGACCAGGCCGAGAATTTTAACTGCGTATCGTTAATTCCTTCGACTTGGGGCTAAGGTCTTTCAGTTTGTCTTAATATCCATCTTCATGTATACATAATACACAATGAAAACACGCACTGGTGAATAGATCTCTCCACAAAAATCGGCGTTAGGGAGGGAATCCGTCTGCAAAACTGGGCCAAAATCACGTCATATATCTATCCCAATAAATTGGGGAAAGGCAAGGAAGAAAAGTAAGGTTAGAACTATTGTTAAGTACGAGTATTTCCTAAACTAATCAAGAAAAGTTCAAAGTGATGCACTGTTTAGCTTCTCAAGGCAACTTTCTAAATCTCAAAGCTGAATAATTAGAGGCCTGTAATCATCTATAGGTAACAAAGTGAATCTCACGAGTGTAAATTTGAAAAAAAAAAGTTCCGCTAGTTTATTATGCCAAGAATTTTTCATTCAGGAACTCACTCACTCACTCACTCACTCACTCACTCACTCACTCACTCCTTACTAACTTTAGAGTGCCATTATCATAAAACTACATGCTCCGCGCCCGAACAAAGGCGAAAAGAGCGTGTACCATGTCGTCGTTATTGCAGTAACGGTGTCTACACGGCACTTTCTTCAATCACTATCAATCACTACTGATCTGCATTTAGGGCAATCGTTCAGGTGGCTGAATCCCTATCTGTTGTTTTCCTAGCCCTTTCAGAAATGCTTCAAAAGAAGTTGGAAATTTATTGAACATCGCCGTGGGAAAGTTATTCCGCTCCCTAACTCCCCTTTTTATAAACGAATATTTGTCCCAATTTGTCCTCTTGAATTCGAACTTTATCTTCATATTGTAATCGTTTCTACTTTTAGAGACACCACTCAAACTTATTCGTCTTCTGATGCCACTCCACGCCATCTCTCCACTGACAGTTTGGAACATACTACTTAGTCGAGCAGCTCGTCTCCTTTTTCCCAAGCCTTCCCAGTCCAAACTTTGCAATATTTTTGTAACGCTACTCTTTCGTCGGAAATCACCCAGAATAAATCGAGCTGCTTTTCTTTGGACTTTTCCAGTTCTTGAATCAAATAACCGTGGTGATGGTCCCATACACTGGAACCATACTCTAGTTGGAGTCTTACCAGATACTTATATGCCCTCTCCTTTATATCCTTACTACAACCCCTAAATACCATCATAACCATGTGCAGAAATCTGTACCCTTTATTTACAATCATATTTATGTGATTACCTCAATGAAGATCTTTCCTTATATTAACACCTAAGTACTTATAATGATCCTCAAATGGAACTTTCGCCCCCATCCACGCTGTAATTAAAACTAAGAGGATTTATCCTATTTGTGAAACTCACGACCTGACTTTTAACCCCGTTTATCATCGTACCATTGCTTACTGTCCATCTCAGAGCATTATCGAGATCCTTTTTGCAATTGCTCACATTCTTGTAACTTATTTATTACTCTGTGCAGAATAACATCATCTGCAAAAAGATTTATCTCGGATTCCACTTCTTTACACATATAATTGATATACAGTATTTAAGAAAACAACAAAGCAGTGAATAGGTCACTTGGCATGAGGTCTGGATTAGAACGCTGCTCTGATCGATTGAGAAAGCTCAAATCGCCAACCAGAGCGATGCAAAGAGCGATTCTGAGCTCATTCTATCTCCACTTCGACTACCCAGCTCGTTTGGTCAGATAATGAGTCTGCTGATAGAACCAGAGACAGGCTCATAAATGGACGAGTCAGGCTCGAACCATACTCCCTGCTGCTCAGTCAAAATGGGTGGTGTCTGAACAGTGAGCAGTGCGAGTCAAAATAAACTCAGTGGGTACTCAAAATGCGAGTTTTTGCCATGTTTCTGTTTCGTGCATTTGCGTTACGAGTGTTAAGTGCAGTGGCTGTACGAGAAAGGTATTCCGAGATCCAATGCATGCGGCAAGCGAGTGTAACGTGAGTGAGTCACTTGAACTCCCAAATTTTCGACCTGTTTGATCTATCCAGGCTTGTTTCAGCTCATTGTGAACAGTTTGGTGGACTCAGTTTTTCAGTGAAACTGATCGACTTTTCCAGTTTCATCCTTCCAAACACTCATTGAACAGAGTGCTCAAGCAGCAAGATTTGAACGAGTGTAGACTGAGCGGGACCATTTCCTTGTAAATGAGTTTCGGCTAGTCTACAGGTCTTTTTGCACAGCTCTACAGGGCATACACAACATTTGTGTCATGCAGACTGCATACTGACAGGTTAAAGCATGCTCGAGTTGGTTAGAACAAAATTGTAAATTAAATGAATAGGCAAAATAGGACAGCGTATTTCAGTACCCATTCCGCATATGATATATAAGTTGAAACGTGAATGTTATCCTAGTGTCGCGTAGTTTAATAGGGGAGAAATACCCATACGCCCGCTGATGTCCTACGCAGCTCGCAAGACATCAGGGGTAACAGCTGGAAATTTGAATATTCGGCCGGATCTGGGATCTTACCTCTGGTTTGGTGACCGCCCGAGCATACACCACCTACACCAGAACTTAACGCGGCATAGCCCATGTATTTCCAACCGAACCGTTCCAAAAGAACTGCTGTTGGTGCCGCCAGGTGGAGTCTTGCGCAGTTATGGAGGAGCACAATACCCGGAAACATGCATCGCACTCTTGTACTGTAGCTGGTGTTGGCTTTTATCAGGCGAGCTGGAGAATTATCACATCGTCTGAGGAAATTCAATCCGCCGTGTAGAGTATAGGTCGCTGAGCCGGAATAGAGCAACGTTGATTTTGACCAGCGTAAAATCTATACCACGTTTTTTTATATGTCTAGGATGTTGATATTTCGTATGATACACATTCAATGTTCAAGTCCAGAGTTGGGAAGTCAATTAGTAAGATATAATCGAATTACTTGTAACGAATAGCCTTTTAATAATGTTTACTCGTAATCGTTACGTTTTACAAAACGTAAGTTTTACTCGTAGTTTACTTCTTAGAACAGAGTTGTAATCGTTATATTCTGGTTATAGATATCGACTAAATCGCATGGAAGCAGAAATGGGAACATGTTGATTATGAAGATAACGTTTAAAGTTTTAATACAACAGAACCACAAGCTTCGCCAGTGTTGGATATTTCCTTTCCTCAAACTTATCCTACAATATAGATCACTACTAGGAATGTTCTTGAAACTAAACACACGCACTTTTTCAAGTGCCCCTGTACAGCGTCTTTTCAGTGGTACTTTAGATGAGCGATGAGAAGTTTGTTAAGTAAAAGGCGAAATGTTTGAAATGCTACAGTAGAAGTCACTATCATAAAAATTATGGGATGTTTCTTGATATCATGCTTAGGTTCACATAGTGATGATAGCACTTAATATCTCTGTGCTGAAAACAACACAGAATGAATAAATATCTTCATCTCTGCAAACTTTAGTTTCATTTCAGCCCCACGCGGAAATCTGTCAGCGGTTTCCTTACGACTGGCAATCTGTGAAGTAATTGTACTGTAAGTGTCAGCTTACTGATTACTTGTTTAAAATGTAATTTGTAATTGTATTTGAAGTAAAATATGTCTCAAGTATGTACAATTCATTCCAATGACTTTTTATACTTCTACTATCACTATTAATAAAATAGTGGAACTGCGTATTAGCCGTCAATGTTGAGAAAATATTTCTTCTTGGACATTTCATAAATGCTTAATTTCTCTGAGTAGTAAACACATTTCACGTAAAAATGTGATTTTGGTATAGCACAATACAAGGAAAGGGGCTGCCTGGCCGAGGCGGTAAAGGCGTGCTCGGTCCGCCCGGAAGGGCGTGGGTTCGAATCCCCGTCAGGAAGTCGTGAAATTTAAGAAACGAGATTTCCACTTTCGGAGGTGCACATGGCCCTGAGGTTCACTCAGCCTACACCAAAAATGGGTACCATGTTACTTCCTGGGGGCAAAGGCGGCCGGGCGTAGAGCTAACCACTCTACCCCATCAAGTGCCGAGGTTACGGATAGTGGAAGCCTTTACCTTCCACTCCTCCAAGGGCCTTCATGGCCTGTCCGGAGATGACTTTGCTTTTTTGCTTTGCTTTTACAATACAAGGAAACTCTGGTGGCCTGGAGATCGTCGGTCACTTACTGGATCCATCTGTACTCCAAACATACTAAGTCCATAAATTTATGCACCAATGATTCACAGCACATGTCTGTTCGAACGGTGCTATTTCGACTTCCAAAAGTTAAATCATTATTTCGTCCACATGCATTAAAGTAGTTGAATATTATCGATTGTCGTAAGCAATCCGGACCAGAAATAGTTCTTAAATCTTTCCCGTCTAACTGCGAGCTGCAGCGGCCAAAATTACCTTCACGTCGCGCTGCAAGCATGGTCTGTGGTAAGGTTTGATAATTCACTAAAAATCGAGACCGAGTAATGCACGCATTCTGGTGGTTGCATTGTACTTTTTCATTAATAAGTTGCCGGGCTGAGTGGCTCAGACGGTTCAGGCGCTGGCCTTCTAACCCCAACTTGGCAGGTTCGATCCTGGCTCAGTCCGGTGGTATTTGAAGGTGCTCAAATACGACAGCCTCGTGTCGGTAGATTTACTGGCACGTAAAAGAACTCCTGCGGGACGAAATTCCGGCACCTCGGCGTCACTGAAGACCATAAAAGTAGTTAGTGGGATGTAAAGCAAATAACATTATTAATATTCATTAGTTACGATAGTATTTCAACAGATGTCATTATTAACTCAGAAATTTTACGACATTATCCACAATTGTGCAATAGTAGACGTCACGCAATGTACTGTAAAATATCGCTTCCAGCGGCAAATAAGTGCTTGTTGAAAGTGATATTTTAAATATTTCATGTAATCGTAATCCCGCATATCTAGAAAAAACAGAAAATTTTACTAATACTGTATGTAGATATTCTAACGTATTCACGCAAATATGAAACGCGCGGGAACATTCGGTAGCCTGTAAAATAAATTCCAATCGTAACGAAATGAAAGATGTTGTTTTGGATGTCAATAATATTTCCACTTGTGCATAAAATTATAATTACATACCTTCAATATAATCTTCACTCTGATTATCTTCGCTAACATCACCTTGCGAGTCACTATCGTCACGTACAAATACGGCCGCTTCCTTCCTACTCCTAGCCCTTCCTTGTCCCATTGTCGCCATAAGACCTATCTGTGTCGGTGCGACGTAAAGCAACTAGCAAAAAAAGGATATTAAGGCCCGAACCGGAATGGGTTCAAAATGCACCAAACCCGATCATGGGTAAGTTCCATGTGCCTGTTACGTTTCTTGCAACTGTCTTAAGGTGGAAATAGTATCTTCCGAACAGACACTCCTCAAATGTGGAGTAAACTAGCTTTTAAAAGCACGCTGTGCAGTAGCGGACCATTTACATTCTAAGAGCCAATCATTCTACTGCCTCTTTCAGTGGTGACTGGTGTTGCTGTTGAAATTTATTTCGATAGGCGCACTCGTTGCATGGATTACCTAAATTTGGTGGTTTCGACGACGTGTCCGTTAGCTTGCCAATGTTGTGCCCTCCTCCATTATCGAACTCAGCACTGTCAACCATTCAGAGGATCAACCCTCGTCTGAGAAGTAGGAGGGATGATGGCACTGAAGTAGTTAGTGGGACGTTACAACAATGAAATTCATTAAATACTTTTACGGTTTCTGGAGAAGCCGAGGTGCCAGAATATATTTTGCAGGAGTTCTTTTACGTGTCAGTATATCTACCAACATGGTAGATAAAACATAAAACATATTGTATGTAAATAAAGTATGTATGTATATCCCTTAGCTCCGTTTCCTGATACGGGGTCGGGGATGAAGTGAGATGTAATTTATGGCAAGATTTTATGGCCAGATGCCCCTTCTGATGTTAGCCTCAGTTTAGGAGCTAAGATAGATGAAATTAATGAGTGTGAATTAAATTTGGTATGGAGGTGGAACGAATCTAATATGAACTGTCCCGGCATTTGTCTGGAAGTGAAAACGTGAAACCATAGAAAACAATTCTCAGGACAGCCGATGGTGAGGTTCGATCCCTCTTGTCTCTGGAACGCAGAGCTTGGCGTTAACACGCGCGGCACTTCCATTCTTTAACGTAATACACTGACTGACAGTGACAATGCAACACCAAGGAGGAGTGGTTCGAAAGGGATGAAAGTTGGGGAAAAACAGAGACGGCACGGACGAATAATTGATGTTTATTTCAAACCGATATGCAGGTTACACAATGCGCACGGCATCGACTCAGTAGGATGTAGGACCACCGCGAGCGGCGATGCACGCAGAAACACGTCGAGGTACAGAGTCAATAAGAGTGCGGATGGTGTCCCGAGGGATGGTTCTCCATTCTCTGTCAACCATTTGCCACACTTGGTCGTCCATACGAGGCTGGGGCAGAGTTTGCAAACGGCGTCCAATGAGATCCCACACGTGTTCGATTGGTGAGAGATCCGGAGAGTACGCTGGCCACGGAAGCATCTGTACACCTCGTAGAGCCTGTTGGGAGATGCGAGCAGTGTGTGGGCGGGCATTATCCTGCTGAAACAGAGCAATGGGCAGCCCCTGAAGGTACGGGAGTGCCACCGGCCGCAGCACATGCTGCACGTAGCGGTGGGTATTTAACGTGCCTTGAATACGCACTAGAGGTGACGTGGAATCATACGCAATAGCGCCCCAAACCATGATGCCGCGTTGTCTAGCGGTAGGGCGCTTCACAGTTACTGCCGGATTTGACCTTTCTCCACGCCGACGCCACACTCGTCTGCGGTGACTATCACTGACAGAACAGAAGCGTGACTCATCGGAGAACACGACGTTCCGCCATTCCCTCATCCAAGTCGCTCTAGCCCGGCACCATGCCAGAAGTGCACGTCTATGCTGTGGAGTCAATGGTAGTCTTCTGAGCGGACGCCGGGAGTGCAGGCCTCCTTCAACTAATCGACGGGAAATTGTTCTGGTCGATATTAGAACAGCCAGGGTGTCTTGCACATGCTGAAGAATGGCGGTTGACGTGGCGTGCGGGGCTGCCACCGCTTGGCGGCGGATGCGCCGATCCTCGCGTGCTGACGTCACTCGGGCTGCGCCTGGACCCCTCGCACGTGCCACATGTCCCTGCGCCAACCATCTTCGCCACAGGCGCTGCACCGTGGACACATCCCTATGGGTATCGGCTGCGATTTGACGAAGCGACCAACCTGCCCTTCTCAGCCCGATCACCATACCCCTCGTAAAGTCGTCTGTCTGCTGGAAATGCCTCCGTTGACGGCGGCCTGGCATTCTTAGCTATACACGTGTCCTGTGGCACACGACAACACGTTCTACAATGACTGTCGGCTGAGAAATCACGGTACGAAGTGGGCCATTCGCCAACGCCGTGTCCCATTTATCGTTCGCTACGTGCGCAGCACAGCGGCGCATTTCACATCATGAGCATACCTCAGTGACGTCAGTCTACCCTGCAATTGGCATAAAGTTCTGACCACTCCATCTTGGTGTTGCATTTGCTCTGTCAGTCAGTGTATATTACTACTAATATATTTTTGATTCCTTCGTCACCTGATCTGTGGTGAAGTCCATAGCAGGCTGTTAACAGAACAATCAGAGTACACGGCATAAATTGAATGAAACATTTTACGATGCGCCTGGAGACTGACAAAGAGAGGAAGAAAATCTTGTTATTTTCGGAAGAAAAGTTTTGAGGAAGATTTGGGGTCCAGAAGAGGAAAGAAGAATGAAGAAATCCATCTGATGCAGAAACCAACTATCCTCTACAAACAGAAGAGTAAACGAATCCAGAAGCCAGGCCATCCAGCCTGCATGTCCGAAGAGAAACTAGCGAAGAAGACGCTCGAAGTGATGAACAATACCAGGCAGCCCTTGAGACACCCTCTACACTGGATGGATGCCGCGGTGAAGAACCTCACAGCCCTCGGTCTCGATGACACATAGAGGAACGACGCACATGGCAGAGGGGAATGTTGCGCGTGGTGTGAGTATTGTATTGTCTATCAACTGATTTCCAATGATTCCTGAAAGTACAGCGCGCTCAAGATTTACATTATTTTCTTGGCAGAATCGTGCGCTTCGAATTCCCTTATTTTGCAGAAGATATTTCATAGATTTCCCGACTTTTACGCTTTGCAGAGACGCCTAGGAGCCGAAAATTTTGTCTTGCAAACGTTCTTCTAAATTACCGAAATGAGGCTGGCATATTTGACCACCTTTAAATACAATCAGAGTGAGCATGAATCGAACCCTCCACGTTCTAATCAGAAAGCCGGTACTCTATAGCTCACTTCTTATGAATTATGACTTGTGCGCTGCCTTTTAGCGGAGGCTAAGTGAATTAATATATAGCCAATCATAGGCAGCCGATCACTCCGATAAAGCGCGTTAGACTCTGGTTACAGTTGCCAGTGTTGCTTACTATAACCAGCTGACAGCTGCGTATTGTATTGTGCTAAGTTCTTTTCGCGGTCTTTGTCACTTCACTCGGTCATCCTTGACGAAGCACGAACAGTGACGGCTAAATAATGAGTTGATTTAATGGTTGAAGGAGCACAATATTTCGGTTCGCGATAACATGAGGAAGGAAGGACCTCATGCATCTTGTGAAACAAAACAAGCTCTAATACCCAGTTTACGCGGTGGATGAAATAGCCAGGAGACACAGGCATAAAGTTGTTTGTCTTTCACCATACGATTGTCATTTAAACGCCATAGAACTGATCTGGACCCGACTGAAGGAATATGTAGCCGCGAATAACCGAATCTTCACAGCTTCGGAAGCTTAAAGACTTCTTTGGGAGCCCGTGGGCCGTGTAAGTGCGGGAGCCTGGAGCAAGGTTGTGAGACACAGTCCGAGATAAGTGAAGCTTGGGAGATGGAAAGTATCACATGCGATTATGTTGAAGACATTATTATCTCGTTACGATCAAGCAAGAGTGAAACCTCAACAAGCGATGACAATGCCGATAGTGACCCAGAAATGAATGGTAGGATTCCTTTGTAGGATTCTTCCTTCCATAGGAGAAATTTAATAGATTCATTTAATTTTCTCGCGTTTTATCTGCTCGAGCATTGATCTATCTTTAACTTATAGCCTTATCCTACATATGTTATGTGCTATTGTTTATCTTATGTGAGTTATGCATGTTGCAACACAGAATAATTGATTTCGGACTTATATTCGAATACATACATTTTCCTTTCGTGTTGTGTGTCGTTAATCAGCTGTTTGTACTCACAATTTGGCACCAATGTCTGACTTCCGGTTAACTGTCAAGTCGAAACGCATAGAAACGGAACTATACCTTCCGAGCCACTCAGCCCGACAACAGTTTAAGTAGACTGCTTTCTATCCCCATGCCTTAGGACAACAGAATGTAAATGAATAAATAAGCCAGCGGAATTTGCTGAAAAGATGAATCGTAATGCAGTGAGAGGGAGATAATGTAATAAAAGAGCCAGGCGTGGCGAACGGTAGAGAGAGGATATAAATGGAAAGGAGATCCTAATCCAGTTTCACAGAACATATAATACGCTAAAACTCATTTGAAATTAAAATGAATACATTAGATGAGAAACTTAACACTTACCTAGAGAAAAGGGAACAAGAACTTATAAGAACGTAAGTGAGGTTAGCTGCTGACTATTTCTTCCTGTTCTAATCCTCACTAGTGGTGAAAGAGAGAGAAAATACTAGTTAATTTTATGATCAGCTTTCAGTTTTACAGGGCAGCGTTATATTGCTATACCCTTGAGAAATATGACAACTCTACCATAAAAAAGGTGCAAATCATGTAATAAAAATAATATTTTGTTATAAATACGTATATTTTATCCCACCTAATTCTGTCACGCTTATCGCTGCGAGAGCGTATGGAGTCGAGTAGGGGGTGGGTGAGGGTGGTTGCATTTAAAAGTCAAAAAGCGTTGCTCAAAATTTACATATTAATAACTGGGTTATGGAAATGCAATTAGGCTACTGTGCACTGTATTCTGGTACTTCCCCACTCCTCTCTTGAGCGTGCGCCACCGTGGGTGAGGGCGGGGTAGTTGTGTACGAAGACCGCGATGTCTGTTTCAGCATTCATGCGCTTTAGGACTGTATTGCCTCAAAACAATCACATCAGTGCACTGGGTGGAAACTATTAAACAAAGCTGGTATGTCACCCCAGGAGCGAATATTGCCATTTGGTATTTGTACTGCTTCTCTCACCTTCTTTCCCGACTTTAGGGGGAGATCACAATGCAATATATACTTTCCGTAATTTCTTTACAATTTTAACGAGGTTTGAGCCAGGTAACTCTCATCTCACATTTCGAAGATAGTGGGTTAGGACTCCACTGTTGGCATCCCTGAGGACTGTTTTCCGTAGGTTCATATTTTCACACGAGGCAAATGCCGGCAGGGGTTTCCTTTCCGCTCCTAGCCCTTTCCTATCCCATCTTCGCCATAAGACCTGTCTGTGTCGATGATTCGTAAAGAAAATTGTAAAGAAAATGACACGGAATTTTAAAGGTACCGCATGTCGTCTACTGAGGGAGTAGAGGAATGATCTGACGGAGCGAGGGTTTAACCTTCATGTCAAAGGAATGACTTTTCCTTGATCAAATCTGCTACCTGCCGAACGGGTAGATGTATGATCAACCTCGTGCAATATAAATGAGCGAGGGTCTAACCTTCACGGTTAAAAACAGCAAACAAACCTAATGGGGCTACAGCCCTCATGGGATTTGGCCCACCGAGTGTCTTCTGCTCACCTCAAAGACGTGCAGATTGCGAAGTGGACGCAGGATTAGCGCGACTAATCCTCTCAGGCATTATTCTCTCTCTCCTTGACTGCGGTCGCAATATCACCGTAAGAGAGCTCTCATTATTGTAATCGCAATCACGTACTCTGAGTGGACCCCGAACCAACCCTCAGGTCTAGGTAAAATTCCCTGAATTTGCTGGAAATCGAACACGGAATCCTTGACGGTTACAGAGACGAATGTTTTGTTGATCGTCCTACCTGCTGACGAGGCTTAGGAATGATCTGGTTAAGGTAATATGGTAATATGACTGAGAAAGGGATGAATAAGTTCCTGAACAAATCTACGAAACGATGTTTTTATGTTCAAATACGTGTTAACAACGTTTTGCTTCTTGACATCTTCTATGCATATCTTATAGTGAAAGTGGATGGTTAAGGAAGGTAAACCTTCCTTAGTGCACGTATACCATCACTAAAATGATCAGTGAAAGCTTGCCATAAAATGAATAAGAACTCATCCACTAGTGAAGGTGTACCATTACTGGATGTGTACAGTAGCAGATTATTAATACCGCGTGTTTAATTTTGTCGTGAATGTTTACCGGCTATGAATATGATTCAAGCAGTAGACTGATATATTTCTACTCTAGCATGACCTGCTATTAGCGTCCAGCAATGGTACAGGCACCGGCATGAATGTTACAATTGTCGTCACTTAGTTGTTTTTATGTTGTATAGCAGTGCAGCTATGGTTGAATCAGTGAAGTTCTACGAAAATCTTAGAGTGGAACGTGGAAACCCGAATTACACTGACTGACAGTGACAATGCAACACCAAGGAGGAGTGGTTCGAAAGGGATGAAAGTTGGGGAAAAAAACAGAGACGGCACAGACGAATAATTGATGTTTATTTCAAACCGATATGCAGGTTACACAATGCGCACGGCATCGACTCAGTAGGATGTAGGACCACCGCGAGCGGCGATGCACGCAGAAACACGTCGAGGTACAGAGTCAATAAGAGTGCGGATGGTGTCCTGAGGGATGGTTCTCCATTCTCTGTCAACCATTTGCCACAGTTGGTCGTCCGTACGAGGCTGGGGCAGAGTTTGCAAACGGCGTCCAATGAGATCCCACACGTGTTCGATTGGTGAGAGATCCGGAGAGTACGCTGGCCACGGAAGCATCTGTACACCTCGTAGAGCCTGTTGGGAGATGCGAGCAGTGTGTGGGCGGGAATTATCCTGCTGAAACAGAGCATAGGGCAGCCCCTGAAGGTACGGGAGTGCCACCGGCAGCAGCACATGCTGCACGTAGCGGTAGGCATTTAACGTGCCTTGAATACGCACTAGAGGTGACGTGGAATCATACGCAATAGCGCCCCAAACCATGATGCCGCGTTGTCTAGCGGTAGGGCGCTCCACAGTTACTGCCGGATTTGACCTTTCTCCACGCCGACGCCACACTCGTCTGCGGTGACTATCACTGACAGAACAGAAGCGTGACTCATCGGAGAACACGACGTTCCGCCATTCCCTCATCCAAGTCGCTCTAGCCCGGCACCATGCCAGGCGTGCACGTCTATGCTGTGGAGTCAATGGTAGTCTTCTGAGCGGACGCCGGGAGTGCAGGCCTCCTTCAACCAATCGACGGGAAATTGTTCTGGTCGATATTGGAACAGCCAGGGTGTCTTGCACACGCTGAAGAATGGCGGTTGACGTGGCGTGCGGGGCTGCCACCGCTTGGCGGCGGATGCGCCGATCCTCGCGTGCTGACGTCACTCGGGCTGCGCCTGGAACCCTCGCACGTGCCACATGTCACTGCGCCAACCATCTTCGCCACAGGCGCTGCACCGTGGACACATCCCTATGGGTATCGGCTGCGATTTGACGAAGCGACCAACCTGCACTTCTCAGCCCGATCACCATACCCCTCGTAAAGTCGTCTGCCTGCTGGAAATGCCTCCGTTGACGGCGGCCTGGCATTCTTAGTTATACACGTGTCCTGTGGCACACGACAACACGTTCTACAATGACTGTCGGCTGAGAAATCACGGTACGAAGTGGACCATTCGCCAACGCCGTGTCCCATTTATCGTTCGCTACGTGAGCAGCACAGCGGCGCATTTCACATCATGAGCATACCTCAGTGACGTCAGTCTACCCTGCAATTGGCATAAAGTTCTGACCACTCCTTCTTGGTGTTGCATTTGCTCTGTCAGTCAGTGTATAATTGTGTCTTCATGGACAGAGAAAAGTACGAGTCACTTACTAGCAAGGTTAAATCACTAAAATCTGGACGAAAGAGTGACTGCAACGACTACAACTTTTTGAAGAGATAACTGCCTGCTGCCATTTCTTGATGGATACAGTACTTTTGTATCCATCTCTTGGCACAGGCCAGAGTAAAGTGTAGCTTCCACCGAAGTCCCAGTCTCATCCATGGCTGTGACAATATGGAAGCTGCTGGGGTATGGGTGGTGCTGAGTAATGACATTCAGAGCACGACTAGTGCATCTGAGTGTTATGAAAGGTGTTGCTCATAGGGTCAGTCGTGCTGCAATAGCACTTTCTGACCCAGTGAGGAAAGCAATGGCAAACTATCTCACTCCTCGTCTTGCCTAGTACGCCTCATTTTGGTGCTGCCATTGGTTTTTGCGGTTTCCTTATAACCGCATAACCTTTGTTGGTGCTATTTGAGGATCCAACCAGCCTCTGGGCTGATGACCTAACAGACACAGACACAATTATGAACTACTCGAGGTGAACGGAATGAAGACATTAATACAACCTGTTACTGAAGAAGACAACATTAGCGAGTACTATGTTTATGACGAAGAACTGAAGGATAGTCTGCACGATACTCATGTAACGACCGTCAACGGCGGACTCCAAGTTGTTCAGAAGCTCTTTGTCATGTAGTCGACAGCCTCATCTCTATTACATCGGCGCTGCACCGGCGAAACCTCGTATCGCACAACGCTCGTCCTATCCACTGTTCTCCTCAAGACTGGTCACGCCTCTCAGCCACATTTGTATGTGCATTCCATAAGAACAATTTTCGTTGTGTTCGATTTCCTGTGCTTATATGTGCAGGAAAATGAACCTTAAATGCGTTATACTGTAAGAGTGCGTAAATAGGTCATGAAAATAGCCATCAATACAGCGCAGAACAGTAGGGATCGACTTCCTTTACACAATGACATACGAAAATGGACAGCATATCCATATGTGACTGGGAGGCGTGACCAGTCTTAAGGAGAATAATGGATGTGTTGGGTTTGATCCTCCACAGTTCCGCCAACAGCTGTCATAGATAGCCTAGGCGACACTGATAAGGTATACTAGGGAAATGAGGAGTGAGGTGGTTTCCCGTTGCTTTCCTCACCGTGCCAGACGTTGCTATTACATAACAGTCTGCCAAGCCCACTGAAATACATCTCTCAACCGACCCTACGAGTGATATTTTCACACCATTCATAACAGGCACTGGCTGCATAAGGAATGGTATTACTAGCATCATACATACCTCGGTCACTTTCATATTGACAAAGCCAAGGATGAGACTGAGACAGATCAATGAAAGTAACAAATTTGTTCTAGCCCATACCAGAAGACATAGTGCAGTGTAAGCACTACATCATGCCAACAAAGGCGTGAATAATGCATAGTGAGGGTATTGTGGTATAGGAGGTTTTGCCGTTGCAGCGACGATATGTTGTGTCGATAGACTTGGAAATTTGTAGATTTGGTTGGGCATCGCAAACGTTCACACAGACACACACTTCCGGATATTACGGACTGAACTTGGCTCCTCGTGTCAGGGAACCAAAATGGCTTGCTACGCCAAGGACTTAAAATGGCTCCTTGAATTGTATTACCTGCCTTATGTACGTTGCCTAGTGAAGGCGAATCTATACATTTAATCCCGGTGGCAGCAGGATGGATTGCAATAACCCAACACACGTTTTCCGGAATTAAAAATCCGGCTTCGAGGTGCATTTGGAACTCCTTCCATCTACCTATGTTAAAATTTCAGCCGGTCTGAGTGGCTCAGATGTTTGAGGCACTGGCCTTCTGACCCCAACTTGGCATATTTTATCCTATTTCAGTCCTGTGGTATTTGAAGGTGCTCAAATACGGTAGCCTCGCGCCGGTAAAGATTTATTGGCACGTAAAAGAACTACTGCGGGACTAAATTCCGGCACCTCGGCGTCCCCGAAAACCGTAAAAGTAGTTAGTGGGACGTAAAGCAAATAGAATTATTAAACATTTTAGATCTCTGCGTCCCGTAAATTTGGCTGGGCATCGCGCACACACACAAACACACACAGGGGCTGTGTATCTGACATCAGCAAGTCATGAACGGCAGCCGTGTTTCGAGTTATCAGAAGAAAGCGAGTTTTGCGCGAAAACATATTATCAGGTGACAGGTAGATTGTACGTGGCAATTGAGCGTCATGATAAGGTAATGGGAAAAATGTATATGTCCCTTACATTATAATAAATCATTAGGTTAAACAATTATAGTGTACTCATCAGGATGCAATAGTTTAAAAATTTGATGACAATAAGGTGTTTTTAGTGTCGCTTCGAAGGCAGGAATGGAGGGATGGAATAGGACTAGGATTGGTAAGGTAGCGGGTGTGGTCTTAATTAAGTTACAACTCCAGTATTTGCCTTGCGTGAAAATGAAAAACCACGGGAAAACTATCTTCAGACCTGCCGTCGCGACGGTGGGATTCGAACCCACTATCTCCCGAATGCAATCTCACGGCTGCGTGACCCTAACCGCACGGTCAATTCGTTCGGTGGAAGAATGAGGTTGTAACATATCGTAGGTTCCGTTCGTTTTAAGGAACTGCGTCATAAATAGCCTACTAATTTACGTCGACGGTTTGTTATTGTAATTTACGTTTAACCACAACAGCCTACCAGGGTAATGCTCTTGATCCCATTTCGTGGTCAGCTTGTATGACACTGTACGACGATTCTCTTTATGTACCTTTCGAAATGCCCTACAATCAGCTGACCGTGATGTTGGCCTCACGCCGTAACACGGATGAAGTGGCGGAATTCGCAATATATTCTTATAAATGCTCTATGCTTTCGGCTAATGGTCTTCAATTTTGCACCAGTGACTCTATAATGCGTATTTTCAACATTTTTCGTCATTCGAGAGCCACGCCCTCTTGTTTATATGACACTGGAAACATGGCGGAAGTTCGTACAATTAGCTTCAGCCAGGCAGCGCTTTCTCCTCTCTATTATTCTAGCTTCTTGCATGCACTATAAGAAGATATGGGGTATAGTGCGCATTGGTATCACCTAAATATCACTATAAAATTTGTCACAAATGGAACATAGTAATTACTTTTACACATATCAAGTGAAAAATCCCTGGCAAATTAAGAAATATATGTTTTTGGGAGAATATTAATACGTACTTTACCACTTTACAAGTACATTTGGTGTTGCGCTCACAGTGACACACGTATGTCTTTTGTCTTACACTTTGAACAATTTCGTGTGTGATATCTGTGTTCACTGAAGATCTTTGCTTTCGTTTCATTCTTCACTTGTCAATGACATCTTTTCATGAATTGTATCGCGATATGCAATATTTAATAGCCGACAAAATGGTATGGCCAATGTACATAAGAAAAATTCAGTGGACTAGTGATTTATTGGTCCAGGGATCCAGCTACTTTCGTTCGAACAGAAATAAAAATATTTATTGGTCCAGGGATCATGCTATTTTTCTTTTGACCTCCATTTTGCTGTTTGGACTGTCCAAAGATAATGAGAATCTACAGACATAGCACTCCCATTCTACGGTGCTAGCCCTGGACCTGAAGAAAGTAACAAAAGACGGCACCAGCAGCGAATGGGCAAAGATAATGAGCATCCACAGACATAGCACTCCCATTCCACGGTGCTAGCCCTGGACCTGAAGAAAGTAACAAAAGACGGCACCAGCAGCGCAGTACGTCATAAACCAGTCCTGTCTACAAGCCTTAAGTATGTTTTCATATTTCTCAAATAACGACGGTATTTCTTAATTTGCCAGGGATTTTTCACTTGATATGTGTAAAAGTAATTATTATGTTCCATTTATGACAAATTTTATAGTGATGTTTGGGTGATACCTTTGCGCATCATACCCGAAGATATGTTTCATTTCATTCCCACTTCCAGTTTCTGAGAGAGGAGATACCCGCCATTTTGCCTGTCTCTAACTGGTACATTGTTGTGATTTGGTAATAACACGTAGAGCATTTCAATGGGAAATCCACACACGTGTAGAGAAAGGTACCGTAGCGTTTTAAATTGTGCTTTAATTTGTGAAGTTTCTTTTTTGTATAGTTTCTTAGACGTTACGCTTTCCGTTACTTACGGTTGTAATTTTTGTTACCATCGAGAGTACCTGTGCAACAACTTGTGCCTGTTGGTTGGGGCGTAGGATTTGCCTACGGTATCCCCTGCTTGCCGTAAGAGGTAACCCTGGGCTCTAAACCTGAGACCGCGGGGCCCCTAGCCATGCCTGATATTGCTTCCATGAACTTCTACCAGCTTCACCACATTCATCTTTATATCGGACCTCACTTATCAACCCTTGTAGTCTTCCGATCCAGACAGTATTTGGGTTGCGAGACCTAGCCAAACTTTTAATTTTCATAGCTCCCTGAACACAGGATATAGATGACGATTTCTTACTTTGATCCGACCCCAACGTTGTTAAGTTTGTGAGACCTAGAGAGTGTACTTGACCCGGTTTTACGACCGAATGCCCTACATGACACCAAACCTGTGTAGAAAGACGTATTGAATAATTAGGTGTTTCTGCAATGGTTGGCAGTGTGCTGCGCTGTGTTTGTAATTTGGAGATTTGAAACAGAACCCCATGATCTAAATAACACTATTTTTTTGTTTTATATCCCAATAACTACTTTTACACTTTTCGGAGACGCCGAGTGGTGTAATTTTTTCCCAGAGCAGTTGTTTCAAGTGCCAGTAAATCTATCGCCTTGAGGCTTCGTACCTGATCACATTGAAACATCGCTTCTACTGTCTGAGGTAATCAGGTCGATCAGTAATTGAAGGCCATTAACGCTGGTTACTCAGTATTGAACTACCAATCTTTATGGCATTATTGAACGGTACAAATAGTATTATTATTTGATCTGTTTTTCACTTCTCACGTCTTGGTCTTTCTCTTCTATTGCTTTACCTTAACACGTCCTCTGAATGCGATGCATCACGAACCACCTTATACAGTATATATATTGTGCCATTCCGCTATTCCAGAAATAAAAATCAATCGAGTCGCAATGAGCGCGATACCGGCAACGAAATTAAACATATTGAATGAGATTATAAAATGTCATGGAAGTTCAGAGTAACGCAATGTCGAAATACATAGGATCGTAATGGCAGTGAAAGACAATAAGAACTTGAATTGTTAAAGAACCAACACTGCATAAATGACACAAATGAAGAAGCAAGCTTAGGAAGCAGATATTGTGACTGAGAAGCAAACTGAATCTTTTAAAATATCAAGAAAGAAGATAACTTAAGAAAAAGAAATTATCGTCGATGCAAAATTAATAACTGGTTTGATGGAAGGCAGCTTGTAGGATTCCAGCAAGATATAGCAGATATCCTGGATTCAGGAGGTCAATTGGACTGTATCGCGACTGACCTGTCTAAGGCATTTGATAGGGTAGATCATGGGAGACTACTGGGAAAAATGAGCGCAATTGGACTAGACAAAAGAGTGACTGAATGGGTGGCTCTGTTTCTAGAAAATAGAACTAAGAGAATTAGAGTAGGTGAAGCTTTATTTGTACCTGTAAAAATTAAGGGGGCAATTCCTCAAGGCAGTATTATTGGACGTTTATGTTCTCTTATATATATATCAATGATATGTGTAAAGAAGTTGAACCAGAGATAAGGCTTTTCGCAGATGATGTTATTCTATACAGAGTAATAAATAAGTTACAAGATTGTGAGCAACTGGAAAATGACCTCGATAATGTTGTGAGATGGACAGTAGGCAAGGATATGATGATAAATGGGGATAAAAGTCAGGTTGTGAGCTTCACAAATAGGAAAAGTCTTCTCAGTTTTAATTACTGCGTTGATGGGGTGAAAGTTCCCTTTGGGGATCATTGTAAAACATTGGTATTAATATTAGGAAAGATCTTCATTGGGCTAATCACATAAATGGAATTGTAAATAAAGGGTACAGATCTCTGCACATGGTTATGAGAGTATTCAGGGTTTGTAGTAGGGATGTAAAGGAGAGAGCATATTTGTCTCTGGTGAGACCCCAACTAGAGTATGGTTCCAGTGTATGGGACCCTTACCAGGATTACTTGATTAAGGAACTTGAAAAAATCCAAAGAAAAGCAGCTCGATTTGTTCTGGGCGATTTCCGACAAAAGAGTAGCTTTACAAAGATGTTGCAAAGTTTGGGCTGGGAAGACTTGGGAGAAAGGAGACGAGCTGCTCGACTAAGTGGTATGTTCCGAGCTGTCAGTGGAGAGATGGCGTGGGAGGACATCAGTAGATGAATAAGTTTGGATGGTGTCTCTAAAAGTAGGAAAGATCACAATATGAAGCTAAGGTTGGAATTCAAGGGGACAAATTGGGAGCAAATATTCGTTTATAGGAAGGGGAGTTATAGATTGGAATAACTTACCAAGGGAGAAGTTCAATAAATTTCCAATTTCTTTGCAATCATTTAAGAAAAGGCTAGGAAAACAACGGATAAGGAATGTGTCACCTGGGCGACTGCCCTAAATGCAGATCAGTAGTGATTGATTGATAGAATAACAAAATAACGCAAAGCAGAGAGGAGTATTAATATAAAACCCGTTTTATACATACATTTAAGATACGTGACAAGACCCGTTTATCAGCCATGCTATAGACGGAAAGAAAAAAGGTTTTGACCAGAGAAACAAGCAGTTCTTATAACCCAGTATCATCATTGTGCCATTCTAAAAGCAATTTTAATCGACACATAAATTAAGATAATTGCAGACATCTTGGAGGTCTGATAGAAATTAGAATTACGCAAAGCAATCTTAAACGAAATCTGTTATAGTATGTTAGAAGGCTTTGATATAATTCATATGCTACAACTGATGTCATCAATGTATTTTATCTGTGTAATTGAGCAATTCAAGATCGATATGGTTCTCTAAGAAGAGACGGGCTACCTGGATAAACCTGAGCTGTACCAACATCGCAGATGGTACCTAGATGACCAGTCACGCAAGACGAACCTCACCCACGATTGCGGAGGATGAATGATTTTATTACGGAACGGAAGCGAAGGAAAATGAGATAGGTTTCTTAAATAAAATATATATAGATTGATATTAACATGAATTGATGAGTTGTGGTCAAAGCTTGATATATTTTACAGTTATTGTCTTCAAAATAACCTAAATTGTATTAGATTCTCGCGAGTGATTTGTTCATTATATCGATATAAAAGGAATATAAGGGAATAGGTAGTCTTCTTATGAAACATAACCCAAGTTAGGATGTACGATAGAATGTGATAATAGTATTTCAGCGAAAGCAAAGAATTCAAACATATTATGTCATATCATATTTCAAATTCCTATGAGGAGAATATGTTAAGATTTTAATAGTATAGCAAGTGATATGTTAATGTGTATACAACTGACATGTTATCATAATGAGTTAGAATCGCACTAGATATGGAAAAGACAGCAGACAGAAGAAATGTTGACATTATTTAAGAAGATAGTGATTCAATGTTATGAATATACAAGGATAAGGTTATTTGTGCGTCAAGAGAGGTAAATGCCTGAAATATATGGAATAATAAGATAATTATATAATTTGAAATAAGTAATGAAGAAAATGTAATGTTGTTATATGGAAGAAATTAAAGATGAATTGAAGGGATATATGTTGCTACGATGTAATAATAGATGGAAATGGAAAATTTAAAGAGAGAGATGAGATGATTGACGCAAATTGGGATCACATATGTTCATGATTTAATGACATTATATTGTACTTCGTCGAAAATCCATATATTATGAAAACGATGTCGTGTTTTGATATTCATTGAATATTATGATATGATAAAATCATCAAAAACATTCCTATAAGATTGAGTATTCGTTCACTTGGATATTTTTTAATTTAGAATTTCCACTGAAAATCGCATTTTCTTAAATTAATTATGACATACTTAGATTAATATGGATTGTTATTTCAACTTCGTATAGAGGTGTAACTAAATTGATATTTCACAATGTATTCGAAAATAATGTCCCCTTAATATTTTATTTGATTCGCGTGAGGTTGCATATTAGTATTTAAGCACACTTAAGGATCTTAATACCTTGTTATACTCAATGAGTAATTAATATTGCAAAGGAAAGTTAATATAAGACATGTATTGGGATTAGTATATATAGTAGATTTAACTGATCAGAAGCAAACTTTTGCTAGTAAATAAGAAAATTATCGCTTTTTGGATGCTTATAGTGGGATATTCGAACGATATTTTGAGATAATCCAACCAGAGGTCAATAGATCTTATTTTAATAGATTGTCCTAAGAACGGCTAAGAATGTTAACAGTAACAGAAACTGATGTGTACATATAAATATTACATTAACGTAACCATTGATTTTCCGTGCAGATTTTGCATATATATTCCTTTAAGATTATTGTATAAAGATGAAACAATAGCACATTTCAATTGTGATGAAAAGATGATAAATGATAATGATGGTCATTAACAAATACTTTAAGCCATCAGATCAAATGTTATTTAATCATTTTTTAAAATTTCAATTTCGAGATTTCATTTTCCCCTTTTTTATATTCGTTTAACATCGCACCGACACAGATACGTCGTATGGCGATGATCATTTTTCTTTACCTGCATTTATATTTTTGAATAAATAGTAGTAGTTAAGATTTACGTGAGGTGTTATTTACTATTTTCTGCTGTGGTATAAGCTAACTTAGAGTTAAGACGTCGAATTACAGAATATTCTTGCAATCCAATGATGCGTCGGATAGAGACGTCCATCAACTCAGCTGATAGATGAAAAATTATTTGGCGGATCGGTGTATCTTTGATCCCACGTAAAAAATATATTTACGAGCCCTGAGAGACTGGTCGGGATTTCTTTTACGTGATCCATCCTGGATGCAGGAACGGCGTAATATATTTATTTATTTATTTATTTAATTATTTATTTATTTATTTATTTATCATACCGTTCTTTATTATTCATATTCACCTTTTACGCTTTCTCAAGACCACAATGACCATATTCCTGAGCACAGCATCTTCTCCAGATCCTGTGTACGGTATTCAGAGAAAATTCGCTTTGTTTACCTATATTGTTCATGTCATTGCGAAAACATATCTTTAGGTTTCTCCGTTCCGTGGATTTGGTCACGCATTGCACACATATAAACAAACACTTCTAGATATCACGGGCTGACTGAATATGGTTCCTGGTGTCTCAGACCGAAAATGGCTTCCTACAAAATGGACTTAAAATGGCTCCTTGACTTGTATTACCTATCTTATGTACGTTGCCTAACGACAGTGAATCTATGCATTTAATCTTGGTGACAGCACGTTGAATTGTCACATCCCAACATACGTTTTCCGATGGTTTTTCGTTCATAACTTACCAACGAAAGCGAAAATGAAAATTCTGGCTTCGAGGTACATTCGGACCCCCTGCCATATAACTATGTTAAGAACTTCAGATCTCTGCATGCTGTAGATCTGGCTGGGCATCGTGCACCATACAGCATACAGACAGATAAACATTTCCTTTTATTATTATACATTACTATGTTTTCAAACTGCAGCTCATAAAAGGCAACTTTCGAAATATAACTATCTTTTGTTATTGCAACACCATGGTTTACATTCCTGCCGGGCTGAGTGGCTCAGACGGTTAAGGCGCTGGCCTTCTAACCCCAACTTGGCAGGTTCGATCCTGGCTCAGTCCGGTGGTATTTGAAGGTGCTCAAATACGACAGCCCCGTGTCGGTAGATTTACTGGCACGTAAAAGAACTCCTGCGGGACTAAATTCCGGCACCTCGGCGTCTCCGAAGACCGTAAAAGTAGTTAGTGGGACGTAAAGCAAATAGCATTATTATTAATTTGGTTTACATTCCTTACCTCTTGGCAGTGAAGGTGTACCATCACTAGCGATGGTGCACTATCCCTAGTGAATGTGTATTGTTTGGAAAAAATGGTATTGACAATCAACTTTTTCTAAAGATGTCATTGAAGATGCACGATCACCTGTGATGGTATACCTTCACTTAAACTTCCACTTCCGCTATAAGACATATAAACTAACAAACTGAAATGCAAATAAGAATCTTATTTCAAAAGATAGCAAATTCAAAATGTTCAAAATTGGGATGATGATGAAAAACATACATTGGTAAGAAGCTCCATAATATGAAGGAGAAGAAATCGTCAAAACAGCGCAAATACATGCCAAATAAAGCGTTGGAAATCACGTTTGATGCCGATAAGTACAAAGTTCCACGGGGTGAATTGACCAAGACATAACGTATCCATGCAGCCAATGAGGAGCCATTTCCAGAGCACGTAACCAGCAGCAAGAGAACTCTTTAATTTATACTGTTGTGTTCTAAGATTCAATTTAATATTATTGAACTAATCTGTGCCTCAACTGTAAATAACTTAATTTTGATGATTGCGTATTAAATACGGAACCTCCATCTTAGATGTGCCAAACTCAACACAGCATACGAAGTGTCGCTAAACCGTTAAACAAGAAGTGAGTGCATTTCGAAGAACGCCAAAATATGTCATTAGAAACAATTCTCCGACTCCAGTTTGTAACTGTTCCCTCTCGTCATAACACATGGGGAGATGAAAGTTATTATCTTGGGACACATGAATATTAAATAAACTATTTGTGGCTTGCCCGCAAATTGCCACGCAAATAGAAACAATTAGCATTCCATGGTTCTCCATTTCTCTATGTAATGTTTGGGCACCATGGTTACAGTTTTAAATAAAACTGTAAACCAAAATTTATATTTACTAGCATAGAGACTTATACTTAAATCACAGGGGTAGGATTTTAAATAATTAACCATTAAGTATCGCTTAAGAAAGAAAATTAACGCAATATAAAATACAAATGAATTTATTATACAAAAAATGAGATGAATCGGAAAATTTTCCTTAAAGCGTGGAGGGATTTAGATTTTACTGAATTTACTAATTGCTTGCTTTATATAATTGAAGCTCACCAATTGCAGCTTTCGTTGACGTCATCTGGTTTCCGTGGTTACTCGTTCTCTTCTTCTCACTGTAGACTTTGCTCCATGGACATCCTTCCTTCCTTCTCTGATATGGTACGGGCTATCTGGACTAACACTCCCTACTTGCCTAGTCTTTAAATTAGACATTGGCCCTATACTTGTAAAAACTGATCAGTTTTGATCGTAAGAGGAGAAAATTCAGAGATGAATTTTTCCATATTACTAGAAATCTCAATCCAACTGAGCTATACTATTTATACGGTACAGACTTGTACCAAATTCCGTAGACTTGAACTTAAACATAGTTCTTCGTCCACAATATTTACTGAATATAACACAAGCTGTAAGCTTGTTTCGTGTCACGCAGATCCGATAGCATTACCGAAGCGACAACACCTTGTACAAAAGTAGCTATGTCGCGGAGCGACCACACACTGTTTCAAATATCAAATCACGTCGTACAAAGTAGATGTTCACAGTAGAAGTAGTAGTGATGGAGTATCTAGCTTCACAGCAGAAGTTGTACTTAGTTAGGTTGTAAGGTTGTAAGGTCCCGTTCTCGTGTTGAGAATCAGTATATATCCGGGCTCACACCCACTCTTGGTAACAGCTTAATCTCAAAACTCATATACAACGAAGTATCTGATTCGATAGATCGAAGCATCAACTCCCTTTGTCTTCTTCCTCGACAAGTCCAGAAGGCGTGGCGATGATATAGCTGACCAGCTTGCAACCCTCGCGCACGGGTCGCTGTTTACTAGCCTTGGTCATAAAATAAACCCATAACTCACGCAAAATCCCAAGCTTCAAGAATAACCCTCCGTATACACAAACATGAGATGAAATGAAAACAACTATGTCTCAACATATTGACCGTATTTACAACATAATGATTTCTTATCCTACATAATATAATAATTTAAATAATAAAACGATGTTATCATATATACAAGATGATTCCAAAAAGCCTTGATTACAAATGATTGACGTTGAATAAATATGTTATTACAAATAATAACCGATGGCGGATAATCTTTATATCAAATGATATCGCGTAAAATGATATTATATTAAATTAGTAAGGCTGGAGAAGCCTGGACGGTTACAAGTTCATATATGCTGCGGAGACCTTACTGATGAACAGGAAATGCACCATGGACGAACTGGAAAAACCGAAAGACGTATCCTCCGGAAAATTCATGGGCCAATGAGTGTTCCCCGATGGAACCTACGAACTGAAAGCGAACTCTGAACTGTACCTACGGCTGGAAACAGCTAACACTAGCATGTGACGTAGGCGGTTGAAGTTTCACGAGAGAATGGACAACGGCAGGCTTACTCATCAAAAGCTACAAGACTGGAAGCATGTGGCTAAATGAAGTAAAAAGGAGACTTAGCTGCATCTGGGATTTCTCATACTGATTTTGTAGATTGGTAAATTCGTGGTCTCCTATACCAAAAGATGTTAAATCTCGCAATCCACTTTCACAGGAAGGAAAGAAAAAACCTAATAGCAGGACTCAAGAGGTATTGGGAGCGAAAGCGTGCATCCGAAAGGAACTAGTCGTAAGCGCTCCATAGTGGGGTTAAATCAGTTAGATTTCTGATTACTGTAATCCTTTCAGATGGAAATATTAAAATTTTCAGTGCCGAAATGTGCCATATCCATCCTATTTTTTGAATACTTCTTGGACTGCAAACGTTTTAAAGGAAATACTTTGTGTAACAATGTATTTATTCAGTTTGAACATAATACAGTTTCTAAAATGAATTTTCAATTGATATTTTTACACTGAGCGTTTTTTCTCGCACCTTTAAAATGTTAATTTTGGATTTGGTACCCTTTGAAAATAAGCCTCTCAAATGGAAACGGACATTTTATTGAGCAAGTTCGCTATGCGTTTCGTGTTACTTAGGTGCTAGTTTGCATTTGAGAGATAGTGGGTTCAGACCCCAATTTCGGCAAAACTAAAGGTTTTTATCCATGGTTTGCCATTTTCACATCGGAAAAAACAGGGGCTGTATCTTAATTAAGGCCACGGTCGTTTTTCTCAATCCTAGCCCTTACCTATCCCACCATCGCCATTAGATTCTGCCTACGTCTGCGCGATGTGAAACAAATAGCAAAATGAAATTCAGTCTAAGGTGATCTAAGTTATAGAAAGTCTGCTAGATTTAAATAACTATAAGAAACTATTATTATTATTATTATTATTATTATTATTATTATTATTACTATTATTATTTTACTTGTAGAGGTTCTTTTCAACTAGGACATATTCCTTCTCTTCCTCCAACCAGGGAAGTGTGGTCTTGACAGGCTGATATAGCATTTCCCTTCTTCACATTTATGAAACATATAAATTCACTCTCACCCACTTCCACTTAAAAATACCCTTAAAACAGTAACGCCACTTAGATCACGTATTTTACGAGCCAGTAGAGAAGTTGAGGGTAGTTTATAAAACGCGTGCGAGCATTCTCTCGCCAAATCTCTCGTAAACAACATCACCGAGTTAGCGCCATCTTGTTTTACAAAACAGACTCGACTGTCATTTGTTTCGGCTACCCAACAAACTACCACTTAGTGTCATCTGAAAATGAAGAATGATTCGTGGCCCACAAAACGAGTCTCCAGGCTGCATAGTTTTAAATTATTGTAGTGAAACGCTCGATTTGTTGTGGTGGTGTAGTAAAAATCTATCGATATTTTACGGCTTGAGGTTTGTGAAGAGTAGTCGAAGGTATAAATATGTAGCCAGAGAGGATTTATTGTTGTATGGACGGAACATTCGCACGATTTGCGAGTATATATTTTGCTTTCCTTTTTTATTTTATTTAGTCTGGCGGCGGGAACTGAGGGACTTCTGACACGAATAATTTTTTGAAGCGTGCAAGTAAAGTGCATGAATACAGCGTTATATAAAAGAGAAAACAACGGAATGTAAAGCTGCTCTGCATGACAGCAGGGAGCTAACATCAGACAGTTGTGTTTTGTAGGAGTGATGAGATTGAGAGGGAAAGTGGTTTAGTACTCTCTTCACCTACAATAATCTAGCAGCAGTTGTTTATTCCTTTTTTCATGAATGACGTAATGGTCTATTCATCTACGATCATCGTTCTCCCTAACATGATCTCTCATCACCTAGGGTAGCTGCCTCTGTAGATCCGTGGTAGAGTGTCGGCCTCCGGATCCCAAGATAACGGGTTCAAACCCGGCAGAGGTAGTCGGATTTTTGAAGGGCGGAAAAAAGTCCATTCGATACTCCATGTCGTACGATGTCGGCATGTAAAAGATCTCTGGTGATACATTTGGTATTTACCCGACAAAATTCATTAAATCTCAGCCATAGACGCCCAAGAGAGATCCGGTTTACTCGGTCTGCCATCTAGTGGGCCTAGAGTAAAACGGAACGTCGAAATTGACGAGCAGACAGCCAGATGGCGTCAAATCGAAATGTCTGCACACGGTAGCTGAGGCCATACGATTATTATTATTATTATCATCTAGGGTTATATAACGATACGCTTTTCACCTACGACCATCGAACAATGCCCGGATGCACCATTCTCGGTAAATATCAGGCGTTACGAAAGCGTGAAAAAATTCTTACCCTGGTATTGTCATTAACCTGTTGTACCGTTGCTAATCCGTGGTTTCGAAACTGCAGTTTCTTGACGCTCGTTTTCGTCACTAATATCCCCCTCTGAAATAATTCTAAGCAATATTCAGAAGGCAGTGAAAAGTTCAACAGTCACTTATCTTCAATTTATCCAGAAGGCAGTGATATTTTCGACAACAGTTGTTTACGTCTTGTATAGAATCAACAGCTGTCTTTTTATTTGTTGGACAAATATTAGTTTACACTTGTATTAAAAGAGTTGTATAACCACTTTTTTCCTTGTCAGCATAATTGCACTCTTTTTATAATCATATCTTCTAGTACAGCCCTTCATTTCTAAGATTAATTAATTTTCTTTAGGTTATCAGTATCAGCCGATATGGAGAAGGAAGGGGAAAAGATAATGCCATATTTTAGTGCATTTGAAACTGAAACGCTCACTGACTTAGTACTTCTTTGTGAAACAGAATTATTTCTATGAGTTAGGAACTCGAGTTGGTCACTTATTAATTGTAACAAGGACCCCGCAGTCTCTTTATTTCTGTTCGACATCCGCAATACATCATATATATACGATATGCAGTGTGAAATGCATTTAGACTGTAACATTACGGCACTTAGGATGAACAAAATGTGAGGTTATATCACTGATTCGCGATCGGTAAACTTTTAAATCGTATCACGACACTTTTGGTGAGGTTATGTAACGTACGTAGGCCTTAAAGCCTCGGTTAGCTGCTTAACCGCTCGCTCAAGACCGGCTAAATTTTAACCGCGGTAAATCATCACAAATTTAAAAACAGGGCTTGATGCAACAGAAATTCAAATTAAGCTATTCATTTTACCACGGTTAAGTCATAACTGAGGTTGATGCACCCGGGAACAAGAATTCTTCATTATTTTCTTTAATATACTTAACACTCTTTTCACCCACAGTATCGTCTACCAAAACCTGTTCGTTTTTATTCCTAAGACAATAATCTCTTCGTTTAACATCATAGAGGGATCCATCTCCATGGCTAAATGGTTATCGTTGTGGGTCTGAATGAATTTTGAATGTAACGTTTTAGAACAGCACTCGGCTTGCGGACGTGAAGTGAAGTGGTCTCCGGAGTGTAGTTGCAGAAGAGCAAGTGAAGTAGATTTTACTGAGACAACAAACAGATGCGTGGATGATGGCATAATGTAATGAACAATGGAGTATTTTAAAGACGCCGTGAGTGACAAATCAGTTCGAGATTAGCCCCAGATCACGGACTCGTGCTCCCAATTCACACTTATGCTGAGTAATAGTGTTCAAGGGGTCGTCGCAGGGACACACCAACACATCAATGCGATATTGAGTTGATGCATGTATCAACGCTACCGGAGGGCATTTTTAACATCTCGTGTAACGAAGAGTTATATGTGGTATGCTCGTTCGTGTGTGCTTCACATGATAAATGTACTACTGCAGGCTTTCCCAAATTTTTTGTACCGGGCGAGTTGGCCGTGCGCGTAGAGGCGCGTGGCTGTGAGCTTGCATCCGGGAGATAGTAGTTTCGAATCCCACTATCGGCAGCCCTGAAGATGGTTTTCCGTGGTTTCCCATTTTCACACCAGGCAAATGCTGGGGCTGTACCTTCATTAAGGCCACGGCCGCTTCCTTCCAACTCCTAGGCCTTTCCTATCCCATCGTCGCCATAAGACCTATCTGTGTCGGTGCGACGTAAAGCCCCTAGCAAAAAAAAAAAAAAAAAAATTTGTGTCTGAGGCCCAATTACAGTAGCATATCGCATCCAAGCCCATGCCCCCCCCCCCCACAGAACATAATACTGAATTCAATGAACAAAAGACAGAATTTTTAAATGTTGATATGTTCGATTGTATTCATATAATTTAGGGCATAATTATTTTCCTTTCAATTTAAATGTAACTTATTTTAAAATATATTTTATACATGCGAAGAAATTGTAAAACATTGTGACACTTGGCTAATAATTACAGCAGTCTGGATCTGGACACTTACTTCAGAAAATTCACTTTGTACAGTTGTTTTCCAAAAAACGAAGAGATTTACATGCGTAGTCATCCAACCCGAAGATCAGCCTCTACATTAGTTCCGTTTCTGTATTTAGTTTTCAGTTGTGTAAGGACAGAAAATATATACTCATACACGTATGTTGTAACGAAAAGAATGAAACACAGTATTTGCTTTCTGTAAATTGTAGGGCATAGGGAATGTTATGGACCCAAAAGTCCATCAGAGACGTAAGCTGTGATACAAGGTGCTCACAAGATACTGCCAACTTGTACCAATTATCGGCAAAGAATTACATATACTGTATGTAATTTATACAACAGTGAAGACATTTGTTCTTAAATTTAGAATAATGATTTTTGAATTGTGTGTGTACAGTAAAAGTTTGCTCTTTAAATACTAACAACTTATATTATTATTGGGGACCCTCTGGGTTATCGTCGCGGCCCCCATGGTGTCCGCTGACCACAGTTTAGGAATGGCTGTTCTACTGTGTGTAGAATTGTAGAAAATGAGCTCTAATGTGGAAAAGCTTTTCCGGATCCGCATACATATAATGCAGGGCCAGGATTTTGATGACCTAAAAATGTTTCAAAAAATAGTAATGCGACGGCAAAAGAGTCCAGTAAATTGATCCAAAACCTTAATAAAATAACATAAATTTGACGTGAAATGTTACAAAAGATTTACTGACAGAGTTGGTATAGCCTATATTTATGTTATGGGCATTATAATAAGCTCTTCGGCTGTTGCAACGTCAAGAAAACAAGGTGAAATTCTTTACGTTTCGCAGGAAACCTCGCTCCGCGTCTTCAGAAGGAAATTTTGGCTGTTCACGAGACTTCCCCATTTACGGACATTTCCAAGAAGTAAGTGGTGAAGAAAGTTTCTTTATTCCCCAGACTGACAAAGGGTTGTGAAGATTCTCAAGTCTCCGTACTCATCCTCACTTAAAGTTGCGATAATATCCAATACCACAGGTGTAAATGGTTCAAAATCCTCAAATTTGTAAGAAAATGACTCAAGAAGTATAACACAGTCTAATAAATTCCTTAAAATGACCAAATAACAACGTATAGTTTTAGAAAATGACCTACAAATACAAAATGGCAAAAGTAACATAAATGACCTAATAAATTAGCATTGCTACTATGTAGGAACTATGATCAGGATTTCATACAAGTTAGCAACATCTGTTGTAAATCAATTAAAAGATGATATGTCTTCCATACAGCCGTACAGCCCCTGTTCAGCATAGCAGGTGAGGCCGCCTGGGCGAGGCACTGGTCATCCTCCCCAGTTGTATCCCCGACCCAGAGTCTGAAGCTCCAGGACACTGCCCTTGAGGCGGTAGAGGTGGGATCCCTCGCTGAGTCCGAGGGAAAAGCCAAACCTGGAGGGTAAACAGATTAAGAGAGAAAGATACTTGGACGTGGTCCTTATCTATGGGGAAGCAAGGAAAAATTCGTGGCAGGCACTAAGTCTATACCAAGAAAGGCATCCAGACAGGTGTATGGACAACAGACGTGATTCAAAGAATACCACCTATCCAAGAGAAAACTTCAACATCATGGTGAGAATGAGAAGGCAGTCCTGGGCACAGCTCGCAATAATCAACACACGAGTACACGGACAATTGCACAACAGTCGAACATGAGCCAGGCATCCGTATGGCGAATACTGCATGCCCATACAGACACAGACTACAGTAAATATCACCCGCTACCATCTACAGCTACACCAAGTAGCACGGACGAGATTTCAAGACTCGAATGAATTTATGTCAGTGGCTATCAGGAAATTTAGAAAGAGATGCAGCATATCTGTCAAAAATCTTGTAATCAGACGAAACGCGATTTTACAATAACTACCACAACATGCACTATTGGAGTGTTGACAATCCTCTATGGGTGCCACAGGCAGTCTGTCAAGTACCATGAGGAGTGAATGCATGGTATGGTATCTTGGGTGATCAACTTATGGGACAGTTAATTTCTTCGAAGGTCATTTAACAGGCGCACGCTATCTGTAATTTCTCTGCCATGAGCACCCACTTCTGCTGGAGGATGTACCATTTGGAGGTCGTTTACTGATGTGGTTTAAACAGGATGGAAGTCTGTTACATCCGATGTTAGCTGACCATAGTCATCTGAATGACACATCCAGGAACATGGATAGGAAGAGGATGACCTATCCCTTGGCCCGCCAGGTCACCGGATTTCACGCCAATGGAATTATTCCTGCGGGTGCATTTGAAACAAATATTTTACACTCGTGCACCAGAAAATCCCGAGCACCTCCGGCAACTCATCACCGGAACTTACCAATCAATAAAACCGGCCATGCTTCGGCGTGCTAGAAGATCTATTCAGCGGCGGGTCTACATGTGCAGGTCATCACTTCGAGCATATGCAAACATTGTCAGTATAGTTTGGCTGCCCATAATTCCTATTCCGTATTTTTTCGGCACGGGTATCAAATTGGTCTCTTAGTAGGGCCAGCCACACACACACACACACACACACAGGCGCGCGCGCGCTGTCATTCACTGAACGTGTGCATAAAAGAGGATATTTCACGTGCATTGTGGTAAAAATTACAGAATTACAGAAACACAAATAAAAATGTATCCTCGGCGCGGATTCGAACCTCCCATCTCACACGCTTGACCTAACCACTTTCCTTGCCCTTAACAACTACGCTGTAGTGCACAGCGACACATTAGTTACAGCTTATGTATTCGGGAGATAGTAGGTTCGAACCCCACTGTCGGCAGCCCTGAAAATGGTTTTCCGTGGTTTCCCATTTTCACACCAGGCAAATGCTGGGGCTGTACCTTAATTAAGGCCACGGCCGCTTCCTTCCCACTCCTAGCCCTTTCCTGTTCCATCGTCGCCGTAAGACCTATCTGTATCGGTGCGACGTAAAACAACTAGCTAGTTACAGGTTATAGCTCATGTAATAGTTTCAAGGCGGTCACAGTGCCAACTTCGTGTTCCGCGGACGTTTCATTTTCACATAATTTAGAGAGAGCACTCATGATTGTTTAATAATGTTACAGCACAATGTCTTCTTAATATGGTTAAGCAGTAAATACAAATATATCTGTTTGTTTATGCTGTGCGTATCATAAAGCCCGATGTTTTCATGAGATATATAAAACCACCGGTTAATTGGGCTGCATAAAACAAAATTAGTAGACGCACGAGAATCACCCGGTACATACAAGATAGATTGGCATTGTCATCGAACGAAAGCAGGCAATAGACAACACGTTAACTGCTATCTTCTTCTTCTAATCTGTTTACCCTCCAGGGTCGGTTTTTCCCTCGGACTCAGCGAGGGATCCCACCTCTACCGCCTTTCAAGGGCAGTGTCCTGGAGTTTCAGACTTTGGATCAGGAAGGGCCTTGCGGGGGGATGGGAAGATTGGAAGGGATAGACAAGGAAGAGGAAAAGAAGCGGCCGTGGCCTTAAGTTAGGTACCATCCCGGCATTCGCCTGGAGGAGAAGTGGGATACCACGGGAACCCACTTCCAGGATGGCTGAGGTGGGAATTGAACCCACCTCTACTCAGTTGACCTCCCGAGGCTGAGTGGACCCCGTTCCAGCCCTCGTACTACTTTTCAAATTTCGTGGCAGAGCCGGGAATCGAACCCGGACCTCCGGGGGTGGCAGCTAATCAAGCTAACCACTACACCACGGAGACGGACATAACTGCTATCACGAAGTACAAATTGTAATAACACACTTGATCCTGTACTGATTTCTCTTTTAAGTCATGTTATGCCTCTGTGGCGTAATGGTTAGTGTGATTAGCTCCCACACCCGCACGCCCGTGTTCAACTCTCGGCTCTGCCACGAAAATTTGAAAAATGGTACGAGGGCTGGAACGGGGTTTATTCGGCTTCGGGAGGTCAACTTCGATTCCCTCCTCATCCGTCCTCGAAGTGGTTTTCCGTGGTTTCCCACTTCTCCTCCAGGCAAATGCTGGGATGGTACCAAACTTAAGGCCACGACCGCTTCCTTCCCTCTTACTTGTCTTTCCCTTCCAGTCTTTTCATCCTCCACAAGACCCCTGTTCAGCACAGCAGTTGAGGCCACCTGGTCCTCCTTCCCCATTGTAACCCCGACCCAAAAGTCTCACACACCAGGACACTGTCCTTGAGGCGGTACAGGTGAGATCCCCCGGTGTGTCCGAGGAAAAAACCAACACTGGAGGGTAAACAGATTAAGAAAGGAAGAGAGAAATCATGTAATAAATACCAGAATAAAAAGCATGTGTTTTTAAAGCTCTTCGTTTTCGTATTTTTAGTTTATGATAAACTGTAATAAAATACAGTACATACTATCAGATTAGAAGCAAATTTCCATCTTACTCAAAAAGCAACACGTGGTTTCGTCCCATTTCCGTGTTATGCAAGGTATTTCTACGTATAAAACCACTCCATTCTTACAAACAAATGTTATATTTACAAATATCTCTTTAATACAAGATCCGTGATATAGACTACAAATTTTAATATACCTTGTTTTCAACAAACTGACATACTCAATTCTAATGAAGTGGCATATGAAAAGCGACCAGATTTTATATCACACGCCAATCCTTCATATTAGTAGCGATAAGTTGGTGTTTAACCTATTGAAAAGTTTAATCTCAGTGATCGATTGTCCTCTGTTGGCTCATGCGTATAAAGCATTCCGACTAATTACGCAGCCACGGACGATGTAGTCTGTTGTTGGAAACTCAGAAAAATCCTCCTCATGTTGTATCGGACATGACTAACGAGCACATATCGTAACAATATATGAACAACACACTTCCTCCAGACTAGCAGTGCATTTACAGAGGGAAGCTCACATGTTTATGAACTATGAATGCTGGAACAAATTGTACACAAGAGAATGAATATAAACATGAAGGAGGTGAAAATTAATAATTCCCTTACTCCCCACTTGTTGCAAACATATACTGCTGGGATAGGAGAAAAAGAAGGGTTTGACCAATGGAGCTGAGGTAAGAAAGATGGAAGTAATAATAATAAGAAGAAGAATGAGAGAAGGGAAAGAAGAATGTTATTTGATTTACGTCCCACTAATTACTTTCCTCGTTTTCATAGACGCCGTGTTGCCAGAATTTTGTCAGACAGGAGTAGTTCTCCGTGTCTGAGGTGTGGTGATTAGTATGATTAGCTGCCAGCCCCGGCGGTCCGGGTTCAATTCCCGGCTTTACCACGGAATTTTGAAAAGAGGTACATGGAATGGAACGGGATCCACTCAGCCTAGGGAGGTCAAGTGAGTAGACAGGGTTCGATTCCCACATCAGCCATCCTCAAAATGGCTTTCCGCGGTCTCCCACTTCTCTTCCAGTCAAATGCCGGGATGGTACCTAAGTTAAGGCCACGGCCACTTCCTTGTCTATTCCTTTTGATCTTCCCAACCCCCCACAAGGCCTCCGTTCAACATATCAGATGAGGCAGCCTAGAAGATGTACTGGTCCTCCACTCCAGTTGTATTCCCAGACCCAAAGTCTCACTATCCAGAACACTGTCCTTGAGGCCACTGATTCCGAAGGTAAAACCAACCCTGGAGGTTAAAAGGATTAAGAAAGGAAAAACGGATTAAGAAAGGAAAAACAGATCTTCTTCGAGCACCTTCGAATACCACCGAACTGAGCCGGAATCGAACCCGCCAACTTAAGCTCAGAAGGCCAGCGCTCTACCGCCTGAGCTACTCATCCCAGCAAATGAAAAGGAAGAGTCTGATATAAGTACACTGAAGCAATGTTAGTAGACACAGCTGAGTGGTTCATTCTTCACGCTCCACAGGATTTATCTTTAGTGGTAACATGACAGGTCCTCATTTCTCATGTAGTCACTAAACCTAAGTTATATGCCAGCTACGATCTGGCATTGTGAGCATGCCTCTTGCTGGGACACCTTAGGTTCGATTGTTGGTCAGGTCATGACGTTCTACTTTATTTAAGGGTTCGTTCGAGGTCCACTCCATATACGAGAGTAGAAACTAGAAGCTATATGACTGTAAAATAGCTGCCCTGCTCTAAAACTCCAAGAATAATGGCAGAGATGATTCGTTAAGTTGACCATACGTCACCTCGTAATCTGCTGGCCTTCGGACTAAGCAATGGTCACTTGGTAGGCCAAGGCCCATCAAGGCTGCAGTGCCATGGTGGTGGCGGTGGGGCCAGTTTGAAGGAATTTAAACCTGTGTAGTGCCGGTCCCGTGGTGTAGGGGTAGCGTGCCTGCCTCTTACCTGGAGGGCTCGGGTTCGATTCCCGGCCAGGTCAGGGATTTTTACCTGGACCTGAGGGCTGGTTCGAGGTCCACTCAGCGTACGTGATTAGAATTGAGAAGCTATCTGACGGTGAGATAGCGGCCCCGGTCTAGAAAGCCAAGAATAACGGCCGAGAGGATTCGTCGTGCCGACCACACGACACCTCGCAATCTGCAGGCCTTCGTGATGAGCAGCGGTCGCTTGGTAGGCCAAGATCCTTCAAGGGCTGTAGTGCCATGGGATTTTAAACCTGTGTAGTTTCCTGTAGTTTTGTGTTATGCAGTAAACACACTTGATAGCAATTAATATGCGAATAGAAGAATTATTCTGCGATAGTAGGCCGTTGTCTAATTGGGTATTATCCGCACACTTAAACTTGGTGCATTTGTGTACGGGGGTGAGGAGTAAGGAGAGAGCTGTCCCGGTATCGATAGTGCTGCCTGGTGCTGCCAACTGAATGAAAATGAAATCTGAATTGAATCGAGAATATGATCGATCGATATGAAATTTCTAAACCGTTATCATCTTAAGCCAACAACTATGTCACATACACATTATATAACATTATAAAACATTTCTCGATGCGAATTTTGTTCCTAGCATGGATTCTATACTTTGGCTTTGTTGTGCAAACAGCAACATTACTAGTACGTAAAGTGTACGCCAGATGTCGCACAACGATGCTTAAGCGATTCATAGTTTGTGTTTCAAAGGTTGCCAGTACGAATCTCGAAGATCGCCGAGGTCGACCGATTCAGCACTAGGGTGTAAATGCACCAAGATAAAGTGTGCGCATAATACGTTGCTCCCAACGTTTCATTGGAGACCGTGAAATTCATTTTTAGGGAGTCTTCTTTCCAAAGGTCCGTTAGGAAATATCCAGATTAGAAATTTTGTCTGTTGTCTTACAATCTGACCTACTCAACTCTAATTCCTATTCTACATAGTGGCGATGACATTCTTTACGCACGTGTGACATCTAATCCAGTCACTGTTCTGTCTTCCTTCTCCAGTTCCTTTACTAACAATGTCTGTTCTATTAATGTCTGGGATACTCGTCTGTATCATTTTAACACTCTTAAGTCTGAAACCCATTATGTCATTATAGGAGGATAAACTTATCATTTACATTTCAAACACAATTGAAGATTGCTTTTGATGTTGAAGTTTTTAATTTTTAATATTTGCTTTACGTCGCACCGTCACAGATAGGTCTTATGTCGACGAAGGGATAGGAAAGGGGGACGAGTGGGAAGGAACCGGCCATGGCCTTAATTAAGGTAGCCTACAGGCCCTGCATTTACCTGGGGTGAAAATGGGAAACTACAGAAAACCATCTTCAGGACTACCGACAGTGGAGTTCAAACCCACAATCTCCCGAATGCAAGCTCACAGCTTCGCGCCCCTAACCGTACGACTAACTCACTCTGTAAGTTGTTTTCTGAATAAGCGCCCTGCTACTTCAACATTTTGAATAATTCATTCCGTGAAGAAAGCCATTCGTAGATTAAAATTACCCTACATAGAGATACTGATCCACTACATCTATCATTTTAAAAATGTATTTGTTCAATACTGGTTGAATACAACTTTAGTTTTGTCCGTCCATTTCAATGCTGTATTTTCACTTTCATTCACGTTCATGTTTGAATTCTAAATGTATAGAAAGTAAAAACGGAGGTCGCCTACATAATATGCAAATGAGCTTGTAGTTTCGTCTGGCTGATATCGAGACCTCCAGTGTTACGTGAAATACGAATGTAGTGCATTGATCTTTCATTTTTAAAAAATCACGCACATTTACCAGCATTGGAACCTCAGTCGCCTTCAGAGAAGCGAAATGCTCAGAAAGTAGTTTACGCAACAGGATTTGTCGAAAACAATTTAAGATGGTAAGCATACAAAGACGTGTGAATTCTTATGTACAATAATTGTCACTTTGATCTACTGTATATTTCCAAACAGAAGCTAATGTTGCTACTACGTATTGCTAATGTTGCTGAGTCTGTTAACCACAACCAGGCTGTCTGGCTGAGGCGGCATAACTGCTGGCCTTCTCTGCCAAATTTGGCGGTTTTCATTCCGGCCCTCTCCGGTGGTATTTGAAGGGACTAAAATACGTCAGCGTAGTGCCGGTCGATTTACCAACACATTATGCAACTTCTGCAGGACAAAATTTGGGCGCTTCAGCGTTCCTCGAAACTGCCAGAGTAGTTACGGGACATTAAACAAATAACATTTATTGTTCCAATACTCACATTGAGTTTTTCCCCATTAAGTTAAGTAATATTTCATGCCTCATTGTTACCATTTAATGGAAAGCATGTATTGAAATTAGAGTTATATTCAAAACACAGTAGTTGAGTTGACCCCACCGTGAGGGTCGCGTAGCTGTGAGCTCGCATTCGGATATAGTAGCCTAGAATCTGACCGTCGACTGCCCTGAAGATGGTTTTCCGTGGTCTCCCATTTCAACACCAGTGCTATGCTTTTCCCGAATTGAAGTAGCAAAACACGTCGACGTGTTATTTTTTATTTTTATTTTTTTTGCTAGTTGCTTTACGTCGCACCGACACAGATAGGTCTTATGGCGACGATGGGACAGGAAAGGGCTAGGAGTGGGAAGGAAGCGGTCGTGGCCTTAATTAAGGTACAGCCCAAGCATTTACCTGGTGTGGAAATGGAAAACCATGGAAAACCATTTTCAGGGCTGCCGACAGTGGGGTTCGAATCTAGTATCTCCCGAATACTGGATACTGGCCGCACTTAAGCGACTGCAGCTATCGAGCTCGGTCGTCGACGTGTTAGTGCGACGTTAAACTACTAGCAAAACGTAAAAAAAAAGATTTATTTAACAAATAATGCACAGTAAATTGTGATGAACAAGATATTAGTTGCATATGAGGTACAATTCGTGAAATTTTACGAAGATTTCTAGTACAAACTACAGCTGTAGCCAACATTCTACTATTAAGGGGAGGGTCTGACATGTGTCTCACCGATTTGGAAATCATTTAGCAGGGACGTTCTATACTGAAGATAAAGAGACACGTGTTTCGGCATTTTGTTAAACACTCATTACTTTTTGAAAAGCTCGAGGTCAAAGTTGATGGCGGAAAATCGTATTTTCAGTGCTATACATTGAAGGATCGTCTAAAAACATGTTTTCTTGATATAATATGGCGTCCAATGTTAATAATATTAGAGTTATTAACGTTTTTGTGTTTTGATGCTGTAGCAGAGCGAGATTGGCGTCAGACTACCAAACCGCTAGGCGTTGCTTTTTTTTTTTATTCTTTCAATTTTTTTGGGTGAATCTAATAATCGTTGTCGTTTTATGAAGTAAAGAATCGGGAAGTGTGATTAATAATCAAATAAGTATATCAATCAATCAATCAATCAATACTGATCTGCATTTAGGGCAGTCGCCCAGGTGGCAGATTCCCTATCTATTGTTTTCCTAGCCTTTTCCGAAATGATTTCAAAGAAATTGGAAATTTATTGAACATCTCCCTTGGTAAGTTATTCCAATCCCTAACTCCCCTTCCTATAAATGAATATTTGCCCCAGTTTGTCCTCTTGAATTCCAACTTTATCTTCATATTGTGATCTTTTCTACTTTTATAGACGCCATTCAAACCTATTCGTCTACTAATGTCATTCCACGCCATCTCTCCGCTGACAGCTCGGAACATACCACTTAGTCGAGCAGCTCTTCTTCTTTCTCTCAATTCTTCCCAACCCAAACATTGCAACATTTTTGCAACGCTACTCTTTTGTCGGAAATCACCCAGAACAAATCGAGCTGCTTTTCTTTGGATTTTTTCCAGTTCTTGAATCAGGTAATCCTGGTGAGGGTCCCATACACTGGAACCATACTCTAGTTGGGGTCTTACCAGAGACTTATATGCACTCTCCTTTACATCCTTACTACAACCCCTAAACACCCTCATAACCATGTGCAGAGATCTGTACCCTTTATTTACAATCCCATTTATGTGATTACCCCAGTGAAGATCTTTCCTTATATTAACACCTAGATACTTACAATGATCCCCAAAAGGAACTTTCACCCCATCAACGCAGTAATTAAAACTGAGAGGACTTTTCCTATTTGTGAAACTCACAACCTGACTTTTGGCCCCGTTTATCAACATACCATTGCCTGCTGTCCATCTCACAACATTTTCGAGGTCACGTTGCAGTTGCTCACAATCTTGTAACTTATTTATCACTCTATAGAGAATAACATCATCCGCAAAAAGCCTTACCTCCGATTCCACTCCTTTACTCATATCATTTATATATATAAGAAAACATAAAGGTCCGATAACACTGCCCTGAGGAACTCCCCTCTCAACTATTACAGGGTCAGACAAAGCTTCACCTACTCTAACGCTCTGAGATCTATTTTCTAGAAATATAGCAACCCATTCAGTCACTCCTTTGTCTAGTCCAATTGCACTCATTTTTGGCAGTAGTCTCCCATGATCCACCCTATCAAATGCTTTAGACAGGTCAATCGCGATACAGTCCATTTGACCTCCAGAATCCAAGATATCTCCTATATACTAGAGGACCCGTTCTCCTCCGCAGCATTCGTTATAAATAGGTCAGATAACTCGTCTTGATATGCCTGCCGTTTTCAATGATTTTCTGAACATTTAATAAGAAGCGCGTTATGGTATGCCGCATTTCGCATTCAAAATTCATCCATTCTGACGTCATCATACCGTATATTGGGTAAAAATCTACCCATATATTCGCTTTTTTATCCTCCAGTTCTTGATATAAAGCTTGGTATTGTGTCGTAGAAGGCAATGCCATTTTTAAATGCAGTTCTATATAGAATGGTTGTCTTGTGAGCTCATAGGTTAATTTCGAAGGAGCGTTTTTTGCAGGCAGAGAACTTTTATAAGATACATGACCTTCACCCTTTCTAATGTAGCTAGGTTATCCTCCGATATGTGTTCCCAGATAATGTCTAAGGCGTATGTCATGATGGGGTCTGTTTGTACGTAGACTTTTTTCTCTTAGCAATATGTACATTAAATAATTAAGAACTCTGTGCCATCTGTTGCTGGCAAAGGTTAGAGAATCAAAGATTATCTAGCAGGGAATAGTAATCTTCCGTGATCAGAGGAAGTGAACACTCTCTGGCTTTACAGGTAGTAATCAAACATGGCTGCATGAAATGATATTACTAAGGATGAAAATCACATGTATAATTAATGGAGTGATCGTTTAATGATTTAATTTTGTGATACTAAAAGTTGGATGAACCTATCAGTGTCTCATGATTCACCATTAGATAATTCCGGAGAGAATAAAACAAAAAGAAGCAAGTCGGTCCAGTAGAACAGACGGAGAGATTTGCCAAAGTCATTTTAGTAAACTCTTTTAATACATAGATAATGCACTTACATTTATTTTCTTCTCCTTCTTAATCTGGTTACCCTCCAGGGTGGGATATTCCCTCAGACTCAGCGAGGGATCCCACCTCTACCACCTCAAGCGCAGCATCCTGGAGCGTGAGACAAAGGGTACCGGGCGAGTTGGCCGTGCGCGTAGAGGCGCGCGGCTGTGAGCTTGCATCCGGGAGAGAGTAAGTTCGAATCCCACTATCGGCAGCCCTGAAAATGGTTTTCCGTGGTTTCCCATTTTCACACCAGGCAAATGTTTGGGCTGTACCTTAAGGCCACGGCCGCTTCCTTCCCACTCCTAGGCCTTTCCTATCCCATCGTCGGCATAAGACCTATCTGTGTCGGTGCAACATAAAGCCCCTAGCAAACAAAAGAGACAATGGGTCGGGGATACAACTGGGATAATGACCAGTACCACACCCAGGTGGCCTCACCTGCAATGCTGAACAGGGGCCTTGGTGGGGGATGGGAAGATTGGAAGCGATAGACAAGGAAGAGGGAAGGAAACGGCCGTGGCTTTAAGTTAGGTACCATCCCGGCATTTACCTGGAGAAGAAGTGGGAAACCACGGAAAACCACTTCCACGATGGCTGAGGTGGGAATCGAACCCACCTCTACTCAGCTGACCTCCCGAGGCTGAGTGGACCCCGTTCCAGCCCACGTACCACTTTTCAAATTTCGTGGCAGAGCCGGAAATCGAACCCGGGCCTCCGGGGATTGCAGCTAATCACACTAAGCATTACACCACAGATATTATTGCGTATATATGTGGGATGTCGCCTCCGTAGAAGCCTGGTGCATGTCCTTTGATTCGACACCCGTAGGCGACCTGCGCGTAGTGATGGGGATGAAATGATTATGAAGACAGCACATACACCCAGTCCCCGTGCCAGGGAAATTTATCAATTATGGTAAAAATTCCCGACCCTGTCGGGAATCGAACCCGGTACCCCTGTGACGAAAGGCCAGCACGCTAACCATTTAGCCATGGAGCCGGACTGTTATTGCGTGATCTTAACTGATCGTCTATTCGTGAGCGTTCGCGCAATCATTGGTGTGAAACGTATGGTAGAGACAGGCAAAACATAAATATTTCTCGCAACAGGCTGTGGATTTTCATTTTCCTCATGTGCAACACACGAACGAAATCTCGCTTTATTGGCATGTTTCGGTACATTGTTCGTAGAAAACATATGTGTTTCACGTTGCTAAACACAGGTCTACCAGATATCAACTTGGACTCGTACCATGCGTATAAAAGCATATCTGAAAAGACAGGTGCGGACAACTGGTTATGGACCAACGCAGAAACACGTGTCTCTTTATTTTCAATATAGAATGTCCCGGCAAAATTTCATCAAAAACGGCGAGGCACATGCCAGAACCTCCCCCTGTAACATTTTCTCTGAAACTAACTCTACTCTCATCCGTGGTTGCCGAGAATTAGGGTTTCTACTCAGTTGGCTTTCAGCAGCTTTAGCAATATCTCTCATCATCATCATCATCATCTGTTTACCCTCCAGGTTCGGTTTTTCCGTCAGACTGAGTGAGGGATCCCACCTCTACCGCCTCAAGGGCAGTGTCCTGGAGCTTCAGACTCTTGGTCGGGGGATACAACTGGGGGGTATGACCAGTACCTCGCCCAGGCGGCCTCACCTGCTATGCTGAACAGGTGCCTTGTGGAGGGATGGGAAGACTGGAAGGGATAGACAAGGAAGAGGGAAGGAAGCGGCCGTGGCCTTAAGTTAGGTACCATCCCGGCATTCGCCTGGAGGAGAAGTGGGAAACCACGGAAAACCACTTCGAGGATGGCTGAGGTGGGAATCGAACCCACCTCTACTCAGTTGACCTCCCGAGGCTGAGTGGACCCCGTTCCAGCCCTCGTACCACTTTTCAAATTTCGGGGCAGAGCCGGGAATCGAACCCGGACCTCCGGGGGTGGCAGCTAATCACGCTAACCACTACACCACAGAGGCGGCAATATCTCTCATGCTCAGTATTATCTACACAGCTTCTCGGCGAGATTTCAGAGCGGGTATCACGATAGAAATTGAAATGCACATCAGCTATCTTGTTGCGTGCGGAGCCAAGTCCAAACCAATCTAATCTCACCTGAACGGAAAGTATAGCGGGAAAGGAGGAGGAACAGATCATTTATAACATTCTGTACGTTACAACGAAGAGCAACTTGATCATAGATAACGTTGAGGGTTACTAGAGGTCGTCAGAGAGAAGAAACATGAAAGTAGAGGCCAAGAGGTGCTGTCTGTTGCAGAAAAGGTAGCTAAACCTATAAAACACTTGGAAGATGTTGAGGTTCTTGATTCCACTTTAACAACATCGCGGTTTACAGCACCGCAGATTGCAAGAACTAGAAATGGTAACACCTGTAAATGCGACGAGGAATGGGAACTAAGTGGGCGTGATCTCATAAAAACAATAACACCTTAGCATTTTAATGATTAGTGAATTTTCAAGACCGCATTGTAATCGAAATCGACTTTCAGCCTATTAGGTCGTGTTATACGTACATAATACGTGTTGAAGAGATGTTAATTACACAGGAGAATTGGCCAACCGGACACCCATGGAATCCGAATCCACAACCTCCCGATTTCGCGGCGGTTGCTCCAACAGAACGAAGACGACCTAGGCCAGCATAGCTCAATTGGTAGAGCAGTCGACGCGAAATTGGGAGGTTGTGCCTTCGGATCAAACTGGTGTCCGGTTGGCCATTTTTTTCTCTAATTAACATCTCTTCAACACGCATTATGTGCGTGTAACACGGCCTAATAGGCTGAAAGTCGATTTCGATCTTAAAATCTTATTTGGAAAAAATTAAAGAAATAATACCACTATAAAATATTTGAAGAATAATGTGTGTGTGTCCATGTTACTCTTTTCAAACTATTACAAGAACGGGATATAACGATTTATAGAATCGTGTGACTGAAAGAAGACTTGCAGAATATAGTTATTTCCGATCATTCACGACTCTGTTTTCTCGATCATTCTAGGTACGTCCTTGACAAATGACTTGTGAGTGGCCTCATCGGGACTGAATTCGTATAATGCATAGCACACCAATGCAAATTTGTATGGACCCGGTGCTATTGGATATGGCAGAAAATCACTTCAATTTCGAAATCGTTACGATCATTATGATTGATGGTGATCACTGAGTTAGGAGAACCATCTCCACCTGATCCGTTAATAACGTTGTAAGCCCGCCAGGGTTTTCCTTCTAGCAGGCCCGTCCTAGTCAAGATTATGCCAGGTAGCATGTGTCAACGAAATGGACAAAAACATTCTCTCTCTTCAGGCATGGTCCTTCTGGATTGGTCACATTGTCACCGATTAAATATCTCACGCTTAAATGTACCGTGCATCATTACTATCCTATGTCAACAAGCTAGGTGAGTTCTCAACACGAATGAATGATACATGGATGATTAAGATTCAATATCCCCTCAAAATGTTAATTGATTCCATACAGCAGGAATGGTGGGGCTGTACCTTAATAAAGTCTGTACTCGCTTCTAATCCACTCCTAGACCTTTCCTATCCTATTGTCACCATAAGAGTGTCGATGTAACGTGAAATAAACTGTAAAACAGAAGTAGAGCAGCATGAACAAACCAGATTTGGGCACACCGCATATCACATTATTCTGTAGATATTAAACGAAAGACAGTGCAGCTCCATGACTCAGTGGTTGGTGTGTTGGCCTTCGGCGCTCAGGACCATGGGTTCGGTACACGGCTGGGTCGAGGGATTGTAATAGTTAATGGTTAACTCTCTTTGCTAGGGAACTGGGTTTTTCTGCTCTTTCCATTATACCTACAACTCACGCATCACACACAACACTATAATCTGCTACATTTATATATGGTTTCCCACATATAGCAAGCGCATCTCTCCCTCGGCTGAGGATCTGCCATATAAGGGTTGAACCAGGCTACAGATTGCCACATGGAAAATAAAACATACGACATTCATTTCTTCACTAATATGAAACTAAGTCGTTCACAATAACTTATCTGTAAAATAATGTTCAAACAAGCAGCCAATATTAAGTGTGCTGTTCTATATTCCATAAAAGCAGATTATAATAATAATAATAATAATAATAATAATAATAATAATAATAATAATAATAATAATAATAATAATAATAATAATAATAATAATAATAATAATAATAATGACTAATGGAGCCGTGCCCTTCCGCAGCATTCGTTTTAAATAGATCAGATAACTCGTCCTTATATGCTTCTCGTAGTCATATTTGTTTGCCTGCCCTTTTCAATAGCTTTATGAACATTTAATACCGGTACATAATAATTGATTCATTCGCAATGTAGCTTATAACACTTCTTCCCATACAATATTAATTGTGCTTCGACCATTGGGGCGTATCTGGTTTTAATATTTATAAACGATCTTTCCCGAGAAAGTGGTACATGCAGTGCAATTGGCCGTGACTAAATACTGGTTCGGGTAATTAGACGCCTACCTTTTCAAGAGCTTGTTCCTGCGATTTTTTACTGGTTATACAGAAGGCCAGTCGACTTGCTACATTCTCGTCTGTGTGTATGTCGAATGTTTTCTCTTAGTAGCATTTAAGCCAGGGCCTCTCAAACGCCCAAAATCTCACGCGTGCAAACAGCGGCGCAGAGTTCCTATGCACAGTGCATCGGTCCAGCTCAGCTCGGCTCGGCTCGGCTCGGATCAACGCTTCGTCTCTGGGCTACTCGGCTAAGCTCGGCTCAACTCGGCACAGTTCAGCTCGGATTTGGAGCGCTACGAAGTAAGTGAGGAAGAGGAAAAGAGAGAGAGAGGGAGCCAGCGAGACAGGCGTGGGGAAAGAGAAAGACAGCGCAATTGCTCCAAATTGAGGAGTGGGGTCTGTACTCTGGTCAACCAAGCGAAGTCATCTTTTGCACCGTGCACAGTGCATGCACTAGGCGCATGCACCCTGAGAGGCCCCGATTTAAGTTATTAGGGACGTTTTGCCATTTGTTGAATATATTTTTAGAGGCTAGGGGAAGTCAGAGAATCAAAGAGTATCTAGCAGAGAATAGTATTTTTCAATTATCAGAGAAAGTATATAATGTCTGACTTGACAGGTAGTATTCAAATATGGCTGCATGCAAACACATTACTAAGGATGAAAATCACAGGTATCAGACTATGAATGAAAGTGTTAGTCGCTTAGCAACCCGCTAAGTATTGAATGAATCGCAAGTTAGGGTAAGCCTTCGCCTGCAATTACTGGAGTCATCATTTAATGAATTATTTTATGATTATTCAAAGTTGACTGAGCTTACAGACTCGTGATTCACCGGCAGGTAATTCCGGAGAGAATAAAAAAAGAATTAAGCAAATCGGTCGAGTAATAAAATGGTGTATGGCTTTTAGTGCCGGGATGTGTCCGAGGACTTCGGCTCGCCAGGTGCAGGTCTTTAGATTTGACGCCCGTAGGTGACCTGCGCGTCGTGATGAGGATGAAATGATGATGCAGACGACACATACACCCAGTCCTCGTGCCAGGGGAATTAACTAATTATGGTTAAAATTCCCGCCCCTGCCGGGAATCGAACCCGAGATCCCAGTGAGCAAAGGCCAGCACGCTAACCATTTAGCCATAGAGCCGGACAATCTGTCGAGTAGAACGGCCGAATGAACTAGACAGAGCTGCTTTTATTTGACTTTTAAAATATATAGATAATAATAATAATAATAATAATAATAATAATAATAATAATAATAATTGTTTAACGTCCCACTAACTACTTTTACAGCTTTCAGAGACGCCGAGATTCCGGAATTGTGTTCCGCAGAAATTCTTCTACGTACCGGTAAATATGCCGACACAGGGTTGACGTATTTCTGCACCTCGAAATACCACCGCACTGAGCTGGAACCGAACCCGTCAACTTGAGATCAGAAGGTCCGCTCTCCAGCAGCTGAGCTACTCAGCTCTGCTCTAAGTTGGTGTAGTAGCATTTGGCTGTTTATATACATAACAGTTGCAGGGAAACCAGTATTCATTGTAAATCAGCTTTATATCTGCCTGAATTCTGCGAGTAACTCTACAAGTGAAACAATTCGTCAAGTTGTCAGATATGTGGTTAGTCAGTCTCACAATCCGAGTGACTTCATGCATGTACTAATATCTTACGAGCCTGACAGAATTTTTAATAATAATAATAATAATAATAATAATAATAATAATAATAATAATAATAATAATAATAATAATAATAATAATAACTGACTGATCTGGTCGTATGTTTAGGGGTGCAAAGCAGCGAGCTTGCATTCGGGAGATAGTGGATTCGAACCACAATGTCGTCAGCCATGAAGATGGTTTTCCACGGTTTCCCATTTTCACACCAGTCAAATACTGGGGTTGTACCTTAATTAAGGCCACGGCCGCTTCCTTCCTACTCCTTGTCCTTTTCTATCCCATCGTTATCATAAGACCTATCTGTGTCGGTGCGACGTAAGGAAGATTGTACAATAATAATAATAATAATAATAATAATAATAATAATAATAATAATAATAATAATCATAATAATAATAATAAGGCTCTTCTCCGATTTATGCAAACAATTTAGCTGTAGAAGGCATGAGCTATTCCCCCTAAACCGGTGTTTAGTTTGGAGAAGAGAAACTTGAATAGAGAACTCCGGATCTCTGATTAGACATCTTAAACAGTTGCAACTTCTGCATGGAATACTGCATTTCTGCCCCTACCTCCCAACTCACTGTGACCTAGTTAAGGCCAAGTCGGAGAGGAACTATGGACAACTCCTTGTCAGGTTCACGGAAATTGCCTTTGTGGCAATGATACGGATGATGCGACTCCTTCAACGTGGCTTGGGAATTAGTCGGGACTTTCATACGAACTTGTGGTATTACTGCCAGAATATACAGTGAGGCTAGAACACGCTGCACCAGAAACATCGTGCGCATTACTACTACAACTTCTACTGTTATTACTACAATTATTACTGATCTTTATTTACTAAATTATATTTTAACGCGCCTATCTGATGTGGTGGAGGAGAGCTCGGTTCACACGCAGGGACGTGGATTCGATTCCTTGTCAGGAGACCAAAAAATATAGAAGCATGATTTCCACTTCTGAAGAGGCATATGGCCGGAGGATCGTATAAACTACTCCAGAAATGAGTACTGTGTTATTTTATTTTGGGAGTGGGGGGGGGGACGAAGGCGGCCGGATAGAGAGCTAATCACTCTCACTTAGTACCGATGTTAGAAAGAGTAGAAACCTTTACATTCCACTCCTCCAAGGGCCGTCATTGCTTGTACGAAGATGGTTTTACTTTGATAAGTGCAGTGATTAACTTGCTGGCTTTCTACCCAGATGCCGAGATTCAATTCCCAGTGGATCTCAACCTCGAATTTTGAGTATAAATATCACCTGCCGTAAGAAAGAACTCTGGCCTTAAGAATGGTACGTTTTCCAAAATTAGTTACGGTGGCTCCAGCATTCTCCGAAATACCTGGTATGATATTCTTATGTGGCTCATTGTTAGAGCTTCCGTCTCCGGATCCCATGATTGCAGGTTCAGCACCAGCAGACTTAATTAATAAACGCAGGTTTTCGCAGCTCATTGTATTAAGAAATACAATTGAAATATGCTAACTGGATTAAAACCACATATATATATATAACAAAGCCGAGTTCTGACAGTCGTAAGTAGACCTTCACATGCCCTGGTGAAGGCCAATGCAATTTCACGGAAAGCTAGACTTTGTTAAATGTATGTAAGTGGCTTTAATCCAGTTAGCATAGTTATTTCTTTATTTTACCAGCGAAGTTAGTTCGAATGTTGAAGTGTGGACGAAAGTCCATTCCACATTCCATGTTGCATTACGTCAACATGCAAAGTATCTTTGTTGATATATTCGGTGTTTACCAGTCAAATTAATTAAAACTAAACCATCATAGTTCACCGAGCGGCCGCGTGTTTTAAAGCGAAACGGCTGTGGTGCCAAGCTCTACGCCAGGAAAACGAGTGCGTTCGAACGCCACCGTCAGTTGTCCTGAGAATGGTTTTCTGTGGTTCCCCATTTTTACTTCGAGACAAGTGCCGGGACAGTTCCTATTCATAGGCCACATCCGATTCCTTTTACCTCCTAACCCATTTTCACTCACCTTCATTCTACGCCTCTGCATTCGGGAAACGGGACAGGGCTGGACCTCATGGTTGGCCCCACCCGTCAGCTGTCCTGATAATGGTTTTCCGTGGTTTTCCATTCTCCTGGACTAAGGCAAATGCCGGGACAGTTCGTAGTATAGGCCATGGCTGCCGACCCCCTCACCTTCCCGCACATCTCCTTCACCGTAACGCCTGAGAGACGGCGTCACCGTCTAAGAGACCCGCCTCCCCCCTTCAGGGGAGGAATGAAAACGTTTAGTAGTAGTAGTAGTCAACTAAGTTTGGGGTTAGGAAAATCACCCGGCCGTAAAACATGCCATATCTTTTCACCTCACCTAATTACCGACCCAGTATCGGGAAACGGGAGTAAGGTGTATACACTTGCAATATAATTCTGAGATAAAGTTTCAGCAGCCAACTAGAAGACTAAAATCAATAAAGAAAGAACTTCAAAAACCGTGTAAAACCGCATGGTCATTGGTCCATATCGACAAGAAAAATTGTGAAGATGATTACAAAAACGAGAAAAGAATCGTAAAGCAGCGATCTCTTTAAGAATAACGATCGCTTGAAGAATAAGACAGCCGACCCCGTGGTGTAGGGGTAGCGTGCCTCTTACTAGGAGGTCCCGGCTTCAATTCCTGGCTAGGTCAGGGATTTTTACCTGGATCTGAGGGCTGGTTCCAGGTTCACTCAGCCTACGTGATTAGAATTGAACAGCTATCTGACGGTGAGATAGCGGCTCCGGTCTAGAAAGCCAAGAATACCGGCCTAGAGGATTCGCCGTGCAGACCACATGACATCTCGTAATCTGCAGGCTTTGGAGCTGAGCAGCGATCGCTTGGTAGGCCAATGCCCTTCTAGGGATGTAATGCCATGGGGTTTGGTTTGTTTTGTTTTGAAGAATAAGACAAGAGGTAGTCAGGAACGAAGGGATGACTCCCTTTACATTAGATACCCTAATGTCACAGAGTCGAAAGAAAACTAAATGTGAAGGCCTACAATATCGAAAGCTCATAAAATGATAAACAGTAATATTACATTGAACATTGTTTGTTGTGATGTGCTTTTCTCTTCTGCTGCCACTCAACTCATCTCATCTCAGATGGGTCCGGCTCGTTGGATGAACGATCAGCGTTCAGAGGGTCCCGGGTTCGATTCCCGGCCGGGTTGGAGATTTTAACCTTCATTAGTTAATTCCAATGGCCCGGGGGATGGGTGTTTTTGCTGTCCCCAACATCCCTGCAACTCACACACCATACATAACACTATCCTCCACAACAATAACACGCAGTTACCTACAGATGGCAGATGCCGCCCACCCTCATCGGAGGGTCTGTCTTACAAGGGCTGCACTCGGCTAGAAATACCAACACGAAATTATTATTATCTCAGATGGGATTCCTGCTGCGCGCCGAGTAAAACAGCCTGCCTGAATATTGGCGGGGAGTAGCTGGGGAGTTAGATAACTGTATTTTTTAACATGCCATTCCTTTGGTTAATAAGTTTTCTCATAACTACTGGTACGTAACACACTGGTTCATCATAGTATTCCAGCCATGCGGTGGTGATTGGAATGAGCAGTGTGTAAACTTGTGTTGATGGCTGTCTGCGCCTGCTCATTCGGTAGCGAATCACGGGCACGTCAGCTAGTATGAAGATAAAGTTGGAATTCAAGGGGAGAAATTGAGCCAAATATTTATTAATAGGTATAGGAGTTAAAGACTGGAATAATTTACCAAGGGAGATGTTTGATAAATTTCCAAATTCTTTGAAATTATTTAAGAAAAGCTAGTTGCTTTACGTCGCACCGACTCAGATAGGTCTTATGGCGACGATGGGACTGGATAGGGCTAGGAGTGGGAAGGAATCGGCCGTGGCCTTAATTAAGGTACAGCCCCAGCATTTGCCTGGTGTGAAAATGGGAAACCACGGAAAACGGCTGCCGATAGTGGGGTTCGAACCTACTATCTCCCGAATACTGGACACTGGCCGCAATTAAGCGACTGCAGCTATCGAGCTCGGTATTTAAGAAAAGACTAGACAAACAACTGATATGGCATCTGTCACCTGGGTGGCTGTCCTAAATGCAGATGATTGATTGATTGATTGATTGATTGATTGATTGATTGATTGATTGATTGATTGATTGATTGATTGATTGATTGATTGATTGATTGATTGATTGATTGATTGATTCCGTCTCTTTGGTTACATCCCTAACCCATCGTTTTGGACACGATACAAGGGAGGATTTGCACTAAGGCGAATGCCGGAATAGTTCCTAGTACACGCCACGGCCGCCAACACTGTCACCTTCTCCACACATCTCCAGCGATACAAATCTCCTGGCCTGAGGGACGGCTTCACCGTCTAAGAGGCCCGCCTCCCCTTTCAGGGGAAGAATGAAAACATTTTAATATTGGTAGTAGCCATTGAAATGCTCTAAAATACCAGCAAGCTAAATCGCGGGGGAATCTACTATCATGGGAACAGAAAGACAACGAAAAACCAACTGCACCTCTGAGATCGACTTGACTATCTCACAATTACATACCTCATTACTAAGCCAGAAAACCAATAATGTATTACTTCGCCACCGAAAATAAAGTCTATCCATCTATCTATTATCTATCAGAAACCACTATTTCTTGCAGCAGCAGTGCAGTAATGCAAGAAAATTGGTTTCGTGTTGGTATTGTTTGAATACTGACATACAGTATGGAGTGAATAGAATGTGAAGTTCGTTCAATTTCCCACGGTAATACTAGCTATAGACCGTACACTAACTGCTATTAAGAGACTTTTGGGTGCGTGAATATGGCATTAACACCACCAATCCGTAATTCACTCTGGGGAATTAACAGCTTCCAGTCGAACATACACTGGGTAGTAGACAGAATGAGCCGTGATTGTGCTGAGAGGCGCACGATGTAATCGGGCGGAAACACCGCGCATCTATACAGAACTAGTTAAGCCACGTTTTGGATTTTCGGATCAAATGTTCTCAGAGCCAGTGTTCGTCAAGAAAATCTAGAATCTAATTTAATTAAAATATCATTCCTCAGTTATCAGTATCAAGTAAATAAATACGTGCACACTGCGTAACAGGAAAAGTTCTGTATTACTTTACCATTAACACACGGAACTGTATAAAGTTGAATGCTCGTAACTGAGAAACGGTCGGTAGATGCAGAGTGGGTCTCGGCCCATAGGTGGGCACGGCTGGTCCGTGGCGCAGTGACCGGCCAACCGAGCAGAAGATGGAGAGCTCTACGCCTCTCCATTCGGAAGACGGGACAGGGTTGGACCTCCCGGCTGGCCCCAACTGTTGCTGTCCTGAGAATGGTTTTCGGTGGTTTTCCATTCTCCTACACTAAGGCGAATGCCGAGATAGTTCCTAATATAGGCCACGGCCTCCAACCTCCTCACCTTCTCCGAGCATCTCCTTCACCGTCACAAATCTCCTGGACTGAGAGACGGCATCACCCGCTAAGAGGCCCGCCTCCCCCTTCAGGGGAGGAATGAAAACATTTTAATAGTACCGTAGTAAGAAACCACAGAGACAAAATGGAGGTAGGCTGTCACCATTGTAACGGCCGCGGGGTTTTGAGGGTATCGTAGACTTACTTATTAGAAATAAAATACAAATATGTGGATAATAAATTTTATTCAATGGAACGTGGTACACTTGGAATATGGGTAATAATTCGGTGTAGTATGCGTCTGTGATGAGAAATAAGAGACACAATTTAAGAAATCGGGAGGAATATTAGGAGTATAATATTCCATTATTAAATTTGTTATTTTATACAAGTGACCCCGATGTATTCACAACGACGGCTAACCTCCAACTGAGTGCGCGAGTCAACAAGCGCCATCTTATAACAGAGTATGCGTGTGACGTCACATATTTAGTACAACTTTTGCCTTACTTTGAAGCGCTCTTTCATGAAAACTACGTTTCAGATTTTCATTTTCTTAATTTTATTTTTTGCAACAGGCAGCTTCCTCTTTTATCTGTAAATTGAGATTATTAAAAGTAATAGTAAGTTAAATACCCTCTGCGATATATGTGTTGCACCCAAACACTGTCCGACTCGTTGGCTGAATGGTCAGCGTACTGGCCTTCTGTTCAGAGGGTCCCGGGTTCGATTCCCGGCCGCGTCAGGGATTTCAAAATTCATTGGTTAATTCCAATGGCTCGGGGGCTGGGTGTTTGTGCTGTCCCCAACATCCTTGCAACTCACACATCCTGCACCTGCACAAGGCAGATGCCGCCCACCCTCATCGGAGGGTCTGCCGTACAAGGGCTGCACTCGGCTAGAAATAGCCACATGAAATTAGTACCCAAACACTAGAAGCGTCTTAAAATTTTTCTCTCCATGTACCCGTTGTCGAGGAACGTAAGTCTACGTCCAAACTAGTCTACACATCTTCCAAACCAGGAAGTAAAGCATAATGAAAATATTGGTCGCCAGGATGATCACCCTCACCCCGCCAGGTAGTGATGAAGGCAATGCAGAACCAGTACCAACATCAGTACCGGGTGTATCAAGAGGAATAGTACAGAACCAACCCGAATACCACACAACTAGTAACTACCTTATAAACGGTATACACCGTAAGACAACTTCTGTACTGTTCTTAACTGTGTTGTTATTTTATAGCATATGACTCATGAGGTCACCTAGACTGATTGGCTCAAGTGATAGAGTGCTGGATTGGTCTGTTCAAACTGAGTTCATTCTAATGGCATTTGAAGATGATCAAGTACTCCAAAGGCTGGTGAGACAGAGACATAATCGGTAGATTTACTGGCGAGTAACAGTACTACTCTGGGACAAAATTTCCTAGACCTCGGTGTCTTCAAGAGCAACGAAATCAAATCGAATCGAATCAAATCAATGAATATTGAATTTTCACGACCGCATTGTAATCGAAACCGACTTTCAACCTATTAGGTCGTCTTACGTACATTTAGTACGTGTTCAAGAGATGTTAAGTACAGAACAAAAGTGGCCAACCAGACACCAGTGGGATCCGAACCCACAACCTCCCGATTTCGCGTCGGTTGCTCTACCAATTGAGCTATAGTGGCCTAGGCCATCTTTGTTCTGTTGGAAAGGATCTAAGCTACAGGTCTGGTACTACTACCATCCACTGTAGAGTGCGTTTAAGTTGCCCGTTGAGGGCCAAGTCAATGAATATTGAATTTTCACGACCGCATTGTAAACGAAACCGACTTTCAACCTATTAGGTCGTGTTACGTACATTTAGTACGTGTTGAAGAGATGTTAAGTACAGAACAAAAGTAGCCAACCAGACACCAGTGGGATCCAAACCCACAACCTCCCGATTTCGCGTTGGTTGCTCTACCAATTGAGCTACCATAGCAATAAAATAAAATAAAATAAAATAAAATAAAATAAAATAAAATAAAATAAAATAAAATAAAATAAAATAAAATCAGATTATTATTATTATTATTATTATTATTATTATTATTATTATTATTATTATTATTATTATTATTATTATTATTATTATCCATAGCCCTTCCTTTCTGTCATTCTACCCTCGAGTAATATGACTCCTAAAATGACTTCTAAAAATGCCGTTCTGAGTGGTTCAGACCGTAGAAGCGTTGGCCTTCTGAAGCCAAATTGGCGGATGTGATGCCGATGCAGACCAGGGATATTTGAAGTTGCTTCAAATACGTCAGCTTCATGTCGGTAGATGTGCCGGAGCGTAAAAGAACTGCTGTGGGAGAAAATTCCGGCACCTCTGCGTCTCTGAAACCCGTTAAAGTAGTTAGGAGGACGTAAAACCAATTTCGTTATTGTAATATTCTTTTTAAAATGATTGACGACATGAAACTATGCGTATCAATCTGAAAGTCACTGTCAATGTAAGTTTTATTCGGGAGATACTGGGTTTGAACCCAACCTCAGCAGCCATGAAGAGGGTTTCATACTCCATTTTAACACCAGCGAAAGGCAATTAAGGCCAAAGCCAATTACTTCCCAACGAAACTGCGTGTGCGATGTTAACCTTCTAATTCCTACGCATGTTTGTTACCGCATGTCTCACATGGCCCGTGAACGCAGTGGTACATTTCGGAGATCTTTCCCTCAGTTACTGTGTACATACATGCACGATCCCTTCCACAGTACATCTGTCTTTCTGTTTTTTAATTATGCGCCGAGTTGATGTTACTCATGGATAGAAACTGAACAATATTTTTGTACCTATGGTTGTGTCTGTGACTAATCTTAAGTAGGTATTTAAAAAATAATAATGGCGGGGTCAAGTCGTTCACTGAAAGAAGAAATTTTACGCTTTAGATTACTACCGAGTTTGATATCGACAAAACCGGGAGGGTTGACCGTACGCTTAGGGGCACGCAGCTGTCAGCTTGCATCCGGGAGATAGTATGTTCGAACCCCACTGTCGGCAGCCCCGAAGATGGTTTTGCGTATTTTCCCATTTACACACCAGCCAAATGCTGGGACTGTTCCTTAATTTACGCCCCGGCCGCTTCCTTCTCACTCCTAGGCTTTTCCTATCCCATCGTCGCCATAAGACCTGTCTGTGTCGTCGTGACCTAAAGCAAATAAAAAATATATCTACGAAAGTGACAGCAATATATTAGAGAAAGACTCGTACCTGCAAACAGTAGTGAAAATTCGGACAGTGATACTGGAAATATAATTTTGTGACTTATGCAGAATGCACATATTGTGACCAAATGCATTTGCAAGGAGTTCAGAAATGAGTATCAAAAGTAGTGAAAAATATCTCAGGACAGTGTTCAATTCCAGATGTTTGAAACCTATTACTTACAGGGTCAAACCATAAGCAATAATAATAATAATAATAATAATAATAATAATAATAATAATAATAATAATAATAATAATAATAATAATAATAATAATAATAATAATACCCGTGTGGGGATTTACCGGTTACCTCCATCGGGCGCGTCCCATTGGAATTGGGGAAGCTCGCTGGCTCTGCCGCCAGCAGAGTCAGAGGGTAGTAGGGAAATAAAATACCACCGTGAAAAAAAACTGGTCCCTTGCCAGGGTTACGGCGAAGACTGGTAAATGACCAGAAGCCAGAAAACATCTTGAGGCAACCTCTAGGGCTAACAACCCTAGTTGTAAAAGGATGAGTACCCGTCCAAATTAAAGTCAAGTCAAAAAGCATGATGGCACAACATTTCAAGAAACATACCCCAGGGAGTAAATCTTCGGATAAATCCCTCGTCGTGAACACTACGGCGCACGAGTCTCGTTTGGATTCTGGGGGAGACTGGACATCATGCAAGAGACGAGTCGGAGCGTCTCGGTGTACCCCGAAGAGTCAAAAACTCAGGCCAAAATCTAAAACGTTTCTAGCAACTTTCAACATAAATTCACTTACACAAACTGGCAAGCTGAAAACCCTTACCAACGCTCTTCACGAAAATCAGATATCCATAATGGCCCTACAGGAAACAAGGTACCCACATGAAGAGATTTTTGAATCCGAAGGCTACCGATTTTTCAAGAGCAAAGCGCAAAGAGGAATCCTCAATGGGGCTGCGATGCTTGGAACTGCGTTTGCTGTTAGAACCAAGATCCTTAAATCAGTTGCAAATTTCGAACCTGTGAATGACAGATTGTCTATACTCACAATTAAATGCGCAAACAAAACCTACGCCCTAGTTAACGCACATGCTCCTACAAACGATAAGAACGAGTCTGATCCAGACGAAGTTGATAATTTCTGGGACCTACTGGATGAAAAATTAAACAAAATCCCCAAACACCATGTCAAGCTTCTTTTGGGTGACTTCAATGCTTAACTAAGTCGTGAACAGAAGTACAAGAAAGTTATAGGAAATTACACTGCTCACAAAAGAACCAATCCCAACGGCAAAAGACTGGTGTCCATTTGCGAAAATCACAACCTGCAGGTCATGTCGACCCACTTTCGCCATCTACCCAGAAAGCAAATGACTTGGCGTTCTCCCGTCCAAGCTCTCGGAGAGTTCCAAATTGATCATGTTGCAGTCTCCAGGAGAAACAGCCCTGAGATTATGAATGTCAAGGTAAAGAAAGGCATCAATGTGGCTTCAGATCATTATACGTCTCTTATCAAATTCAAACCAATGCCCGCAAACACAAGGAAGACAACCAAACAGATCACACGCTTCGACAATGATAAACTTCGGCATAGGGTCGAGGAGTTCCAGGAGAAGGCTAGACCAAATGACTGTGACTTTAACAACGCCAAAAGTCTCCTTGTTGAGGCCGCCAAAGACGTCGCAGAAATCAAGAGAAGCAAAAAGCATGCCTGGTGGAATAGTACCTGCGAATCAGTCCTCCAAGAAAGACTCAATGCGTGGAAACAGTACTACTGTACGAAATCAGAAAATGATTGGGAAACCTACAAAACCCAACGTGCCCAAGCAGCTAGCGTGTTCAGAACTGAGAAACGTAAATACGAAAAATCTCTCATTGAAAAGATAGAACAAAACTTTAGGAAGAATGAAAGCAGAGAGTACTACAGAGCCTTCAAACGCAAACTCACTGGCTATAAACCACCATCTCTATGCTTTTAGCGAAAGGACGGCACACTGGCGACGTCAAATGAAGAAAATTGCAGCATTCTGGCAGATTACTTCAAGAATTTACTTAATTGCTCTAAACCGCAAAGCGCCATTGAGACCAAGGAACCCTTACTCAGGTACCCAGATTCCAGACCACCCGACAGAGATGAGATCATGTGCCATATTGCCCTCTCAAAAATAACAAAGCGCCGGGAAAAGACTCAGTAGTAGCAGAACTATGGAAATATGCCCCAGAGGAATCACTTCATACCTTGCAAAAGCAAATAGAAGAAATTTGGAACAAGGAGACCCAACCCGAAGATTGGAAAATAGCTTTGATCCATCCATTACACAAAAAAGGCAGCATGAAGAACATCAACAACTACAGAGGAATATCTTTGCTACCCGTGACTTACAAAATTCTATCACTTGCCATCCTGGAGCGTTTGGAAGAACAAGTCGAACATCAAATAGGTGAATACCAAGGAGGGTTCAGAAAAGGTCGCTCAACAGCTGAACAGATCCAAAATCTCAAAACGATCATCAGATATTGTACACTAAGGTCCAAGCAGTATGTGTCTGTCTTTGTGGACTTCAAGAAAGCGTACGACTCCATTGACCGGGAAGTCCTGCTAAACATCTTAAATGAATTTGGAGTTGATTTGAAACTGCTGGCATTAATTAGAGCCACCCTGACCGATACAAAATCCAAGGTGATGTTCCACGGATGTGTCTCGCATTCCTTTGACATCAAAACAGGACAAGGTGATGGGCTATCCCCGATACTCTTCAACTGTGTTCTTGAAAAGATCATCAGAACCTGGCGGATGAGATTACAGGAAACCAACTACAGTCCATTGAGAATAGGAACCAAATCCAAGGGGATCGCAACAGACTGCTTAGCATTTGCCGATGATATTGCTGTTCTCTCAAACGACATAGAACCCGCTAGAGCTCAAGTTGAAATTTTAAAGGAAATTGCCGAACAAACTGGTTTGCAGATATCGTTTTTGAAAACAGAAGTAATGACTAACATCAAAGAGGCTCCACCAAACCTCCATACAAAATACGGGGACATCACCCAAGTAGACAAATTCAAATACCTGGGTGAGATCATCATGAAAAATGGACTGGACAAAGAAGCACTTCAGGAGCGAGTACGCAAACTGGAAATAGCCTACCAAACATCCCGCACAGTCTACAACAAAAATGCCTTTCCCAAAACACCAAGATACGTCACTGTGAAACAGTTCTAAAGCCAGTAGTTCTATATGCAGCCGAAACCCTGTCTCTAAATGCCAACAAAGGACTCCTTGAAGAACTGGAGGAAAAAGAACGCAAAATTGTGAGAGGAATCTTGGGATCAAAGTTCAGAAATGGAATCCATCAAAAGAGATCCAACAAGGAAGTCTACAGCAAAATAGAGAAAATTACCGACACAATCAAGAAATATGGGCACGATTTTATGGTCATCTGAAAAGAATGGATAGAAGAAAGTTAACTAAAGAAATCTTTCACTTTTTTGATTCAAACCCCAAAACTACAATTCCCTGGTTTAGAAATGCCAAAGAAGACCTGCAAATGCTACATATCTCAGCTGAAGACGCCCTTAACAGAGATATCTTCCGCAAGAAAATATTGACGAACGGGCTAAACCGAGACGAGCAACCGAAGAGAAGACACGGTGCCCCTTGGACAGAGGAGCGTAAGCAGGCCCACTCACAAAGAATGAGGGAAATTTGGGCTCTAAAGAAGGCCAAGTTCAGTGTCAAATGCAACAAGACTTAACGTGGTCGTTGATGGCCCCAGTGAATTATATAATAATAATAATAATAATAATAATAATAATAATAATAATAATAATAATAATAATAATAATTGTACCGGGCGGTACACCTCTACACCGTTTATTTAAAAGTTGCGCCAGTTGAAACTCCTCTTCTGGAGGAAGGTTGAACTTTATCTACTCTATTAATTCTCTACTTTCTCAGAAGATGTCACCACGTGGAAAATTTTGAGTTTTTGAACTGTGTCACTTTTGATGTGTTTTTGTTTCGCTTGAAGTAAGAAGTGTGAACTTTCTCTTCTAGAGGACACTACTGAAGATCAACAATAGCGCACCCTAGTGCGGAGTCAAAGAACTATTTTGTTGGAGAAAATTTTATTTCAAAAGTTTGTTTCTTGTTAAATTTCTTTCTCTTATTGTTTAAGTTGGCTGTATACCCCTCTTTTTCCCCTTGTTTTAGATTTATCCAATCCCGAATTTCTTTTAGTAATTTCTGACCAATCTGGTGTATCTTCCCCCAACTTGTATCTGTTGCGGGGTCCTATCCAATAAAAACATTGTGGGCGGGTGTTTTCATTCCCCTAACGCCTAGAAACTTCCGCGAGAGTATATAAACTGCTGATTTTAGGGTCTCCGGGCCACTTCTGTTCCATCTTTCAGTGTATTAAGTACATAGCAGGAGGCGGGAAGCGCCTCTTTCCTCGGCGGCGGTCAACAATAAGGTAATGGCCGATTAATAAATTTTTTCTTTTCTTGCTCAGCAGTTTAACTTTCGGGGCGGGTTCTAAGCGTTCAACCATGTAACCTTTTCCTAAAATGTAAAAACAACTGGTATCTATTCTATTTTAAAACGACATATCGGGATAGAGAGTGCTTAACCCTCTCGAGCTCCCACTCACATCGTCTTGAGGTGAACTTATTCTCTCAACCAATTCTTCCGTAATGTAATGTAAATTGCTATTAAGTCACCTCTGTAGTATGGGATTAGCCCTTGTAATAACGGCCTAGTGCCAAAGTAGGTTTTAAAATCAAAGTGTATTAGGAGTGCAAGTTCGCCTCCTCTCAAATTGTTTTAGAGGTCATTCAATTAACCTGCTTTTCATTTAATAGACCTCAGTAGATTGGGTATTCTACCCCTGTGTTTATGTCCGTTGAGGACAACTTGAAGGTGGAGTTTGGTGTGGCCTAGGAGAGGCTTAAATTAAAGAGCGTGTGGCTCTTTTGGAAACGGAGTGTTGTATGCCTCGAGGAGGCTTTACTGTGTAATTTGGAGCAAGTGCTCCAGGGTTTGATTGGGGTCTTCTGCCCCTTTGTTAAAATTTGTATATCGGAAAGTTGGGCTAGTTGCTCAAAAATTGTGAACTCAGGGCTCGAAGCCCAAACTCTGTAATCCCTGTAATTGTACATTTCAAATTGTGTTTCGGCTACTAAGTACCTGTTCTTTGTTATTACTTAATATTGAAAAGGAAATATAACCTTGTTAACTTTTACATTAACTTTGATTCCGTAGTTTGAGACCCATTCACGCCCGCACCTTCTTACACCTCTACCTTCCACCAAAACTCGGTAACAAGTGGTAGCAGAGCGAGGTTGAATGGGTCTCAATTTAGCCCCTTTTGACGGCTAAACATTGTTTGTTCCGAACTCTAACCATTTTCTCAGTTGCTGGAATTTTTTGATTTTTTTCAAGTTGTTCTGTCATCATGCCCGGCCCTCGCGATGTTCTCCTTCTTAACTATTTGCGCAAGGAGGAGTTGATCTATGAATTGACTATTAGAAATGTACAATCTGGAGGCACGGTTGCAGTAGACACTAACAAGCTTAGAGAGTCCCTTGATTTGCCCATTTCCATCCCCAATTTGGGAGAGAAAGAAATTGACGACTCTCTTTCCACGATCACGGAGAATATTACTGGGCTAGCTTCTGTAGTTAGTTTTTTTGATGAAAATGATCCGTCTCCAAATCAAATTAAGCGTGTGCAAGGCAGGCTATATCATTTTTCGAATAGGGTTTACGATCTGTTGTCTCTAAAACTGAATGACGTTCAGAGGAAGGAAGCTAGTACGCTCCTGGAAAATATTTCCGAGTTATCTAGTAAGGTCACTCAATTGTTAACTGGGGAAGTTCCTCCCAAATCTGATCAACCCACTATAGTGAATCCAGGTAGTGAGGAAGCGCCTCCCAAGGGAGAAGTTAATAGGATAACCGTTGCTGCTCAAACTATCCCTGCCCCATTGGACAACGAATCTGAACGTCGTGCATCATTGAGTAACATCCGTTCTGAATTGACTTCCTTGCCATTGAAACCTTTACCTACTATGTCACCCGGATTTAGTAGCTTGCCTCATCCATTGGCAATGTTGCTCAGAGGTATATCCAAGTTTTCTGTTAATACCACCAGTGACGTAATTTCATTTTTAAGATTTCTAGTGGAATTTCAGGATCATGCCCTGGTTTTTTCTCTGTCTCCATGTCAAATCTTGCAAATTATCTATCCGTATGCTATTGGTATTCTCTCCGACAAAATAGTAAGAGCCATAGCTGAACAGTCATCTATTGAAGATTTTCATGCACACTTGCTTGCAAACTTTATTCCCGCCCGCGCGAGGTCATCTCTGATTCAAAAGTACTATTATCGAGTACAGAGGTTGGATGAAAACTTGGCTGATTTCATACAAGACATTAAGTTTTATACCAGGGTGTTTGCTCTTCACTTCCCTGAGGATCAAATTGTACAAGCTATTGTGGAAGGCATTTCACCATCTTATAGGTCATACTCGTGTTTTGCGGCGTGCCCGCAAACTTTCTCTGAACTTGAAGCGTTGGCCGTCTCAGCGGAAGGAGTTAGATACGCCGATTCTTTGCGTGTAGCGAAAGAACCCCCGCCTTCCTTTAGTAACACTCGGCCTCCACCTCGCCGACCAGTCACGCCCCATAAATGTTATGCTTGCGGGTCGCCTGACCATCTTCGCAATAAATGTCCATTAGTCAAAAGTAGTAGGGCAAATAATGGAGCTGGTTCAGCACAAGGCTGTTTTAAATGTGGGGCCTTCTCACATATCGCCAAGAATTGCCCAAACTCAAACAGCACCCCCTCCTGCTCAACTTCTGGTGCAAATTCCACCTATGCCAATAATAAAAGTGACTAGTGGCTTCGGCTGAGTCGACTAATCAATCTTCCCGAGACTCAGCCCCTAGTAAACAGATTGTAAATGCAGAGAACGATCAGCCTTCAAGTTCATCTTTTGAATGCCCTAAAGAATGTCTTAGGATTGCGGCGGATACCCCCGCACCTGTTCCTTTTCTTAAGATTGAGGTAAATAACGAGCCTATAACAGCTCTCTTAGATTCAGGTAGTGTTTGTTCAATTATTGCGGCTGAATGGTATTCTAAATTGAAAACGGTTTGTAAACTTCCTGACTATGTCTCTTCTCCTGTTCAATACGTTTCGGCTAATTCATCTCCACTAGAAATTCTAGGTTCCTTACTGGTCAAAATTCGTGTTTTTAAGTTTACATGGAAAGTTAAATTGTTTGTGGCCAAGCAATTGTCTTGCCCCATTATATTGGGAGCTGACTTTATTTCTCACACTGGTCTTGTGCTCGATCTGCAGTCTAGGTCGTGCACATTCAAATTTGCTTCTAGTTGTAAAATTCCACTATTAAAGTGTAATTCTGTGTCATGTGTTTCTATTTCGCCTACCCAGGATGAGATGTTGTTAGACCTTAGACATCTACCTGAGGAGCAGGCTGATAGTATTCGCAAACTGTGTCAGTCGTTTCCCGAGGTGTTCTCTGATACTCTTGGTGTCACTGACCTTATTGAATACAAAATTGAGGTTACGGATTCGATTCCTGTCCGTTTTCCACCGTATAGGCTATCTCCACCTAAAATGAAGGCTCTGAAGGAAATCATCGATCAGATGTTGAAGGACGGTATTATTAGGCCCTCTAAGTCAGCGTATTCTTCGCCTATTTTTCTAGTACCGAAACCTCAAGGAGGTTTCAGGCCTGTCATTGATTACAGGGCTCTCAATCGGAAGGTGGTGTTACAATCTGTGCCCCTTCCCGACCTTCATTCTTGTTTTTCATGGTTTCGTAAGGCCAAGTTCTTCACCATCTTGGACTTAAATCAGGCCTATAATCAAATTCCCCTTGCCGAAGAGTCTAAACACCTTACAGCGTTTGCCACGGACTGGAATTTATACGAATACAACCGCGTGCCTTTCGGGCTCCCCACGGGGGCAGCTGTGCTCACTAGGCTACTAGATAGGGTCTTCTCCGACATCAAATTCGAGTACTTATATCACTACTTAGATGATGTCGTAGTATTTTCAGAGACTTTTGAAGAACATCTAGATCATCTGCGAGAAGTTCTCGATCGCCTTCGTAAGGCTGGGTTAACTGTTAAGTTGTCCAAGGTTGCCTTTGCTAAGCCCTCTATGTCATTCCTAGGGCATATTGTGTCACCCGATGGTGTAGCAGTCGATCATTCTAGAACACAGGCCATCCGTGATTTTAAACCTCCCAAGGACATTAAAGGTATCGCCAGGTTCATTGGTATGGTGAATTTCTTCAGAAAGTTCATTCCTAACTTTGCTAATAGAGCGGCGCCCTTAAACCTTCTTCGTAGGAAAGGCATCAAATTCGAGTGGGGACCTTCTCAACAAGCCGCTTTTGAAGACCTTAAATTAGCTCTTTGTAATGCCCCTGTACTTGCTATGCCTGATTTCTCGAAGAAATTCATCGTCCAAACCGACGCGTCGTCGTCAGCAGTAGCTGCAGTCCTTCTTCAAGAGACTGAACTAGGGAGGCGACCCATCGCCTATGCGTCTAGGACATTGTCGGCTCAAGAAGCCAAGTATTCCATCTATGAGCTCGAAGGTTTGGCAGTCTTATTTGCCTTAGAAAAGTTCCGTCTCTATCTGGAACACGTTAAATTCGACCTGGAGACAGATAATCAAGCCTTAAGCTGGGTCTTAGGTAGGCCGCGTCGTACTGGTCGTATAGCCCGCTGGGCTATTCGTATTTCCGCCTTCCAGTTTGATGTTAGACATATCAGAGGTACCGAAAATGTTGTTGCTGATGCACTCAGCCGTATGTTTCATAACGACGTAGAGACCCACGAACCGGTCGACAGTTCATCACCTTCCGAGTCCATACTATCTGGTGTTAATGCCATCTTAACAGATGCTCCCATGCTTTTTAGGGATATTGAGAAATACCAACGTGAAGATCCGACGCTGGCTCCTATAATGGAAACCCTTTCTTCTGGGGAACATGCTGTCCCTTATGTTCTGAGGAATGGTGTTCTATGTTGCCCTTCGAGGCATGATAAGTTGATGAAAGTTGTTGTTCCAGCGGTTCTTGTACCTATGATCTTCAAATACTATCATGAGACCCCATTGGGGGGGCATCTTGGAATCTTTAAGACTCGTGAAAAGATTCGTGAAATGTTCATATGGAAAGGTATGGACGGTGAAATTCGGGAACTTGTAAAAGCTTGTAAATCTTGTTTGATCAGTAAACCCACCATGTCCACTAAAGTAGGCCTTTTGTCTTCTCATCAAGCGTCGCGCCCCATGGAACGCCTGTATATTGATTATGTTGGACCCTTCCCCCAGTCGAAGGGAAATGCCAACAAATTCATCTTTGTATGTGTAGATGGTTTTACCAGATTTTCTTGGTTATTTCCGACTAAGCTGGCTACCGCTCAGTCCACCATTACCTGTCTAAATTCTATTTTTGCTTCTTTTGGTCCGTGCCAATATATTGTATCTGATAATGCTAAGGCGTTCACATCAAATCTTTTTCGTAAATTCTGTTTTGACTTGTCCATCTCTCATGTAACCACTTCTGCTTATTACCCTCAACCATCTCTGGCTGAACGGGTTAACCGTAATCTCAGGTCCGCACTCATTGCCTATCATCATGAAGATCCTTCCAGGTGGGACACGTCCCTGCATTGGATAGCTTTTGCTTTGAATTCGGCGGTTCATGAATCTCACAAGTTCACTCCAGCTTCTTTAATGTTCAAGTTTGTTCCCAACTCGCCGCTCTCTAACCTCTGGTCTCTGAATGACATTCTACCCGAGATAATAGATCCGGACAACATTAAAGATCTTTGGAAGAAGGCTAAAGCCAATCTTAAAGTGTCTCATGAAAAGGTTAGGGAAAGGTATGATCGTGGACGGAGACCAACCCCTTTGAAGGTAGGTGACCAGGTTATGGTCAAAAATTTTGTTCCCGCGGGCAAGCTTGCCCCCAGATTTCATGGGCCTTGTATCATTCTCGATTTTCTTACGCCGGTTACCTTATTGCTAAGTAATCCAGCCACCGAGAGGATATTTAGAGTTCACCTGTCCCAGGTGAAACCGGTGTAATTTCTGTGTTAACTTGCTTCATATCATTTTGAAAGGATATGAAGGTTATATTTTTTTTTGAGTTTCACTTTTAAGGCATTCTGCCCCTTCTGTAATATTTTGGTTTTAGATGTAAGCCTTGTGTAAAATCTGCCCCGACCCGTTAAACCGCCATCCTGTTCTTGCCACGGCCATTACCACGCTCCCGTCTCCTGCTCCACCTTACACTGTGGCTTCATAATAGTAAATGCCATGGATATCTACACGCCGCTGGCCCCTCAACCTCTCCACAAGCCTGTACCCTCAAAGAAGATGATAGTCCAACACAATTCTGCCGCCTAGCTTTAATGTTTCAGCGCCCCCGCAGCCGCGCAGCGCCGTGCAGCGACTGGGGAGGGGGATGGGCCCCCTCCTCTCCAGCGAGGACGACATGTGCACGGCGAGCCGGAACTCTCCTCCCGGCCAAGGCTGATGTGCGGCGCACGACCTGCTACTGGCCCGCAGCCTGTATATGTTCACCGCGGGCGCGGCGTGCTTCAACACCTCTGCTCCCCTCATAGTGCGGGCGAGCGGTATCTCAGGGTACTTGAGGGGTCCGAGCGGCCTCCTTTTGGACGCAAGCTGCAACGGCCGGTCCGGCCATCCAACTTCATCAACATCAACTACATGGACAGTTACTATAAGAGATAACTACATTTGGGAATTCAACAGCAATATTTGGTGGACCGTGCAAAAAATTTTTCTTCACTTCTAAGTATTAAAAGTTTATCTTCAGAAATTCAAATTCTACAACTTAAAGACTTTCATTCACCTGCAACAACAACATTTTGAAACTGAATTAAGAAATCTTGTAAATGCTTCTGCTATCTATCTTCGTATCAACATCATTACTTGGACTTTGTTTCAAACTGATTTCATGTGTCACCCCTGGAGGAACTTTTGGGGGGGGGGGAGGTCTGTACCGGGCGGTACACCTCTACACCGTTTATTTAAAAGTTGCGCCAGTTGAAACTCCTCTTCTGGAGGAAGGTTGAACTTTATCTACTCTATTAATTCTCTACTTTCTCAGAAGATGTCACCACGTGGAAAATTTTGAGTTTTTGAACTGTGTCACTTTTGATGTGTTTTTGTTTCGCTTGAAGTAAGAAGTGTGAACTTTCTCTTCTAGAGGACACTACTGAAGATCAACAATAGCGCACCCTAGTGCGGAGTCAAAGAACTATTTTGTTGGAGAAAATTTTATTTCAAAAGTTTGTTTCTTGTTAAATTTCTTTCTGTTATTGTTTAAGTTGGCTGTATACCCCTCTTTTTCCCCTTGTTTTAGATTTATCCAATCCCGAATTTCTTTTAGTAATTTCTGACCAATCTGGTGTATCTTCCCCCAACTTGTATCTGTTGCGGGGTCCTATCCAATAAAAACATTGTGGGCGGGTGTTTTCATTCCCCTAACGCCTAGAAACTTCCGCGAGAGTATATAAACTGCTGATTTTAGGGTCTCCGGGCCACTTCTGTTCCATCTTTCAGTGTATTAAGTACATAGCAGGAGGCGGGAAGCGCCTCTTTCCTCGGCGGCGGTCAACAATAAGGTAATGGCCGATTAATAAATTTTTTCTTTTCTTGCTCAGCAGTTTAACTTTCGTGGCGGGTTCTAAGCGTTCAACCATGTAACCTTTTCCTAAAATGTAAAAACAACTGGTATCTATTCTATTTTAAAACGACATATCGGGATAGAGAGTGCTTAACCCTCTCGAGCTCCCACTCACATCGTCTTGAGGTGAACTTATTCTCTCAACCAATTCTTCCGTAATGTAATGTAAATTGCTATTAAGTCACCTCTGTAGTATGGGATTAGCCCTTGTAATAACGGCCTAGTGCCAAAGTAGGTTTTAAAATCAAAGTGTATTAGGAGTGCAAGTTCGCCTCCTCTCAAATTGTTTTAGAGGTCATTCAATTAACCTGCTTTTCATTTAATAGACCTCAGTAGATTGGGTATTCTACCCCTGTGTTTATGTCCGTTGAGGACAACTTGAAGGTGGAGTTTGGTGTGGCCTAGGAGAGGCTTAAATTAAAGAGCGTGTGGCTCTTTTGGAAACGGAGTGTTGTATGCCTCGAGGAGGCTTTACTGTGTAATTTGGAGCAAGTGCTCCAGGGTTTGATTGGGGTCTTCTGCCCCTTTGTTAAAATTTGTATATCGGAAAGTTGGGCTAGTTGCTCAAAAATTGTGAACTCAGGGCTCGAAGCCCAAACTCTGTAATCCCTGTAATTGTACATTTCAAATTGTGTTTCGGCTACTAAGTACCTGTTCTTTGTTATTACTTAATATTGAAAAGGAAATATAACCTTGTTAACTTTTACATTAACTTTGGTTCCGTAGTTTGAGACCCATTCACGCCCGCACCTTCTTACACCTCTACCTACCACCAAACCTCGGTAACAATAATAATAATAATAGTAATAACAATAATATTTTTGTTCGTCCAGCCCTTGTCCCGTTTCTCTACGGGGTCGGGTGTAAGGTGAGATGTACCTGTCGTGGCGGCTTTTTATGAACAGATGCCCTTCCTGACGTTAACCTCACCAGAGGTGTTAATGAGATGAAATGAACGAGGTGTTAATGATACTAGGAAGGGAGACGATGAAACCCGATGCCGGCACATAACCTACTCCTGTCGAATAGCATGAAGGGGTCTGCTCAAGGCTTAACGCCCCCATCCGACGGCCGAATCAGCATCGAGAGCGTCATATGCCCTCACTCTATATGAGCACTGCAGAGAAGTTTGGAATTTAATCCAGGCTTTGGCACGCAACCGAGTGATTACAAACTGTATATCATCACCTCCTCTACGATGCCGGCGAACATTCTGATGGTGAACATTTTATCCACCAACGGGACTCGAACCGGCTAACCACTGTGTCAGACCGTTTAAACTTCAACGCCTTAACGATCATGGCCACCAGGCGGAATAATAATTATAAATAAAGCACTCAAGGCTGGCTTAAAACAATGTATGGTGTGTACTCATAGAAAGTGTCTGAGGTGTCTACAATGGTAGGTTAGGTTATTTACTAACAACATTACTAACTAACAAACCGTGTATTGTACATCGTACACTTAGAAAAAAGCTCAGGTGTCGCATTCTGAATGACCAGTCCCGGGAGAATTCTCACAGACATCAATCCTCGGTCTCAAGGGTGAATGAGTGACAAATTACAAGAATGACTCATATTCGAACGGTGCATTAGAGCCACTGCCTACTTTATTACACAACATGTGCCGAATGAGGGAAACTTATGAAATTGTAAACCCTTTTACACCCCATGGTATCGGCTATTAAATATATACGGAGCAACCTAACTTATAATGATGAAGATGCCCATGAGGATGAAAATGTACCGACTTTACATCATCAAGGTATACTGCAATAGACAACTCACTTCAAAGTTGGGGACCAGGTTACTGAATATATCAAAGTACAAAGAAATGTGACCCTGTCTCCAATCCTTATCAACTTTTTCAATATGTTTTCGAATGACCCTTGGCGAAGTTGATAACGGAATCAGGATCAGCGGGAAGGGAATGAACACCGAACGCCATTTGGATGAAACCGTGATACTAGCTGTGAGTTTAGAAGACTTTTATTTCCTATTCAACAGAAGCAATAAAAGTAAGCAAGGAGACTGGTCTCAAAGTAAACATTCAGAAAATAAAATTCATGGCAATTAGCAAGTAGAAAATAAACAAAGGTGTTGTCCCCCTGGACGGAAACAGCACTTCAATTATTTAGGATGCTCGTTGATGCAAGAATTGCAAGAAATCACCTTAATTTCCCGTATCAAGTCTCATTTACATTAAATCAATAAAATCAAATTTCCACCTGTTTGATACTATATGTTTTCTCTAAGCAAATTAGTTATTACGACATGTTTCATTCCTTAGGAACATCGTCAGCTAGATAAAATTGCAAATTCGCTTAAAGCAAATATATAGATTCAAACAGGTGGAAGTTTATTTTTATTGATTTAATGTAATCCCAGAATGGGATGTAGATATTGAAACTAGATTTGCCATTGCGTAAGACTTCTCTGTGGTCAAAATATCCGATTTTCTAATGTGACCTTTGATTCAAATCTCGTTTGCGTGTTGCGAAGCGTTGTGTGTTATCACGTCTCTGGTTTGTTTTTTAAGGATGGACTGCTTCATTAGTGTAGGCTTTTGAAATGTTGGTGTACCTGCTTCTGAGTGTTGAAGTTCCCACAGGTAAAACCTCGTCGCCAAGGAGAAGGTACTCTGACTGCCGCGAAATCATACAAAATTCCAACACTCACAAAACGCTAGAAGCAGCCTACTTCAATCACATTCCCCGAAATCACAAATACTGCCTAATACAACCGATCATAGAAGGCAAGGTAACAGGGAAACTTGAACGAGGGTGGAGAAGTGACTGTCAATGAAGAGATGGCGCAGAATGACAGTAGTAGACGAATAAGCTTGAGCAGAGCGTTTAAAAGTAGGAAAGATCGTAATATGAAGAGGTTGGAATTCAAGAGGACAAATTTGGGCAAATATTCATTTATAAGACAAGGTAAGGGATTATAATAAATGATTAGTGGAAATGTTAGATAACTTCCCAAGTTTTTGAATACGTTTAAGAAAGAGCTACCTGAACAACTGAAACGGAATCTGCCACCTGGGCGACAGTTCTAAATTTAGATCATTGATTGATTGATTGATTGATTGATTGAAGGTTATTCTGAGCCCATAAACACAATACGGCAAATAATAATAATAATAATAATAATAATAATAATAATAATAATAATAATAATAATAATAATAATAATAGTCCGACCCGTTGACTGAATGGTCAGCGTTGAGGCCTTCTATTCAGAGGGTCCCGGGTTCGATTCACGGCTGGGTCGGGGATTTTAATCGCCTCTGATTATTTTTTCTGGCCCGGGGACTGGGTATTTGTATTGTTCCAACACTTTTCTCTTCATATTCAGACAACACTCTACACTACTAACCACCACAGAAACACGAAATAGTGATTACATATCTCCAAATAGAACTGGCGTTAGGAAGGGCATCCGGCCGTAAAACGGGACCAAATCCACATAGTTCGCACCGTACCCCACATGTATGGGAAAATCGGTAGAAAGAGAAATAATATTTTCTTCCTTTTTCTGGTGTTTTCCTGCAGTTCAGGGTCTAAATTTAGAATCGATAAACGTCATTTCATTCGGTTAAATATGCCACCGCGGTCAAGTTTCGCAACCTTCATATGTGTTATTAATTTGAGCTGCCAGCGTTGCTTCAGTCTTCTTCGCGAGCACTTATCATCAACCGTAAAACTGAGGTATTACATACGACAGTGTTATGCACTGGCCTTAATACTTAGTCATACTACTACAGTCGCTTTCCCGCAGTTCCTCATTTAACGGTAAGACACCTACTTGCTACCAGTGTGTGTTGTTACGCATATGGTTTAAGCATAAAATGCACATTTTCATAGAGTGCGCTGGATGTTGAATGCCAGCCTTAACATCAAGCGAGTTCGCTGCGGGGTTTGGACCGTGTAGATCTTACCTTGCATTGGGAAAATGGTAAGTTCTAGCCCCGCTATACGCAGTCCCGAAGTGCTTTTCCGTGATTTACCATTTTCACGACAGGAAAATGCTGGGGCAGGACCTTAATGAAGTCCACATTCAGTCCCTCCTATCTTATCATCACCAAAATATCCTGTCTATGTTTAATGGGGCGTTAAACCACCAGTAATAAAGAAAAAAGGAAAATACCAGGTACACGATCTGACGGAAACAGCTTTTAGGAATAAGAGTAGTATCGTCCAGCACATTTCATCAGCTATTAAAAGATTTTAGAATTTTTACAGGTCTTACCTGCCTAAAAATGTCTGATATGAAGCATCAACCCAACAACTCATTCAAAAAATTTACTTCAAACTACGCACAGCTCTTAAAACAGTAACTCTAACTGAATTGAAAACACGTCTCTGTGAATAAATGCTAGAATATGATCTTACATCTTTAGTACATGAACATCAAACACTATTTAGAAAGAAAACTGACGATATTCACCTGATTATACGAAACATGTTATTCTATGTTCAATAACGCTTTTTCTTCAAATTTCAGGTCGTGTATTTTAACTTTCTCCCTAATATTAATTCTATATGGAAGATTTCTTTATACATTCTTAGTGAAATAAGTCTATAAATCATGACCTCGAAACGATTACATTTTTAGAAAGTAAACAATAATACTCTGTGGTGTAGCTTGAGTGTAGTAAGGCATTTCTAAGTCATTCTAAAGCCCGGAGTTTTATGCAGTAACAGGTTAGATTGCAAACTAATTTGGTTAGTACGGCCACCCACTCTTCCACAATGTAGCAAGAGTAACATAAATTACAGGGGTTCTGATGGGGCATACCCCTAAGTTTCATGCAAACCCCAAAGCATGATCGTTGTGAAGGTAGACTACACTTGCTACTCGCTTCAGTAAGTTTGCATTCTAACCTATTAATGGATAAAAATCCGGGCTCCACTCATTTCATTAGCCCCTTCCTTCAGCTCACACACTTTAACAGCAATAACAAGCACAGAGTGACAGGAACAGATGACCAAGGTACCTTTAAATCCTCGACTAAACAATCACATTTACTGTTGCCTGAGCATAGACTGAAGTAATGTATGTACCTTGTTGTGAGCCAGTATTTTTGTCCGGCTATTTGGCTTAATGATCAGCGTTGGGACCTGAGGTCCGGAGTATCTCGGTTTCAATTTGCGGCCTTTAATAGTGCTTCATTATTAACAAAAGTTATTGGCTCTAACCAACGATTTGGTTAATTCTCTTAGCTCGGGGTATATATGTTTATGATTGTATCAATACACATCTCTCCATCTTATCACACTGCCAACCACCACAAAAACACGTAAAATTAGAATACATCCGCTGCATACGGTTGGCGTTAGGAAGGGCATGTGTGGCAGATACCACGACTGCGAATTCACCGAGTGTGAAAAAAGAGTTTTTTTTTTGTTATGGGCTTTACGTCGCACCGATACAGATAGGTCTTATGGCGACGACGGGATAGGAAAGACCTAGGAGTTGGAAGGAAGCGGCGGTGGCCTTAATTAAGGTACAGCCCCAGCATTTGCCTGGTGTGAAAATGGGAAACCACGGAAAACCATTTTCAGGGCTGCCGATTGTGGGATTCGAACCTACTATCTCCCGGATGCAAGCTCACAGCCGCGCGCCTCTACGCGCACGTCCAACTCGCCCGGTGTGAAAAAAGTGATTGAACGCATTATGAATCAGTATCATTGCTCTAAGAAGATCAATCCCTGGTTGAAATTGATCGTCCCTTAATTTTGTTTATAATGAAGATCGAAATTATTCAACTCCTTTGCTGAATGGACAGTGTTCAGGACTTGGGTTCAGAGGGTCCATTGTTCGATTCCTGTCTGGGTTGGGGATTTTAATATCAAAATTGCATCGAAAGCTCGTCGGTAAAATGGTAAGGGAATTGAGCTAAGGCCACGAAGTTCTCACAATATGTGAGCCCCTGGCAGCATTCCTTTAAGACTATAATCCTGCAGTATCAAATACCAGCCTAGGATCATAGTATGTGCTTGGTATGTTCAGCGTTCAGAAATAGCTCCAGGGAACAAATCTCTGCCGGCACTGGAATACTAAGTGCCACCTTGCATGAAATTCAGCCGTAAGGCTTCTCGTAATTAATTTGTATTAACATATATTCCTAGTGTCTGGGTGACTGGGGGCGGGGCATACCTCCTGTTTGTATCTGTCGGCCATATGTAGTAAAATATGTTCGATATTTCCCAAAATTACGTTGCATGTGAATGAAATGGTTGCGGCGGGTGGTTTTTCTACCACCCGCCCGCTTGGTGGTTATCCATGACATTGGGGGACCGCTTTTTTCGCGGTTTTTGTTCGACCGTATGTGGTAAAAATGGCATGTTCAAAAAATAACAATACTGTTGCATGTGACTGCAATGATTGCGATGGACGGATTTATTTATTTATTTATTTATTTATTCATTTATTTATTTATTTATTTATTTATTTATTTATTTATTTATTTATTTATTGTGCTTCAGACAGGTACAATCCTAATGATGTGAAACACATATACTATTACATTAGATAAAAACAAATATTAAATTAAAATTATAATACCTCTTATGAAAGTCCTTGTAAAATAAAGTCATAAATGAAATAAAAAATATACTTTTCTTCAGTAACATAGTATTACAAATATTCAGTTACATATGCACATATTATAACAAGGTATTTAAAATATTACAATTAAAATTATTTACGAACTGCTTTAAAGCTGCATTAGTACTGTAATTATACATGATGGTAGTGATGTTATCGAAGATAATAATGATGATGAGCTAGATGGTATAACTAGAAACTAGAATATTAACTAAAGTTATGAGGCTCACAATCGGATGTTCTCTTCCCCGGTTCCCCGGTTGGTGGTCATCCTTGACTGTGGCTTGGGGGGGGGGGGGGGAGGGGCTGTTCGTTGTCTTCGTGCATTCTTGTGCAGTTGGATGTTTGATTTCCTAAAACTAACAAAATTAGTCGCATGTGATTATGAGTATTGCATTGGACGGGTGTGCTCTCTCCCGTGGTTGGTGGTCATCTTTGTCTGTGGCTGGGGGCGTGCAGAGGATTCTGTTCATTGTCTTCTTCCATTCATCATATGAAGTATAAATAAAGTTGTATAATAGGTATTGGGTATGTAACATATACTAACATTTAAATATTTGGAATATATTTGTATTGTTATTGTAGTACTGTGCGTTCTAACTCCATGTAATGATTTATATTACAATAAACGAATAAGTTCTCTCCAGTTGGTCGTCATCTGTGACTGGGAGAGAAGTGCATTTATTCATTCATTCATTCATTCATTCATTCATTCATTCATTCATTCATTCATTCATTCATTCATTCATTCATTCATATTCCTCGTATCATGTGAACAGCTAGAAAGAACGAAACATTCGATCCTATTCAATAATTATATGAATTTGCTGAAGCCAAATGTGGCAAAAGAGAAATTATTGTATTTTTGACCGATGCAGTTCACTCTCAGTTTATAAATATGTCTGAGCACAAATTCTAATGTATAATGATAAAGTTAAGTCACTTAAAAGGTATGGATGCGGCCAACGTGGAGATGAAACAGTGGGAAAAATTACCGACGCTGTAGTGCATACAATTCGTCTGTCTCACGTAGAGTACTTAATGAAGTACCTATATATAGTTGTCATTATCGTTCCACTCAAATATCAATTAACTATTACAAAAATCGTCGTCAGAAGTTACCAACTATATGTTTGTCCACCTGGTAAACTTATTAGTATTAAGACGTGTTTGGCCAGTCGATGTAGAATTCAACAAAGAATATCTCCTTTAAACAAAGTACTTTAAATTAATATACGACCACAGTATATGTAGACCTACGTTCAGATCGCATTCAAATACTGAAGATTCATGAGGCTGAACTGCAGAGAGTGAACCGGAATATCACAAGGTACAACGTTTACAACAGCCTGGGAGAGAGAGAGCATTTTCAACGCTTACTGTAATAAGGGAAGTTTTACTATTTTTTAAATGTATTTTTCAGTCTAATTTTCCGTTTATCGAAGTTAGGCTAGAGTCACACTTCCGTGACTTCAGGCTGCGTTATTGCGTGAAATCTCGCGTCAGAAATGCACAACACTATTTTGGACGGGACCAGCCACACACAGCGTGATTGCGGAACACGAGACAAGGCGGGTTTTCAAGGTCGCCCTTTCATGAATTGGCCGAGGTCCATTTTATTTGCATGTTTTCCCATTCAGTGCCTGTCCAGACTTGCGGGATGAACACGCCGCGCTATTGTGCTCTTGCGTGAATATTGTGTATGGTCCATCTGCGTTCGTTTTGTATACATAAGTACTGTCACTTTTGAGAATGGAATTAGACAGCGAATTAATAATTTTGGAGGTACAAATGTACCTGTCCCTTCCTTTATTTTCAAGTTGCTTTAGGTCGCACCGACACAGGTAAGCTTTATGGCGACGGCGGGACAGGAACGGACTAGGAGTGGGAAACCACGGAATACCATCTTCAAGGCTGCCGGCAATGTGGTTCGAATCCACTATCTCCCAATATTGGATACTGGCTGGAAAGCATTTTAAATGAATTCACGGACATTCTGTAATACTCAAAAATTTTCCTTGGTTATATTTTAGTTGGTTGTGTAGGAAAAAACGTTATGTACTTGATGACCTGTCACTTCTTATAGAATAAATCCAATATTTATTTTGACGACAACGACGAGGACGACGACGAACAACCAACGCAGCACATAACGCAACAACGGTGTTATTATTTCCTTCCATATCTAGAGCAATGCGGATGCTTTGCTTCTTTACAATATAAAACAACACACTAATAAAATCACGCCGTGCAAGCTAACAAGTGTGGCCACCCACCTCTGAGGTCGTTCAGCTGCGTGAAAAACACGCATTAACGCAGCTTGAAATCACGCAAGTGAGGTCTTAGCCTTAGGTTTTCTACGGGCGTGCGGTAACGGTGTGACGGCGACCGTCTTCTAGTTTACAGACACGGGACATGCAGGAAGGACGACAACCCTAGTAGAACTCGCTCTGTACTTGGAATTAACTATCAGTTCCAGTTTTGTAGTTCCGACACCTGGCATCCAAGTCTTCTTATGTTTCTTCTCTAATGTCATCACTTGAATTTAGGAAATGCTAATGTTCATATCATACTCGCTCCATCTCTTTCCAAGTTACGAGATATTAGACTGCAGACTTTAAACACTGCTTGCCATCAAGACTATGTAGTCAGCATAGGCAAAACTGCTTACTTATTTCCTACAGAACAGAATCCCTGTCTACCAGTTAATACCTTCCAGTAAATGATCCATGGTCAACAAAGGAAAAATATGATAGCCTGTTCTAACCCCTGTAACTTATTTGAACCAAGAACTCTCTGACTACTACTACTACTACTACTACTACTACTACTTACTATCCCTCAACTTTATCGTTTTTAAGAATCGTTGAAATATTTTCCTAATCGAGTTTCATTAACACGTCGTTAATCTACTGACAAATGTGTCTCACAAGTAAGTACTCTTACACTCCAAGGCCCCCTGTGGGTGGGGGCAGTAGAATAACACCCACGGTATCCCCTGCCAGTCGTAAGAGGCGACTAAAAGAGGCCCAAGGGGCTCTGAAGTTTGGAGCGTGGGTTGGCGACCACGGGGCCCTCAGCTGAGTCCTGGCATTGCTTCCACTTACTTGTGCCAGGATCCTCACTTTCATCTATCCTATCCGACCTCCCTTGGTCAACTCTTGTTCTTTTCCGACACCGACGCTATTAGGTTTGCGAGGGCTAGGGAGTCTTTCAATTTCACGCCCTTCGTGGTCCTTGTCTTTCTTTGACCGATATCTTCATTCTTCGAAGTGTCGGATCCCTTCCATTTTTTCTCTCTAATTAGTGTTATATAGAGGATGGTTGCCTAGTTGTACTTCCTCTTAAAACAATAATCACCACCATCACCTTACACTCCAAGGCACGGAACTGGGCTTCGAAACTCGCCACCTTATGAGAATGAAAATGAGGGCCAAGATTGTTACGTTACTTGGATGATATAACCGACTGCGCGGATGAAAACTTCCGGAACTGGTTCATTTATGGGACCGCCAAACTTTTAGTGAAATGAATGGGAGATCATACTAGTACCCCTAAAAGTATCAAAATAAATAAATAAATAAATAAATAAATAAATAAATAAATAAATAAATAAATAAATAAATAAATAAATAAATAAATAAATAAATAAATAAATAAATAAATAAATAAATAAATAAATAAATAAATAAATAAATAAATAAATAAATAAATGTCTAGCTGAATGGCTGAGTGATCCCGGGTCTCCCCGTTCGACTGCCGACAGATTCGAGAGAATTTAATAGTTAAATACTTAATTCCTTTGGCACGGGGACTGGGTGTTGGTTATATCCCCAAAATTATTACAACTCATACAGCACACACAACACCACCATGCACCTCACAAAAACGCAGTTTCTCATATACGCCCAACGCGGCCACTACTCACCGGAGGGTGTGCCTTACAAGAGCTGCGCCGGGCTTGAAATAGCCACACGAAATTAATAGAAATAAAAAAAATAAACAAATGCATAATCACGCATTTACTCTTTCTATTCTCCAACTGAAGTTTCTCACTTGGAAACTGCAACCATACTTTTTTCTATTCCTGTCACTTGCTCGAAGATTGTAATTAAATTTTTGCTTGTTTAAATTGTTATTAAATTAGTGTAAGAACGACTTCATTTTAGAGTAATGTTTTAACCTTCGGAACTTTTAATTAAGTTATTTACTTCAGCCATGCTTTCCCTGCACTCGAGTTGTCTTTGAAAGTTATAATATCTTAACGATCTACGTCATGTTCATGTAATCAACAGTACATTCACATCATTCTCCTTAATGATCTTAACTATTCCAAGAGATAAATGTAAACTAGGGTGGACACAAAACTGAGTGCAATTTACGTAGTTTAAAATCCCTCTTCCATCACTGTACTTACCCTCTTGATACTGACGATCCGATTTTATGGCATGAAGGGTTCATAAATTTAAAAAAAGTCTGAGTGGGAACGCAGTATTCTAGCTAAGTATGATATTGTTTCTCCTCATTTGTGTCACGCTTGTCTCTTTCATCATTGCTTTCTTAGAGCTTTTGGTGGTACCTGGAAAGGGAATCCTTTCACTACCCTTCCCTTTCATCATCAATTTTTCAGAGGTGTTGGTGGTATTTGAAAGTAATTTCCATTATCCCCTTCATTTTTGCAGGGGATTAAAACTATTTCTTTTATTAGTTTGTTCCGGATTGTTATTAGACTTTCGTAGTTTGAATTAATTTTGAATTAATTTTGTTAGTAACTACCTGATGTACCCGTGCTTCGCTACGGAATTCTGCATTGTATACAAAATTCTAGGTTAGGTAGTGTACACCTTGTGCGTAAGATTGTATTACATTGCATAGCTCTTAATGTTACCCCAGAAAAGCGACGGGGAAGTCACCATACGTCTTCTCTACTTTTTTGCTATTGGCTTTACGTCGCACCGACACAGATAGGTCTTATGGCGACGATCGGACAGGAAAGGGCTAGGACTGGGAAGGAAGCGGCCGTGGCCTTAATTAAGGTACAGCCCCAGCATTTGCCTGGTGTGAAAATGGGAAACCACGGAAAACCGTCTTCAGGGCTGCCGACAGTGCGGTTCGCACCACCTATCTCCCGAATACTGGATACTGGCCGCACTTAAGCGACTGCAGCTATCGAGCTCGGTATACGTCTTCTCTCATGTGAAGACTGAGTTCGGGAACTTTCATTGTAATGGTAGGCCCTCTTGCCTACCATCAGTCACAATGAAGCTGGGGAGTTTTCATTATAATGGAAAACATTCACTCTTCATCTGCCATTTTACATCCTCAAAAAGACTGTCTTAGCGGTTTTTCACACTGAAATCATCATACGTCATTACAAATGACGTCAGTAGGAATGTCGTGATTAAAACCAATGCTATCATTTGAAATACTGGATCTAATGGAAAACCGCATATTTTCTCACTTTTAACGAACAGTACTATGCTGGCGATTAACAGTCCAAAGTTCCAGTCCTGGAATAATCAGGCTCGCAGACAGCCTTGAACACTCCTCCGCAATTCCGTACTTTTGTGACTTTTAATGAGTTGAACTATTTCTAACATTAATTTTGTCGTATCTTAAAAGTTACTTCTGGTACATTTCCGAATGTAATTGATTAATATTTCATTCTACCCTTGAATTGAAAGGGACACAATCAGTAAGACGAATAACGGTGTGTATGAATAACGTATGTTTTCATAACCATGATGGTAGCATTAAATCTTAACTTTTGTGAGTAACGCTTCCAAGTATTACTTTTAGCTGCATTGAGGTACTGTTTGGTTTGGTGATGTCTCGTGATAATTGTGAGTAACTTTTCTGCCATATATGCTTCCTACGGACCACTTTGCATGATTTCAACTACATTTCAAATGATGTGATAATGTGATGAAGTTTGTACTGCGTGACCATTTGCTAACCGTGACTACTGAACTCCATATTGGAGAACCAAGTTTTATTAATGTTAACGGTTAGGTGCAAGAGATAGGCTACTATTACAGTGAGCTATTAGGAGCACGTAATCTCTTGATAATATCTAATCCACACTTTGAAAACAGATCATGAAGCAATAACGTTGAGAAACATCGAAGAAAGTAATTGCGGAGCTACGACAATAAAATCGTCCACAAGAAACATTTCAGTTTGACGTACAAAAGTCAAAGATATAATAGGATAATACAGTAATGTACAGTTCTGTAGTTTATACAACAGCCATGTTATTAAAAAACGCGGCAGAGATGTAGGGGAAACGGAGGTTGAATGTAGGGTAACGAAGTGTTCAGTCCAATTACTTCTTGAGGTCATTGGCAGCAGTAAAAAGTCTCACGAAAGATTGATTGACTGATTGATTCATTGATTGAATTAATGCTCCCACAAAATAATAACAATAATAATAACATTACTAATTTAAGTACTTGGGAAGTTCGTTTTCTCATTAGAAAGGTAAGGATGCTATTAGAAAGTCTCTGTAATTTCCAGAAACTTACACGTACTGCTGTAAGGACAATTCTGAAGAAAGTAATAAAAAACTATGGTGGTCCCAGCATCAGCATACGGCTTCTAACATCATAACATCAAGTAAAACAAAGAGAGTCAAGGCACATGAAATGACATTACTTGGACCTTAAGTAGATACTTTGACCATTAGAGCAGTTATGCCATGCAGTAGATGTTATGTGTAAAGAATTTAACAGACGCTGGAGCTGGGTAAAACGGTGTGTAGGCTGCCTCAAACTCATTTATAGGGTATCGCTCAGTATTTCTAGACTCGTTTAAAGCTTCCTGCTCAAGCGCTCTGGTCAATGAGAGTTTGAAAGAACAAAACCTGAAAAGTCGTTTATTTATTATCACTGCTAAAGGATGACACTCTGCCAGGATTGTATCCAGCAAACTAGTCTATAAGGAATTAGAATGCGTGTATAAATAAAGAGATTCCTTACTACCCAAGGAATCGGAGTGTTAGAGGAAATATAGGTACAGGCTTGGGAGAGGAGATTATGTTATGTAGTGATTCTCTGGGTCTTAGGACGGTTGGGATCAAGGACAATTCTTAATCATGCAGGATTACTGAAGAGGAAAAATGAAAAAGTGTCTTCGTTTGAGAAGAGGGAAGAAATTTAACAAACTGTTCTCAATAAACGGCACCCTTTGTTTAATGGTGGCATCTGTAAGCTATGTTCATATCCATGAGGTTTGATACAGTCCTTTCTGCAGGTAATTTCGTTTTAATTAATTATTGTAAGTGGTAATGTACATTTGTCGAATCAGGTAATGGACTCATTCGCGCTTCATCAATGTTCACTTTAAGCCTCCATTCAATCTTTATGTCTCCACTTTGCCAATGAAATGGAAATCACTTTGAGTGAATGACACATGAACAAACGTGTTTTGATCACGGATAGAATAGAGAGCTTTAGCACGTTGACTTCTGTGAAATAGATGGTGCTAAACATAAAAGGTGCTTTCATAATACCGGCATTATATTGACGGCCTTACAATTTCAGATTATTGAATTAATTTTTCAAATGGTAATCTTCATCTTGCAGTGGAAATATACAAAATGACACTTCATAAGATTTTCTCGAGTGTCTTTGTGTGTCCAAGTTAATCCATGGAAGAAATCAAGGAAGTACGATGAAAAGAGGAAAAGGAAGACGATATGATGGAGATAAGTGGAGATGATTGTTGTTTAAAGGTCATTATCGTTGTTTGTGTTGTTGAGATAAGTGGAAAATATTAATACTCATGAGTGTAATGACTTATTGTAAAAACTAGAAAACTGCTTGAAACAGAGAATAATGAAACAGGGTTGATGATTAGCTTCTAAATTATGGCTAAGAACTAAGTTGTACAGTTCTTGAAAACATTCCCGTGCAGCATAATATACATTAATTCAATCTACATGCTGTTCGCTTAAAAGTTTGCTGTCTGTTTAGCCCGATATTCCGGAACAAATTATTCTTTGATAAAAATACAAATTTGTGTTTGTAGTACGCCAACCTCGTGGTGTAGGAGAAGCGTGCCTACCTCTTGCGTGGAGGCCACGGTTTCCATTCCCAGCCAATCCAAGTATTTTCGTTTTGGATTGAGGGCGGGAACGAGATTCAATCAGCCTTGTGAGACCAGCCAGGGAGCTATAGATATGAGAGGCTGTGGACCCAGTCGTGAAATTCAAGCAATCGTCATCTGACGGGACCGCGGTTGTATTAGTAGGCCCTTGAGCTTAAGGGGTTGTTGCATTAGGATTTCTTGTATTTTTCTCATGCGGCAGGCACGACGGACTAATGACTTTTATACTGTTGAAATAAGCAGACTTTTTTACATCCAAACATCACATGCTGCCAACAATCAAGGAATATCACACAGGATACTGGTTGCGTTTCCCTTTAAATATTATTGATATTCCTGGAAGTACTTTAGGATAATCTGGGTTAATATCATTCTGGTGTTTAATAGCTGGACTTCCTGCCGGAAGAGGTATGATACTGTTAAATTAACATTAACACTTGCCCACTGGAATTAATTTGCTAATTCTGTAATATACTGAGTAAATGCCTGTTAGAAGTTATCATCTTCGAGGCTGGTTGGATCCACAAAGAGCATAAGCAAGGTTAATGCTGTTATTGATGCCAAAATGACACATACAAGGCACATTCAGAGTTTTCCGTTGCTTTCCTCGGTGGGCCAGAGAGTGCATTGAAGCACATTCCGCCGTACGAGTAGCACCTTTCACAACATCCACACGCCCACGTTGTACTCCAAATGTCATTAATCACCACCCATACCTCAGCAGCTTTCATACGCCACAGCCATAAACAAGACTGAGACTTTGCTCTAGACCAGGGATGGCGAACCTATGACTCGACTTCTACGGCACGGCGCACAACATACTAACACATGTTAATGTTTTAACATGTCGACGGTGCGCGAGCAAAACCTCGTACCCCACAATGTTCTTCCAATGTATTATCCTCATTAAGACTCGTCACGTCTCCCAGCCACACATGGAAATGTAGTCCATCAGAACGTTCGTTGTGTTCATTTTCTTGTGCTGATGTGTAAAGAAAAATGAACCTTAAATGCATTATACTGTAGGAGTTTGAAAAGACTTCATAAAAATATATGTTCCCACAGTACGGTACAATTAAGTTCATTTTTCATTACATGTTGGCAGAAAAAAATTAACGTAACGAATATTGTTCTGATAAACTGCAAATCCCTGTGTGGCTGCGAAGCGTGATCAGTTTTAAGGAAAATAACGGATAGGAGGAGCATTGTCGAGTACGAGGTATTGCTCACGCACCGTCGATGAAATAAATAGGTCGAAAATCTACCAATATTGCATATTGACATTATGCTTTAATAAAGAAGTCAAAGCTAGTCCGACTCGTTGGTGAACAGTCAGCGTACTGGCCTTCAGTTCGGAAGATGCCGGGTTCGATTCCCGGCCGGGTCGGGGATTTTAATCGCTTCTGATTAATTCTTCTGGCTCGGGGACTGATTATTTGTGTCCGTCCTAACACTCTCCTCTTCATATTCAACCAACACACTACACTACCAACCACCACAGAAACACGCAATAGTGATTACATCCCTCCATGTAGGGTTGGCGTCAGGAAGGGCATCCGGCCGTAAAACAGGGCCAAATCCACATGTGCGACGCAGTTCGCACCCGCGACCCCACAGGTGTGAGAAAATCGGTAGGAGAAGAAGAAGAAGAAGAAGAAGAATGAAGTCAAATTTAATTGTATGGCCATTTTATTTACACATTTTATTAGGTTAAAGCAAAAATATATCATTCTTAAAATTTATGGTTTTCTAAAATGTAATTTTGAGTGATTTTTACAATAAAAATCGAATGGATTTACATATAATGCAATCTAATTCCTAAATAAAGTAAAATGAAGGGATTTCATGATGATTTTAAAGGAAAATAACCGATGACACATTAATACAGTAAACAATAATAAACAATACCTAATTGACATGCTAGTCGAAAAGACGTTCTAAGAGTTAAAATATCATTTCTCAACTTTCCGATAAAGGGATGGAACTCTCGCCCTTCCCCATGAGCTAAATGTGCAATTATTGCAAGGTTCAGGCAGCCAAATGAATTTGGAACTGAGAATCAAATATGCAGCATTAAGTTTCACAGATGTCACAATGAAGTACGGCCGAACTTCCAGGACTCATTCCCCTCACGTAGAAGAAAGAAATGTTTTATGTGGACATAGGGCCGGAAATGCTTCATTCCCAAACTGGAGCTCATTTTGCACAACTCTACATAATGCATTAATCATGGGATGCACACAGGAATATAACGCACCAGCATACCACATGAAACTCACTCTATAAAGATTTTATTGCAGCCAATGGCCATTAAAGTATGTTTAAATGACTAGTTACATTAAACAGAATTTTGTTAGTCCGATCTGTCTTTTAGTAGACGTCACAACATGATATAAGTCGCACGTCTTCTCGCACAGTACACATTCCTATCTCGGGGTGTGAAAAGTTTTGTTAGTATACGCGCGGTGATGAGAACCGTGTGTTGTTAATGTAGTCACTATGTGCCTAAGTTCACAACCTGCCTTCGTCCAACTCGTACTACTCATAGCCTCTGTGATGTAAAATATCTCCCATATATCTCTTTTCTTGGTTTGCAGTTCTGTTTGTAACTGGTTGAATGTAGCTGTAGATGGCAATATTAGTTTTTATCGTAGTTATTCCGTATAGAATAGTTCTCTTGTCAGCTCATAACATAGTCTTGAAGGAGTGAATTTGGACAAACATAATACCTTTTTTATGTATATTGCTTTCACACTTTCAATGTCTCGAATATTTATTTTGGTGAGATATTCCCATAGCAATTCTAATCCGTACGTCATTATCGGAGATAATTTTGCATGGCATAATTTCATAGTGACTTCAACCGAAATTTTGCGTATGATCGAAGATGTCATTCATTGCTATTATGGCCGCTGCCACTCTGTCCTTGATCTATCTGGTAAAAGTGGTTCCCGATGTCTCTAATGTAATGTGCAAATATTTAATGTTTTTTGTACTGAAGTATATTTTTGTCTGCAAATATACTTGCTTAATATCTTCTTATGTATTTCTTTTTAAAAACATCTATATAAATAAGTATATGCTCCGTTAGAATTGATACACGCATCAAACAGCCGCTACATTGAATCAAGTTTGCGCTGATTGGAAAACGAATACGGGTTTTTCAACCCCTACGAATGCAGCGTCCCGCTTTCCTATATGGTTTGTAGACAATAAGCTGGAACAAGTAGTTTCCAAGAAAACTTAAAGAAGGAGCTGGTTTTGACGTCAGTGGTACGTCCAACAAAAATGGGTCAGAAGTCCGCTTTTCTTCATCAGAATGAGCTGCCTTCACTATGGTCAGGTAAATTTGTGAACATGTCTGTCGAAACGAAATAAAAGAAGTGCTTCAAAATATAAAAAGGGGCTTAGTAATAGCGGTGAAGAATACAAAAATTGTAGGAATTTATATATACTGTATGTAAAAATAAATCCTACAGAACCAAGGGTATGAATTACTCATATTAAGTTGCTAACATAACCTATTATTGTTTTCACTCTATTTTGAAAATCATGACATTTGTCTATGATATTATTATTTTATATGTAACATCACCTGATCTTGAGCTAGGCTTTTTCGGATCAGATAATACCTGTTACGTAATTTGTTTCATGGTATAAATTCATTTCATTTACATTTAATTGCAGTTAATGAGAAAGTGAAAAGGGAGGTGGCTTCAGAGAAACGTTCCCTTATTTTCTACAAATGCACAGTTGTATGAAGAATCCAACAGTCAACTTTTGAAATATGTGTACTAAAATTGTCGCTTTACAAAAATTAAATATTTAATGGTGAAATACTGTAAGTTAAGATATTGAACCTTCATTAATTACAGATTATTATTCAATTTTCGTTTATACTGAAGTACATTTTTTCTGCAAACACACTTCCATAATACCTTCTTATTTATTTAAAGAAACTAATTTGTTTTAAAATATTGCCATGTAATAAAACATGTTTCCCAGTTTATTTCCGATTCTAAATTTTAGTACGTACAAGGGGAAGCCACAGCTATGGAGTCAATGATTTCATTCAAACTTTGGAAGGTTACTCTATGTCAGAAGCAAACGAGAAAATGCCCTTTACATTTGACAGCGTGTATCCATATTAACGAAGTGGGTGTGAGCGTCGCAGACTTCCACGTGGGCAACTCGGGTCCCAGGTGTGCTTATTTTCTACTTTATTCTTTTTCTTCACTTTCTCTTTACCTGTATCTTATATCTGATTTTCGTTCTTGTGAACTTACTGTTAGGAAATGCACAGATTACTCTACATATAAACTGTATCATAAAGACGTTTACCCCCGTACTGGGTTGAATTTGTATTGTAAAATGCAAACAGATTGAGCCTCTCTCTATGTTTTGACATGTCTTGACATGCGGCAGTGACTATAAAAATTACAGGAAAAGAGACAATTTCTCAAGCTACGAGTGACAAGACGGGATAATGGTAAACGAGTTTTTGATACAACTATTATTTACTCTGCGCATTTCCTGGTTCGCATAGACAAAGAAATACCGCATATGATGTAAGAGAGACAAGAAAAGAAAAAGTAAAGATGAGGCGCTTATAAAAACGTAAATGCGAGGAACTAGGAGCAATACCATGCACAATTGTTTCCTTTCTTACTGACGATAGGTCTAAGTCATTTAATTCAAAAACATATTGTTCAAATCATGGAATAATTATGTATTTCTTAAATGGATCAGTATCTACGGCCACTTTTCAGAAATTACACATACATTTCAGTTACCTAATATTCTATTTACCGGATTGTAAAATTACCAGCCCCAGGCTGTAGGGGGTAGATTGTCTTAACTGGGTTCAGTTTTCAGGGATTTAACGATGGACCGGCTGCTGGAATACTTTCTGCGAATAGGTGTCCTTATAGTCTCTGGATACATCTTAAGTCCCGATTGATAACCAGAAAACTAAGATAGTAATGAGTAAACTTCTAGTGAGACCAGTACTGTCATATACTTCAGAGACTTGGGTATTGTGAAATTTGATGAAAGAAACGAAAATATTACATTTTTGGGCCAGTTGAAGAACAGCTCGATTTGTTGACGTTATGAAAATGTTTCAAAGTTTGGACTGGGAAGACTTGGGATAAAGGAGACGAGCTTCTTGACTAAGTGGTATGTTCCGAGCTGTCATTATGGGGATGGCGTAGAATGACATTAGTAGACGAATACGTTTGAGTGGTGTTTTTAAAAGTAGGAAAGATAACAATATGAAGATAAAGTTGGAATTCGAGAGGACAAATTGGGCAAAATTCTTTTACAGGAAGATGAGTTAGGGATTGGAATAATTTACCAAGGGATATGTTCAATAAATTTTCAAATTCTTGCAATTGTTTAAGAAAAGACTAGGTAAAAACAGATAGGGAATCTGCCACCTGGGCGACTGCCCTAAATGAAGATAAGTGGTGATGGATGGGATTTGGAGAACAAGTAACTTTAAATTTTATCAGTTGTTTAACGAACCAAATATCTTTACAACATTGAAAGTCAGAAGGCAGGAATAGATTTGGCACTTGCTACGTATGCTACAGATTGGTCAAGAAGGTCTATGATTCCATACCAGAATGAACAAGGGAAATTGGAAGACCTAAGCTGGGGTGGGAAGAATATTTGAGACATGACATACCGACGCTGGGCGTCCGACATTCGAAGAGCTGGGATCTAAATTGAGAGGAATGGTAAAAACGTTTGATTTGCTGGAAAGAACCTCGTGATATCAACTGTGGAGCAATAAGACATATGCCATTTTGTAGCGGGCTCCCTCACGTACTCTCAAGTAGCGATATCACTTAAGTAGAACTTCCTTTATTAATCAATTACGTAGAATAACGTGCTGAATATCTCAAAACATCATCTCCACTACTTATTGGTGTTTGAGATTAAAAAGTAATTTTGACTTCCATGAGAGATTTAAACTCTCAAAACTATAGATTATCGTTTTGGAAAAAAAGAAAAATGCTTTCACCTGGGTAGTTCCTTCTCAGCCCCAATTTCAACTCTTCCCCCTCACCTTTCCACCGTCCAGAGCCCGGCCTTTGCGATGAGTCTTGAGAATTTTCGATTTTCTTATATGTTTGTGGGGTTTGCGGTATACTGGTATTCAGTTTTTAAGTTTCTAGAGTCCCCAGGAAATCCCATTTAGTTCATGTGTATTTTTATGTTTATACCTATTTGTATTCATCACTAGGTCTGTACACTGACGTGCATTTATTAATGAAAATCCACAGCCTGTTTCCAACCGTTCGACCGGGTTAGGAATGGAAAGAATGAAGCCCTCATCTAGCGGTGAAGTTAGGAATTGTGCCGGTTGCCGAAGCCTGTCGCACTCCTCGGAGGCAATGCTCAATGAATGACTGACAGATGAAATGAAATGATATTGAAGAGTGTTGCTGGAATTAATGATAACTAGGAAACCGGAGTACCTGGAGAAAAACGTGCCCTGCCTCCGCTTTGTCCAGCAAAATCCTCACATGAAGTGACCGGAATTTGAACCACGGGACCCAAATGTGAGGGGCCGACACGCTGCCGCCTGAGCCACGGAGGCCCATTTATTAATTTAGCTCTAAATCATCGGCCAATCCTTTCCATGAAAATGAATTCAAATATAAGAAACATGTTAATTTACCTCTTGGAAAGTGTTGTTCTAATAGGAAAATATCTGTTAGAACCCTGTGAGACGTCCGAAATTATTTCTATCAACCTGTATAACCGGGACCAAACATCAGCACCCGTATTCAATATTGTGTGCTATAATGGCGTCCAATTTCCGCAAAATAAGTACAGTAAATGCTTGATTATAAATGATTAAAAATGTACGCAGAAAATTAGCTCTAACTCTACGAGAGTCTATTGCGTGCGGGAAGCTGCGTTAGATCTTTCCGCTGTAGAGACAATAGCCATTCCTCAGAGCTCGCGTATTATGGAGCACTTGCCAACGAAACAGCCCTCCTGCTCTCCCTGTACCACCCCTCTCATAACGTAGTAGGTCGGGCGCCCCGTATAATCGCGGGGCCAAGCTGCGACTGTCCCCTAAAGCTGCCAGATGCAGTGTCGCATCCTGACGGTGGAGCCTGAAACTAACAGCCTATACCACCATTATTCTTTCGGCAAGTGTGTTTCTTATTTTTATCGTACAATCTGTCATCCTTCCTTCCCGTTCGCGAGCAGCGGGCAAATTGATGTGGCTAAGATCTGGTGTATAGTCTATATGCAAAGGAGTCTTCGTAACACTGAACTGACACATTGTTTGAGAGAACTCTTTCGTACAACTTTTTTAACTTAAATATTTCAGAGCTTTATACAATTTTGCAGTAATGAAGATTAAATTGTATACGTATACTTAGATAAAATTGGAGTGGGAGGGGGGATTAGGATAGTGGCCGAGGTTCGAATCCCGGAAGATTTTGGGTTGGAATTGCTACCTGAAAATGAGCTGGGGATTTTCAGCGACCCCAGATATATCAGGTATGAACTGAATAAACTTTTGACGAGCTGAATGGCCACGTGAGTCTACGCGCTTTGGCTATGGAGCCAAGCTCTGCATTCGGAAGACGCGTGGTTTCGAATCCCACTTTCGGCTATTCTGTGGCTTCCCATTTTCACTGCCAGACAAATCCCGGGACAGGTCTTGCTCATATCGCCACAGCCGATTCCTTCCGCCCGATTACCAAATTCTTTCACCATCATTCATTTCACGTTAGCTCTTCGACCGTCCGGCTCCATGGCTAAATGGTTAGCGTGCTGGCCTTTGGTCACAGGGGTCCCGGATTCGATTCCCGAGAGGGTCGGAAATTTTAATCATCATTGGTTAATTTAGCTGACATGGGGGCTGGTTGTATGTGTCGTCTTCATCATCATTTCATCCTCATCACGACGCGCGGTTCGCCTACGAGCGTCAAATCAAAAGACCTACACCTGGCGAGCCGAACATGTCCTCGGACACTCCCGGCACTAAAAGCCATACGCCGTTTCATTTCAGCTCCTCGACCGAGATTGGCGTCAGGAAGGGCATCCAACCGTAAAATAATGTCAAAAATTCAGCTCGTCTCATCCTTAACGCAGTATCAAGGAACAGGACTAAGGGATAGGCATACTTACTTAGATAACACTTTATCACCCAGTGTTATTTTTTCCACCAGTTGAGCGCAATATCCTGCTGTGGTAGTTATTATAGTGCACGTGTTACTGGCCGCGTAACTATGAGACGGAATTGGGAAGATGGTGAGTTCGATCTCCACCGTCGACAGCTCTGATGATGGTTTTCCGTATTTTCTCCCTTCGACACCAGATAAATACCAGGCTTAACATTGCTTTCCTCATTTAGCCGATAATTTGTATACAGACCCACTCGTTCTCAGAGAAACACATTTTAACACTGTTCTAAAACACTGATTGTGCTCCGAATGTCATTACTAGGGCTCGGAAGTTGAAGATAAATAACGTTTTTCTTGGACTGTACGAAGGCGAGGCCCGACATAGTATATAAACATTCTAGCTCATTGTAGGCCAGAAAATGGTGGGTTTTATTTGTATTTTTTGTCTTTTTCGACTGTCTGGGTCACGCAGCCCGTCTCCATGGAAAGAGGACTATTAACACCCCATTTGTTTCTTGTCAGATTTATCGTAAGTGAGGATTTCTCTTAGTTCATTAGGTGGACGATGCACAGAGGCAACCGAACGCAGTTTATTTTCGGCTCATCTTAGACTAGAAATTGTGGAAACATAATCATTAGTAAAGTAAGGTCACTTAAAATCTGAAAATTGGTCTTTCCTTTCCAGAGGTTGCCAGCTTCATTATTAGCCTGAGGAAGAGGAGGGTTGAAGTTCATTCGCGGAGTACTTGGCAAAGAATGATGGCGTAATTAGCCATGTCCCCTTCCTCCTCTCACGCCACGCTCCGCTGGAACCTATGAAAGTACACTAACTCAAGGAGGCTTTGAGGTTGCGCGAGTAACACATTTCACTCAGGTGAAAGAGCGCGCTTGTGAGGGAGAGATTCTCAACACCACATTAAACTGATTCTCATCGTTACAGTTAGCAAATCTGCTTTCAGTCAGAGCTCATTGAAATATCAAGTTGCCATTTCTGAAAACAACTATACGGATTTACTGAGTACAAAGCAGTGTTTTAAGCGATTTTGAAGTCGTCTTTTACTTTAAAATTCAATTTTGTGTAGTAGACTTTCTATCTCTCCTTGGATAAAATAAAAATATTTTGCCGGCCTCAGTGAATGTGATCAAATATGTCCGCCTCGCATCAGTAGAGTAGAATTCATGCGGGACTAAATTCCGGCACCTAAGCATGTCCGAAAACCATAAAAATAGTTAGTGGGATGCGAAGTGAAGCGAACAAAATTATAGAAATTATTTTGGCATTTCGACAAATGTTAACCGAAAAAAGTGGATACTTGGATTTATTTGCCTTAAACTTCAATCATGTGTTGTTAATTATAGTAGAAATGATAAACAAGTTGAAATTCTCAAATCGATTTACTCATTAATTTAAATTTTTATTTTCAAAATATTCATCAATTATCAAAATTAACACATTTAGATCAGTTTTATTAGTGTTTTAAAACGATTGGCACACGTGCGATGAACGTAATACCGTATATGTTACTTTCTACTAATACCAATTCTCCGCGGCTACGAACCAGCCAACTGCAACTCTCACATTTTACTTTTGTTGTTGTTTTTTACGAGCTGCATTCTAAAGTTTGCGACGTTCTTCTAAACATCCCATTTATTCTATGTTTTGGTCTTCTTCGATCCCTCATTTATTCTAGCTTCCTCCTGTATACGTTTTCTTTTGGCTTTACCCGCTTGATATTTTTGCAAAGTAGGCCAAAATTCGTCCGTTTTATGTCACAAAATTTCCATTAATTTCTATTTATACTATTTTAATTTCCAGTGTATTTAATGATCGGTATTGGCGAGACGAATCTAATTATACCTCACTCGTCTCTAAGCGATATCCATACGCCAAGGCGCAGCCTATGGTAACTGACTTTCGAGCACTAAAAGCGTACCTTAAATAGGCGGGCATCTTGTAATGACGTTATGTGCATTACGTTTGCACCCATGCTCTTTTTTATTCATCCTCCAACACTAAAGTACTGTAATATACAGGGAAAGGAATTTCAGATACTATTAGGTTTAGAATGCAGTCGTATTTAACCAAGGCGTAAGTGTCTTCTACCGACACAACGGATCAGCAGCGAGATTTGTATATTAGCGATCTGAACTATCAGAACCCCTAACACTTATACAACTCACCTACATAGCTGTAGAACGGGTAGTTGATATTGCGCCTTGTTCAAATAAGTTTGCATTCTAACCTATTATTGCCTAAAATTCCTTTCTGAAGTATTTATAAACATTGCCTGTATATGTAATAGTTTTGGGCTAAAATAACTTTCTGTTGATCGAAACTTAAAGGATGTTTCACGTCAGAAAGAGTTTCCAGATTTACTTGGACAGAAAGTGTTTTAGTAGACTTTAAATATTCATCATCAACATTATTATTATTTCTCCTTATTCTGATATAGCCGTGACGATCTCTCCACCTATCCTCAATCAGCACAGTGTTGTAGTCCCAGGTTTGTTCCCTTACACTGCTTTTTACCTTTATATTTTGTACTGCTTTGTCCTACAGGCAAATGATGAGCGTATGATCCTAATTTCAGATGAAGGTAATGTGATATATAGCCTAAAGAGCCTGTTCATACAGGCCAATGTTACAAGGAACGAGTGCATTGATGTCCAACACTAGGTATATTCTCCCTGTTTTAAAACTGAATTGTTTAGCCGAACACCTTGTTACTATTCGTGTAATGGAATGCATCTATCTTTTCGTTTCAGTACCCAATAATTAGAAAACAACCATAAATTTCTAACTTCAACAGTATGTGTGAAGGGATAATGCTTCTTTTTGTTTATGGTCCTTCACATATTTCTTATACTACTAGTACTTAATTAATGATAACGAAAAAAATAATTATTAATATTAATCATATGATAAACCTGTTTTAGTTATGGCTACAATGAGGGATAATAGTCTCTGTTGTAAGCACAAAAAGGTATATCTCCCTCCTACTGAAGAGCTTCACCATTCCTCCAGAAACCGTAAAACTAGTTAGTGGGACGTAAAGCAAATAACATTATTATCAGCTTCCTCATCCTCTACATCATGGCTGTTCAACGTTCGTTCGGACTCGGGCACATTCACACGATAACTAAGGGTATGCGGGTGCCATATTACGATTTCAGTAATTTGACACTACTGCTATAGGTGTTACAACGAATAATAATAAATTTAAAATTAACAAATATACGAAATTATACAATATTTCCTTACATAATTAATGTGAAATTTTGCTCTGGAAAGCTGAGAATAATCTGGTGTGTAACTGGAACAGGCTGCTCTTAACACGTCCGTCAGAGAGGATCGGTATTTGGCTTTTAGTACGCTCATGATCGAAGAAGCAACTTCACAAAGATATATTGAACAAAAAAGAGAGAGTACATTTTCAGAGCAACACTGCAGGCAATGGGATATTTTCTACCGTCCACCAGATCCAGAAATTGCCACGTGTTGTGTTGGAGGATTGCGAAGAGAAGTCTGGTTGAAGACTTAAAATTTCCATTTCTAAATCTTCAGCATTATAATTCTCAAGGATTTCACACATCTTAACCCCAAGCTTGTTTCTAATATCTTAATATCCTGAAGAGGAATGGAACCCACGCCGTTCAAGATGAATTGAGTACATCTCTATTACCTCACGTAAATCCTATGTTATATTACAAATTTCTCATTATCCATAGTTCTTTGTTTTTATACCGAAATTCCGAGCTAAGTGATTGAGGTTTTAGAACCACTGGCCTCCTGAGACCAAGTTTGTGGTGTCGATCCCAGAGCAGTCCGGTGGTATTTGAAGGGACTTAAACACATGAGTTTCGTGTCGTTAGTTTTAGTGGCTCGTAAAATGTCACCGCAGTGTTCTAAAAACCGTAAACTTAGTTAATGGGACGTCAAACCAATAGCATTATTATTATTATTATTATTATTATTATTATTATTATTATTATTATTATTATTATTATTATTATTATTATTATTATTATTATTGTCATTTAAAATAATAATTTCGTTACGGCCGCGATTTTCTTAGCAGAAGATATCTCTTCCGTGCCAGAGGGGAATATCGATTCTCGTTTCGTGGCAAGGATGTACGAAAAATATCATTCCAACAACAAGCAATGAGGATAAAAATCTAAGGTGCCTGTTCTGGCTCGACAAGTCCAATATTTCCAGTTTCTTGTTCCATTCCTTAGTGCACAGAATCAGTTCTATTAATGCTAGAGTGGAGCATCATGAGGTGCAAGTGAGAGCACAGTCATCCAGACGTGACGACGAATTCGAACGTGCAGTACGGAAAATATCACTGTGAACGGTTACAACGCATATTTAGTATTTAGTATTTCTTTATTTATTCTCCAGATCTACATAATATGTATATGATCCATTTATGTGGAGAAAAAATAACAAATCTTACCTAAACCAGCTCACAAGGAAAAGAAAAATACTGTCACCTGGTTAAAAAAATATATATATATAAAAAGGCAGTAAGCCAAATAAACATTGCCGCCTGACCCGAGATCAACCATTATTGGTAGTCGTTACAAGGCATATTAGAACCATATATGACACATCGCAGTACTTTTACCCCCACTTTTTTGTAGGTTTTATGGTGACCATGGGATAGGAAAGGGCTAGGTGCGGAAAGGAAGCAACCTTGACCTTAATTAAGATACAACCTCAGCATTTGCATTTCCAAATTACGGACTTCAAACATTGTGATCGGGAACTTCGTGGAAGAGTGTGTGAAGTTTGTCTGATAACTTTTGTCTAAAGAGAGAGAGGGAATAAATAACCATGATGACCAAGGTGGAGGAGGAAATAACCCTAGTTTGAATCCAACACTTACGATCCCATGTAGAAATGCATTATTATTATTATTATTATTATTATTATTATTATTATTATTATCGTTTGACGATAGCTATCGTACTTCGGATCTCCAAAGTGACGTCATCTCCGTGACCTGCCTACCAGTTTTGACTGTCTTGATGCAATGAAAGTAGAATTCTACTGTACGGTTCTTATACTGTAGCTGAGTTAATTTATTTGGGTGACACTAAAGAGTTCTAAAATGCCAACAACAATGATGTGGAGTTCCTAGATCTTTGGCCGCTTCTCAGAAATTGACTGCCTCAGGCGGAATCGAACCTTTGAACATAGGATTATGAGCCGTACACACTACCATTATTCCATTGAGCAACTTGGGAATGTATTAATACATAGTTCATTTTTTATATCAGTCTCTCAAAGCTCTGACCAAACGTTTAAACTATACCTTTCGAGAGAAAACAATAAGTACTGTTCTTCACTGTTTTCCCCAGTTACAGCCAAGATAGCACGTTTAAAAAAATCAGCGCTTTTCAGCCTACATACTATTTTATTCTATGAGCTTCTGACTTATAGAACTGGTGATTTAGAATACCAAGGCAGAAAAACGCGGAGAGCTTCGTTTACAAAATTCACAAATTGGTATGTCTGAGTGCCTTTACCAGCTGAATTTCTATATGCCACACTCAAATTCAAGATCTCATTCAGTATTTAAAATGAGAATTTTTGAACAGTAGCCCGTCCACATAATATATAATATATTATGACACAGTCTTGCGTACATAATAAGGAAAATATTTTGGAATTTTGCTTTATTTTGTAAGTCGAAGCCAATGTTAGATTCGAAATAATTAGATTACTTTGAATAATGCCAAACAATGCACAGCGATGGCGTTGTACAGTATTGGGCAACGAGCTTATGATTCATTTTTAAATGTGTCTTTCTTTTTTAGAATTTGCTTTACGTCGTGCCGACACAGATAAGTATTATGGCGACGATGGGACAGGGAGGGGCTAGGAGTGGGAAGGAAGCGGCCGTGGCATTAATTAAAGTACATTACCAGTGCCTGGTCTGTCCGACTCATTGGCTGAATGGTCAGTGTACTGGCCTTCGGTTCAGAGGGTCCCCGGTTCGACTCCCGGCCGGGTCGGGGATTTTAACCTTCATTGGTTAATTCCAGTGGCCCGGGGCTGGGTGTATGTGCTGTCCCCAACTTCCCTGCAACTCATACACCACACATAACACTATCCTCCACCACAATAACACGCAGTTACCTACACATGGCAGATGCCGCCCACACTCATCGGAGGGTCTGCCGTACAGGGGCTGCACTCGGCTAGAAATAGCCACACAAAATTATTATTAGTGCCTGGTGTGAAAATGGAAATCCAACAAAAAACATCTTCAGGGCTGCCGACGGTGGGATTCGAACCCGCTATCTCTCGACAGCTACGTGCCCCACACCACGCGGCCACTCGGTCAGTTTAAATTGCAGTAGAAAGACGGCTACCGTAATTGAAGTAAACAACCTCTAGCATGTGATAAATGGAATTTAATAAAAGGAGGTTTAATTTCGCCAGGATCCTTAGCTGCATGGTCAGTGCTATAGCCTTCTGTTCCCCGAGCTAAATTCCCGGCCTGGACGGGGATTTTAACAACATTTAGTTAATTTCCCTAGTTTGGGCGCTGGACGTTAGTGATTATCTTAATACACATACAACACATCACATTTCTAACCACCTCAGAAACACACAATAGCGAATGCAAACCTCCACATAGAATTGACGTCTTGAAGGGCACGTGGCGGTAAAACTTGGTTGATCCACATTAGCATCGACCCCAGATAACTGCTGGAACAGACCAAGGACAAATGAAAAGAAGGTTTCGTTTTGTATCTCCTTGCCTTTGCTTACTTCTTTGTGTAAATAAGAGTGGAGAGGCTTCGAGCATGGAATACAGTGGAATACTTTTCCCCCTAGCTCCGGATCGCCAAAAGCTAAGGGGAGAGTATTTATTCACTGTGATCCGAATTGTTTTGTTATATGCATATTAGTCCGCCTCTGAGGTGCAGTGTTTAGCGTTATTATCTGCCACCCTCGGAGGCCCGGGTTCGATTCACGGCTGTGCCATAACATTTCAAAAGTATTACGAGAGCTGGAACGGGGTCCAGTCAGCCTCGGGAGGTCAACTGAGTAGAGGAGGGTTCGATTCCCACCTCAGCCAGCCTCTAAGTGGTTTTCCGCGGTTTCCCACTTCTCCTCCAAGCAAATGCCAGCCGGGCTGAGTGGCTCAGACGGTTGAGGCGCTGGCCTTCTGTCCCCAACTTGGCAGGTTCGATCCTGCTTCAGTCCGCTGGTATTTGAAGGTGCTCAAATACAACAGCGTCAATCAGTAGATTTACAGGCATTTAAAAGAACTCCTGCGGGACTAAATTCCGGCACCTCGGCGTCTCTGAAAACCGTAATAGTAGTTAGTGGGACGTAAATGAATTAACATTATTAGCAAATGCCAGGATGATAGCTAACTTAAGGCCACGGCCGCTTTCTTCCCTCTTTCTGGTATATCCCTTCCAAACTTCCCATCCCACCAGCATAGCAGGCGAGGCCGCCTGGCAGATGTACTGGTCCTCCTTCCCAGTTGTATCCCAGGCCCCAAGTCTCACGCTCCGGGACACTGGCCTTGAGGCGGTAGATGTGGAATCCCTCGCTGAGCCAGAGGGGAAAACCAACCTTGGAGGGCAAATGGCATTCTTGGGGTTGGCATATTGTAAATTAACAGTGGATAGGAGTGGTGATCCGTGCGTTATTGCAGGATTAGAAAAATAAAATATATCGTGTTGGGGCGAAAAACACGATGAAAACACAACGGCAGATTAAGAAAGGAAGAATACATGCATATTAATTTGATTGATATTTTGCTTTACGTCGCACCGACACAGATAGGTCTTATGGCGACGATGGGAAAGGGAAGGCCTAGGAGTGGGAAGGAAGCGGCCGTGTCCTTAATTAAGGTACAGCCCTAACATTTGCCTGGTGTGAAAATGGAAAACCACGGAAAACCATCTTCAGGGCTCCCTACAGTGGGGTTCGAACCCACTGTCTCCCGGATGCAAGCTCACAGCTGCGCGACCCTTAACCGCACGGCCAACTCGTCCTGTTCATGCATATTAAATAGTCGTTAGTTTTCCTATTAATAGTTTAAACATTACAAATATATCTAACCACTTTGGGTGGAGAACGGACACGAACAGTACACCCACAGTAGCCCTTGCCCCTCGTAAGAGGCAACTAAACGGGGTGACCAAGGGATGATGACATTAGAACCATGAGACTAGTATCATTACGTGTGGGACACCATGGGTCGACGTAACTTGCGACTAGTACCACCTTGCGAGAAAACCATGGGTCTACTTTACATAGGAGTAGTACCGTAATGCTAGGAACACTACGGGTTTGAGCATTGCTTGTGAAAAGTGTCATATTGTCCATTCAACTGCTCAGTTCCACTGTATTCAGAATGGGTCTGCTTTAGCTATGAGTAGTACCTGTTTATGAGAAACACCATGGGTGTTCAAGTGGCGACGCGTGAAGTTTTGAAAAGCGTTACCCCACTCCACCTTGAGAGTATATTGTCACTCGTACCGCAGCTTTTTTTATTACTAGTACGGATGCCATTTCATAACAGTGGTAATAATAATAATTTCGTGTGGTTATTTCTACCCCGGTGCAGCCCTTGTAAGGCAGACCCTCCGATGAGGGTGGGCGGCATCTTCCACATAACAGTGGTAGGCTTGATCATTTATATTGTTTTGTATAACATAACTTGAAAATGCTGAAACGCACATAATACAGTATATTGAGCATGAACATCATGGAAACTAGCAGTCTCGTTCTAGCACTAATTACAAATGGTTCACAGCATGCAATACAAATGGAAGGCTACTCATGCACTCATAAGCATAATCGTAAAAACGAATTTCTAACTGAGCTTTAAGGTTTATCTCAATATTTCCTATTTATACTTCAGGTCGATACGACGTCATGTTGTGGCATCTAAAATGTCTATTACAGCATCGTAGAAATTAGGCTCCTTCATTAAGTTACTCAGAAATTTATTCTAAATCGCAATCAAAGAGAGTGCAGAGGGCCTGTCCTGTACTTGTGAACTTCTTTGGAAAATGTGTATGTTTTTTTTTTTGCTTTACGTCGCACCGACACAGACAGGTTTTATGGCGACGATGGGACAGGAAAGGGCTAGGAGTGTGAAGGAAGCGGCCGTGGCCTTAATACAGCCCCGGCATTTGCCTGGTGTGAAAATGGGAAACCACGGAAAACCATTTTCAGGGCTGCCGACAGTGGGGTTCGAACCTACTATCTCCCGAATACTGGATACTGGCCGCACTTAAGCGACTGCAGCTATCGAGCTCGGTGTGTATCCTTTTTTAAGGCTGAGAAGTTTCTTTCAGGGAAGTGGTATTTCCTGGGATGGTGAGAATGAGGTCAATCAATTTCGTTGCTTCTAGATATGCTTTATTATTACCATTGGTGTAAGAATATTGGTAGAGATCATATGCACTATTTTTCACAAAGTCTGATTTCGTGTAGAGGGCTGAAAGGTCACTTTTGAGTTTTACGCAGTCGAAATTTTGTCCATAGGTCTTCTTTAACGACTAATAGACACTGTTTGGGAACTTCTTCACGAAATTGTTGAATTTGTTAATATCAATTAACTGAAGGAAAATGAGGTTGTTAATGTCAGAAAATCTGTCTGATAGTTGCACGGACATGATATCAATTATTTTCAAATACAAACGGAGGTACGATGTTGTCTTCGTTCCTATAAAATCAATTCTCGGGCGGTTTATAGGGTAATCTTGTCTCCCTTCATTGTCTTGTAAATTTGACCGCATAGTTTCAAAATTATTTCTGGTCGTCTGCATAAAGACTTTAAACTACTAGATTTCTTAGAAGCAGAAGGCAATATCGCCTTTAGGTATCTGATATAGAACATCAGACTGAGGGAGCACTTCAGCAAATAAATTTTATAGGAAATATAAATGAAAGTCGTGCATGGTAACAAAATAACTCTTAGCTTGAAATCTCGTCGCACCGTCCAATTCGTCTGCGTTAACTTTCATTTCTCTGAATAATTTAAGCAGATCTGTATAGATAGAGGACACCAACTTCAACCAGCCTAGGAACATAATATATCCATCGGGTAGGCGCAACTGTTGGTTATCGTCTTTGTATGGCCGTTGCCCATTTAAGGGATGACGAATAAAGACCCGCTAACCAGGACAAGGTCTGAAAATATACTTTGCATTCTTTGATGTGGTTAACAGGTTGCTGTAATGACCATATTTATCCATGACTAGCTTCTGCAACCCACTGTGCTGTCCTGCCATCACTGGTGCGCCATCAAATGACTCTGCAACTAACTTTTCACCACACTGAAGTTCTTGTAACACTCCAAAGAGATGTTTGGAGAGCAGAACGTTCGCCGCTTACCGGTAATATCACTGCATCTCAAAAATCTCTCTCGAATTTTGCCTTCGGGACTAACATATCTAAATACAGTCAAGAGTTGTGGTCTGTTAGAAACGTCGGTACTTTGATTCAAAATAACGTAAATAAAGTTAGCTTTCTTAACCTCGTCTATAATTTCGCTGATCATAAAAGTAGGTATAGTTTCAATAATATAATTTTGTAAGTCAGATGAAAATCCTGATAAAACTGTACATGGTTCTAATTGGTATGATATATGTCATCTTTGTTTTAGCAATTAACGCTACTAACTTCCTGTAGTTACATCCGTTATCAGATTCTTCAGTTTTTAATGACCCTTGAAAGGTAATCCTTGCTTCGAAAGAGAACGAACAGTATCTATTGAAGTGCAGATAATATATTTGTTATTTTGTACTAGCTCGTTATGCCTGTCAATTTTCTTTCCGTGAGCTGTACTCTATTCTGGACCTTCCGAACTGAATCATACCGGCAACAGCGTTGATGTGTGCTTGAGACACCTCATGGTGTCTCGTTAAAACTCTGAAACTATATACATTTTCTATACCGTCCTTACCGAGCTCGATAGCTGCAGTCGCTTAAGTGCGGCCAGTATCCAGTATTCGGGAGATAGTAGGTTCGAACCCCACTGTCAGCAGCCCTGAAAATGTTTTTCCGTAGTTTCCCATTTTAACACCAGGCAAATGCTGGGGCTGTACCTTAATTAAGGCCACGGCCGCTTCCTTCCCACTCCTAGTCCTTTCCTGTCCCATCGTCGCCAAAAGACCTATCTGTGTGGGTGCGACGTAAAGCAACTAGCAAGAAAATATACCGTCCTTATTCCAAGTACTCTTTTCTGAGGAAAACAGAACACATGGCCAACAATACACTTTATTCAATTTCGTACAACCACACAAACTAAGTAGATATCTGTACCACGAGTCATGAAAATATCGTACTGTTCTTTTCAATTCCTAGACTACATTTTAATAGAAGGTGTGGGTCTAACTTTTTCAATTATATTCTTCCTTTCTTCAAAGGTTCTTAACGAATTGGCGTGTCCATTAAGCTTTATATTATACATGAGCACTCTGGGCCCACCAACTCACTTATTTTCGAGGTGGAAGCGACAGCGCTCATTTTAACGTTAATAACTTGTACAGCATCCTTACCTAAGACAAGTTAAATATATATACACTTTAAAAAGAAACGTGACGTGGTATTATAATACAAAACCATATATACCAATGCACTGTTCAGTGCAGCGGAAAGAACGGAGAAAAATGCTCAGCATCAACGTTATAAGCCTTTCGTTGCCACTCTTCATTGTGGTAACACGACGAGAGAACGTATAGCAGGATACATCTCAGTGTCGGAGTGGGCGAGGGTTTGCTTGGCTCAGTAATACTCGCCTAGCTTTAGGAGAGATTCAACACGTATCCAGTGCCTGGATTTGGTAACAGTCTCTCAGGTTTACGGTGGCTATCTACTACAATAGTGTTCTGGGGACACGTCCTGGTGGAAAAACTATTGTATTTAATATTAAAGAATACTAGATTTTTATATTTTCAAACTGTTACCAGTGGTAAGAGTGGATACTAGCACGCTTAGCCACTGGGGTCTACGTTGCCAGTGATTAGTACCACTTTGTGAAGAAAACCATGGGTCTGTGTTGCCTGAGAGTAGTACCATTATGTGAGGAACACCAGGGGTTTGTGTTGCCTGTGGATGTTACCAGAGCGTGTCATACACCTTGGCTCTGAATTGCCTATGATTAGTACCACTATGCAAGGAACACCAAGAGTATACGTGGCCCGTAATTAGACCCACTAACTGTGAAACATCGTGGTTCATGTTGCTTGTGAGTCGTACCTTTATGTGCTAAACACCATGGGTGTGTGTTACCTGCGAGTTATGCCACTGTGTGTGACATACTGTGGGTCAACATTACCTGTGATTAGTACCACCATGCAAGAAAAACCATGGCTCTGCCTTAACAGTGATTACTATTATGACGGGTCGGTGACCTGGACTTTGGATCCCTTTGGACAACAAGTATCATTTCTGAAAATAAGGAATTTTGAATTGGATCCACTGCTTTGGATTCATGTCATTTTTCATCATCTTTCATTTTAGATTCCAGTCAGTGTATATATCTTGAAGTCGTAATTATCGTAAAATTTCGTTGCATCTCGTAGTATTAGGGGCCGATGACCTAGCTGTTAGGCCTCCTTAAATAACAAACATCATCATCATAAATAAATCTAAGCATTTTACACATTGTTAGACTTTTTCATTCCTATATTTTAAACGGTCCCTGATTATGTTTGTTGCCTTATAGATATCAGCGAATGCATGAAAAACAAAGACGTTGAATTAAGAATTTGGATGAAATATTGTGGAGCCATTAAATACGGAACGGAGGAATATGAGTGAAGTGAACTTTACAATTGAGGTCATAAACTGAAAAAGTACTCAGGAAACAAAATTCTAGCTGGGCTCTGCTCTTCATGCGGCCCGAACAAATTAAGATAGAGTTAATCTCATTTGATGTATGAGGTTGTGTATTTGTTGTACCGGCCGAGATACATACATAAAGCAAGAAAAAAGCAAGTTGATTTCATTTCCGGCCGCTCGCTCCCTCGTCTGATAACCCAATAAACTAGCTAATAGGCACAAATGGAAAGGCACGGCCGTAAAATATACATGAAGCTCTAGGTCATAGAGTCATTGAGATGGCGAGTTCCCAGTAATATTGCATGCTTCGGATTTATATTCAGGGCATCAAGTGGAAGAAGAGAACGAATTATATTCCATGTTTTTGTAACTCAGGTGGACGGAATTGCTTATTCTGGGGAAGGGTTGGAGCTTGGTTGATGCAAAGAGTGACTGTTGTATGAATTGTAATAAAAACACATACTTTGTTTTCCCTTTGATACGTGACTTGTCAGTCACTATGGCAGAGATATCTGAACGGACTTGTTCATCATGGTCTCAAGGAATATGTTGGTAAATCTGAAGACTTTTAACTTCATAACGGAAAGATTTTCCGGAAAAGAGGGCATATAAGTGACTCGTTCAGAGAAGTATACTAATTCTATACTTTCATAAACAGACATCGGAAGATAGGGTTCAACATGAATTAATTAGGCGGTTCTAGGCACTTTAGAATCTTGGAATCAGAGTTCAAAACATAAAATACTGAAATTTTTCGGGATGTTCACCAAGTTGAAATTGAAACTCAGGAACATACTGGTGTAAATCCATAAGCTGTGTTTCTATTATATCCCTCAGTCTTTTGTGTATGACTTTCTCCATTATTTTTAGCCCATGTGCTAATAGGGTTATACATCTATAATTTTCACATTTCTTCCTATTTCCTTTTTTGAACAGTGGTATAATGCTTCCTTGTTGCCAATCTTCAGGTATCCTTTCATTCTAACATACGGCATTGTGGGCTCTGTATAGCCACTGTAGTCCAATGCTTCCTGCTGCGCTGGTGATAATAAATACACTGCCGGCAAAAGAAATTAGTACACCTTCTTAGAATTTTCCAATTCACTCAATATTTATTGTTGAAACAGTTCATATAGAGTACATGAAGTGATTACATTTACAGATCAATAGCTCAAGCGGTACAGAGGTACCAGGTGTCGATCCGTGCTGAAACACCCGTATTAATACGTGGTGTATCCTCCACGGGCTGCAATGCAGGCGCTGATTCTGGCATTCATTTGAGCATACAGATGGCGAATACTGTCTTAGGATGCAACATTCCACGCCTGTTCGATCTGTTCACATAATTCTGCAAGTGTTGAGGGTTGAAGAGTCGCACGTGTCATTGTCGTCCCGTCATATCCCATACGTGCTCGATGGGAGACAAGTCCGGAGATCGTGCTGGCCAGGGAAGTTGCTACACGTCTTGCAGGGCATGTTGAGTTTCAGGCGCAGTGTGTGGGCAAGCCGTATCCTGTTGGAACAACACATCGCCTTCCTGTTGCAAGAATGGCAAAAGAACGGGTCTTACAACATTCTGCACGTACGAGGGCAGATCAAAAAAGAAGTTGCACTTCCAAGTTATGGCCATTTATTACACCACCTATACAACAGCAACACGACTATAACGACATACACTGTAACGTTACTTTTCCACATAGTTTCCAAGAGACTCCAAACATTTCTGCGAACGCACAACCAACTTGTCGATGCAGGATGCATAGAAATTTCCTCCAGCGTTCTGCGACCACTCGGAGACAGCGGCCTTTACCTCCTCATCGGTCTGGAAACGTCGACCACCGAGCTCCGTTTTGAGCTTACTGAACAGATGAAAGTCACATGGCGCTAGGTTGGGACTGTAGGGTGGATGTTGCCAGACCTCCCACTTGAAACGCTGCAGCAGTTCTCTCGTTTGGCGGGCCTTGTGAGGTGTTGCGTTATCGTGCACCAAAATCACACCGGCGCTCAATTTCCCCCGGCGCTTCTCTTTAATCGCTTTACGCAACCGGTGCAACGTTTGACAATACGACGCCGCGTTGATCGTCGTTCCTTTCGGCATGAATTCCACGTGCAGCAAACCCTCCATGTCAAAGAACACTGTCGCCATAACCTTACCGGCTGGAGGTTGAACCTTGGCCTTCTTTCGTTGTGGTGATGAGGGGTGCACCCATTCCATTGATGTTCGCTTCGTTTCGGGGGTGAAGTGGTGGACCCACGTTTCGTCGCCTGTGACGATTCGCCGCAGAAACCCGTTGCCGTCTGCGGCATAGCGTTGCAAACATGCTAGGGAGGATTGGAAACGTTGTCCCTTGTGCTCATCGGTGAGAAGACGTGGGACCCATCTTTGACACAGCTTACGATATCCAAGGTCCTCGTGAACAATGGCGAACACACTGCCATACGACATGTTCAACTGCGTCGCGATTTCTCTCAGCTTAATGCGCCGGTTCTGTCCAATGATCGCATTCACACTGTTGACCTTTGCACGGGTCCTGGACGTTGCGGGACTGCCTTCGTGATGGTTGTCCATGATATCCGTGCGTCCAGCTTCGAATTGCTGACACCACTTTACGATACCTTTCCGGGAAATGGACCGCTCCCCATACACAGCACTACACGATGAATGTCCGTGCAATTCTTCCTCTTGGCCCATAGGAATCGGATTGTCGCACGCACCTCATATTTGGAGTGAACGTCCAGTTGACGCGCCATTGCATTTGGCCGCTATTCACACAATACTAGATGAGACACCACAGCGACCTGCCTATCAGACGTGTGGGCAGTGTCTGTCCATTTCTCCGCTGCGCCCATGTTTGCGACACACAGCGCACTGCTGCGGCGCGTTAGTGCCACTAACCTTTTGATCCACTTACGTACCAAGCACTGGGTAGCGCTCCCTTTACAAAGACCAAAGGTGAACGGGAGTTGTAGCTTACTGCACCCCAAACCATAAGATCTGGGGTGGGGTCTATGTGTCTTCGACGAATGCACTCTACGAGACAGCGTTCGCCAGGTCTACGTCGTACGCGCAAACGACCATCATTTGCGTGAAGGCAGAATCTGCTTTCATCGCTGAAGACAATGGCCCGCCATTGCATCTTCCAAGTGATCCTCTGACGGCACCAGTCGAGCCCTGCATTTCGATGCTGTGGCGGGAGTGGAAGACGGGCTAGAGGTATGTGTTGTCGTAGTCCCACTGCTAGTAACCGGTTGGCAACAGTTCATGTTGACACTTCTGGGCTCACAAACCCTCTTATCTGTGCTGTGGCAGCTGTATGATCTGCCACTGTTGTCCTTACAATACGACGATCTTAGCGGACGTCTGTGCTGCGTTGACGTCCAGAACTTCGTCTACGGGTGTGAGAATGTTCATGTGACAATTGCAACAAGCATCGCAGCACGTCCAACTTGTGGGGCAATTCTCCGAAAGGGACCATCCCGCCACTCGCAAGCTACAATTTGACCCCTGCCAAACCCGCTTAGTTGGCTGTAGGAAACTCAAGTGTGTCTCTGTTGAATGGCTCCTGCTTACTTCACACGTTTACATCACACTGAGCCTTATGTCAGCAAACATACCCTATTAAAGGGTACAAGCAGATGGCGCACTAGCAACTATGTCACTACGCTATCTGTTGGCGGACGACGTTGAAACCATTTTCAGTACATCTACTATCGCTCAGGTGGCATCTGCCGTCATCGGATCAAAATAGATGTCGTCTTTCAAGATGTACTAATTTTTTACCGGCAGTGTATCACGGCGAACGTTTGTGCACCTTTTAAGTGTACAAGTCACTATCAGAATTGATCTGATCTTTCGTTTTACAAGTGAGTAGAAATTGAACTGTTATAAAATTACTTTCAGTTCCCATAATCGCAAATTAAATAGGTTATAGAGTGTTGGAATTCGAGAACGTATGGACATGAAATTTCAATGTTTAGGCTCTCTTCCACGTCGTTCTTCTCCTTCTTGGTCTTTTTGTATTGGGGAATAATACTGAGAATATTGAGGAACTAAAGAAATATGATACAAATATATAAATTTTCAGATAATTTTTAATAACTTGAACCATTAATTAGCTCTAAAGTTCGTTTGTTTTTAACATGTTTTTCAAAGTTTCCGAATTCTAGGCACGTTTATCAGGCCTCATCGAACAGAACAAGACGAAGAATTATAACCCACTCACAATTTTTATTTGTGCTCAGTTAATATTATTTTGTTTGAGTTTGTGAAAGCAGTAATATTGGTATTTAAGACTAGAATAGTGTGAGGGGAAGTTTACATCTCAATTTAGGGCCAGTATCATTTTCTTCTTACTCAAGCCTATTCCACTGCTAAACATACGTTAACTCAGAGATGCTCAAACTAAGCTTGTCATTAACTTCATTTTAAGAAACACATTTAGATATATTTTTTTGCTATTTGCTCTACGTCGCACCGACACAGGTATGTCTTACGGCGACGATGGGATAGGAAAGGCCTAGGAAGTGGAAAGAAGCGGCCGTGGCCTTAATTAAGGTACAGCCCCAGCATTTGCCTGGTGTGAAAATGGGAAATCATGGAAAACCATCTTCGGGGCTGCCGACAGTGGGGCTCGAACCCACTTCAAAGTTATCAGAATACTATTAGGAAAACAAGCTGTGTTCACAAAAATACCTTGCATTCTATGCGAATGGGACAGTAGGGCAAGGCAAAGACATTGGAGTGTAAAAATTGGGCCAGAGCGAAGAAATTTTGTGCCTAGAACTAAAAATACCCAGCATGAACCGCCTGTAGAACAAAAAATTCCGCTTCCATCAGCACACACAAAATTGGGCTTGATGAAGCAATTTTTAAGGGCTCTACTGCAGGATGGGCCTTACTTCAAAGAAATTTCCAAGAAATTTCCCTTCATTAAACAATAAAAATTGAAAGCTGAATTTTTTGTCGGTCCTCAAATAAGGAAAATGATGAAGGTTGAAGAATTCGATAATAATTTGATTTGGAAAAGAGAGAAAAAGACGCATGGTCTGCCTTCCGATAAGTTACTGAGAACATAGAAAGTAAGAAAGAACCTAATTACAAGGTCATTGTTGAAAGCATGTTTGAAAATTTCAAGAAGATTGGTCGTAACGAGTGTGAAAGTCCAGTTTCTACACTTTCCGGCAAATTTGGGATATTAGAGTGAAGAGCAAGGTAAACGCTTTCACTAAGATATCCAGGAGATGGAGATGACATACGAGAGAAATAGGAATGAAACTATGATGGCCGACTACTGTTTGATATTGAAGAGGTACGATCGTCTTCAAAGATCTGCAAGGAAGTCAAAGAGGAGAAAGTTTAAAAATGAATGGAACACTGTTGATTACTTGTATTGCTACAAGATAGTCACGAAGTAAATTACGAGAGTTCTGTAGAGTATTTTTTGAACGTGTTTTGAGTAAAACTCACGTTGTGTAAAATGGTGTTAGGATATATTTATGCACTCAGAAGGTAAAATCGTCAAAACATTACTTCTTATTTTGTGTAAAAACCTGTCGTGATAGACAAAAACCGAAGTGGTCATTTCTACAATCAGCATAAAATATTATTCAAGAACAACTACTTTTAACAAATATCTGACAGAAAGTTGTAAAATAGAGACTTTAATTATTATGATGATGATATTGTTTGTTATATACACAGATTAAACTAATAACTCCGGAGATGTTTTGTAAGTTTGTGAATGATGTGATAATCGTATCTCGATTATTATTCCTCATGAGGTAGAAAAAGTATGAAACGTAAACGATCGCAAATTATATTTTGCACATTGTTTATTACATAGCGCGTTTCAATAAAGCCAATATCAACCAAAAGAACTATATTTCCTGTTTTTACTCCCTTAATGCCAACGGCCGTAGCCGTGTTGAAACACCGGATCCCGTGAGATCTCCGAAGTTAAGCAACATTGGGCGTGGTCAGGAGTTGGATGGGTTGCCACGCGCTGTTGGTGGGGGGTGAGGGAATGGAGGAGCGGAAAGGAACTGGCCACCCTATCACACGTAAACTCCGGCTCAGGAGCACCTGTGCGGAGGTTCGGACCTGCCTTCGGGCAGAATAACCCTTACCTTACCTTACTCCCTTAATGTTGCTATGACACTGCGTAGGGCCTAGTACTTATATAACATACACAGGATGAATCACATGAAATTTGCAAGCTAAATATTTCTGTAATGGAAGGTGCTATTGATGTGGTGTTCTCTAAAAATTAAGTGTAGTGAAGGGCTCATAATTGCCGTTTACACAAATTTCAATAATTTCCAAAATGTGTTTTTAGGAATATTTTTTCAAATGGAACAATGCCAATGGTGGTTTTTTTCAGGATTCAAGTTCAAATAGTTTACAAGCTCTCATAGCTTGAAACTTATAAATGTAACTTTCTAAAATGAATACACATTCTAATCATTACTCGAATCTGTTTATGGGCTACAATTAGTAGCTACTGGTTACACTTCATTTCAGTGAAAACAGAACATCAACAGCAACTTCGATTTCAGAAATATTTGGGGTGCCAGTTTTAGGTGATTCACTCTGTACCCTTTGCTGGTGGGACCTAGTGTTTACAGCGCTCTGTCTCTTCTGGTGTGGGCTGGAGTAATTTTGTTACTTTAATTGATCTGCCTCAGTCGTGTCCTTGGCTTTGACAATATGAAAGTGACTGAGGTATGAGTGATGCTAGTAATGCCATTTCTTGTGCAGCCAGTCCCTGCTATGAATGGTGTGAAAATGTTACTCATAGTGTCGGTTGGTGGATGCATTTCAGTGGGCTTGGCAGACTTATGTAACTTCTAGCTCAGTGGGGAAAGCAACGGGAAACTACTTCGCTCCTTATTTCCCTAGTACACCTCTTCAGTCATGTTTAGGCCATCTATGACAGTTGATGGCAGAGCTGTTGAGGATCCAACCAGCCTTAGGGCTGCACCCAGTACATAAATATGGAGTTTTGAGGAATTAACTACAAACTGATGGACAGACTAAAATTTACCAGGCGAGTTGGTCGTGCGGTTAGGGGCGCGCAGCTATGAGCTTGCATACGGGAGATGCCGCACTGTCGGCAGCCCTGAATATGATTGACCGTTGTTTCCCATTTTCACACCATGCAAATGCTGGGGCTGTACGTTAATTAAGGCCACGGCCGATTCCTTCCAACTCCTAGGCCTTTCCTATCCCATTGTCGCCATGAGACCTATCTGTGTCGGTGCGACGTAAAGGAACTTGTACACAATGTTAAAAAAGTTATAACTCATAAACTTCATTCACGTTTTTTTGTAAGTTTTATATCGACATGTATAAGCCAAAACATCTTCGCAGACCAATTTGTATCACAAATGTAAGATCAGGAGTTTATTAACTGATTTTCAAAGGTGGTCTTGAACATTTGTTAGGCATTGTACATCCAAATATTTCTTTTGACAGGGGAGGCAAGAGCAGATTTTCGCAGCCACGACTGCAAAGGCTAGAAAATACCTGCTTTAAGAAAATCTCACATTTTGAGTGCTTAGTGAATACAACTTCACGCACTAGAATTCTCAGTGAAGTTACACGAGATGCCGGATACGTTTGTAATACAACGTACAACGTACAACATTCATATGATGATCGATCTGCCTCAGTCCCCAAAATAAACAACCGTGTCTACTTAGGTATCTTCGTGAGTCAGCTTATTTCCAGATTGATCGGTACTAATTGGAGCGTATAAACCATCATTATCTCTGATCATTTCAAACGCGAATATTCTACATGAAAGGAAGAAATTAATGGGGAAAACATTTTCTGCAGGGATGAGCTTCAAGTAGAGAATATATTTGAACGCTATGGACGGTATAATCGTACTTTCTATCTATTTAGTGAGTCTGGCCCACCCTGCGGCTGAAATGCTAATAAACTGCCGAGTGACCAGCGCATGCAGAAACGCTAGCCTGTCCTGGTCAAAGTCAGCTTGTCCTCAATTTCAGTAGTGGGACCTAATCTTGAGTCGAAGATTAACGCGAGATTCAATTTAATTCCTTCACTGGCCAAATGTTCTTATTTCTTATGATAAGAGAACCTTCTGCAGTGAAGAATCAGGAAAGGAACGCGTGATGGACAAGTAACATAATCACTGATTTCAGACTAAGGGAACTATGGTTCGAATATCCGTATATGAAGGGGTACGGATTCCATGTTAAACCGGAGTTCCCGTAGCTGTGATCTTGACATCAGTAGACACCATAACCGTTCAATGGCATGTGGATTAGTTGTAGAGCCATTGAAGGTTATGTTAAATAAGAGATCAACGAAAATTACTCGGAAAAATACGTCCAGCAGTTATACGTCCAGATGTTATAATTTCTAATTGTGTCTAATAGCCGAGATAACTCGCTCATTTAAATAAGAAATTGGATGGGTACAGAATGAGGACGGATGGTAAAGCAAGTCTAATGTGTGACATTCAGGTCCAGCAATAACATATGCGGCGCAGGCCATGATTTGAACGATGCAGGTTCAGCGATCAAGAAGGCGCTGAGGAGACAATCGATTGTATACTTCATGAAGATACGAGTAAATGGTGAAGTGTTCCTTTGTATAACTTCCTAATTAGAAGAGTTGACATTGTCATAGAGTTTATTCCTCAAATGTCAAAAACATATGGAAAGGAAATTATAAACTAACGAACTTGGTAGAAATTATGAAATGCGAACCAATATTGTTAATGTATTAATTTTAATGGAATTTTGTTTTCATGAACAATGTATTGTAAAAATTGAGATTGAAGGTCGAAGTAAGAGCTAAGAAAGAGTTAATTGGAAGTGTAGAATTTGGAAATATATTTAAAGAAATATTAGGAGGAAATAATATTATTTAAAATAACAAGGCTTAATATTTGTTATCAGAACAAGGCGAGTGTATTAGGTTAATATTGAAATATTGTGTGACACATACATCATTGTGCTAATTCCGCCTGTACAAGTTTCAGGTCCAAATGCCCACGATGGTTGAATATTATCTCTGCAATGTCATGATGAGAGCGAATATGTGGGCTTAAACGGGATTAGTGTCCTGACAGGCCCGGGTTGATGCTAAAACGAGTGCCAGACTGAGATCGATGAAATGGAGAGATGAGAAGAACGTCACGTAACCATAAGTGATAAGTACCCAAGATATTGTCTTTCTTTATTCTATCATGTAGAACGCATAGTAGTAGAGTAGATTTCTTTCATTTTGTCATGAGGTGACATAATTGAAACAACTTGAGTAACCTAATGTGATAGTCGCAAACGTTCAGTGTTATCCGTAATTGCAGCTGTTTAATGTGGAGATATTGGAGTCATTTGTCCCGTGCAATGTTCAACTTGTAGAAACGTATTTCGTCGTAAATTATTGCGGGATTTCTCTGTAACTGTCTTGAATATAAAATACGTTTTCTTCATAATTTAAATTATACCCTAGTACTGCGTTGATAGTCTTGTGAAGTGATGTGATTTTAATGTCAATTTTAAAGTTCTTCTTATGTGATTTTTCGTATACGCGTACGTTGCGCAGATGGGAGTGTTTCGTCAGATTAATACCCTGATGATTATGATATGTTTTGTGATGATGAAATGGTTCTTCGGATAAAGATGCTGGTGTATTTCTTTGGGATGGATAATTATGAATGAGCATTGTGCGCATGAAGGTATCGTGTATTATAAATGATAGGATCGTCGATAAAGTGTTTATATGGTAAGCATGAGATTGTTATGGTGCATGATTTGTTGAAAATAGGTATTACGAGAGTGTAATATATTGTCTTCGAGATTTTCAATGAAGCTAGGGTTGAGAGTGATTGATTAAAGTATTCATCATGCAAACTTGAAAGACTCCAGAATTAGACAAGCAATAAGGTTTGATGTTAATGTTTTCATGTAATGTTTCCGAAGGTTATAAGTAGCGACATGTATGAAGTCACCAAAATATTAATTTGTGGCATGACACGATGCGGATATTAAATATTTGAACGGATAATCACTGATAGGAGGTCTTCGACAATAAATAATGTTGACATGAATGTAGTGAAGCATCATACTTAAGTAAGTTGTTTTCACCCGGCGTAGTGTATAAGTTGTATTCATTTGAGTAGTTGCCATGTAGTGTGGATTTTTCGTAGTAATGGTAGATCTTCACAATTTTCAGGAGGATAGTTCCGGCGGGACCAGATGCTGTCAAATCATTTCCAGATCTATTTGTTTATTATAATGATATTAGATAGATATTGTTCATTTTTAGGTGGCGGATATGAGTTCCTGAGAGATGCTCTTCCTATTCGACTGAATTTATTATTAAACCTAGTTGTAATGTCTTTGAATGATATATGATGACTTATTTAAGAACGGTTACGTTGGATATAGGTTATTAGGAAACTCAGGTTGATAGGTAATTAGGAAATTTATGCGAAAAACGATAGTAATGATGGAATGTAGAAAGATGAAATCTTGGATCAGTGAGTGGTAAAGACAAGTTAGATGATTGAATTTTCTCATTTTAATTGTATTTGACGGACAATTAATGATAACGGGATAATTTTATGGATTGTGACACTAAGCCTTCAGCAAGTTCCATGTTTGAGTTGATTAAGTTAATGTTGAATTTAAATTAATTTTTACTGATTTGATTGGTTATATAAGTGTCAACCAACAAAGAATTCAATCACGATTTTATTTTCACAATTTCCAATCATGTTGTGATGTAAGATTATTGTCATCTAGTTATACTTACTTTGATTTAATTAAATTGAGAAAATCCTTCCAAGAAACTAACATTCTTGATATCTTCATTTATTTAATTAGAAATTATCTTAGCCTTACATGATTAACTGAACAATTCCTGGCTATGACAATAAGAGCCTAACGTTAAGTAGAAAATGGGATCTAACCGGTGATCGTCGAACCCCCGTGCCATGAGTGGAGACTCGTGTATCTCCGCTGTCTCCAGCCGAGGCGTATTCACATTATCTTTGAACCCTTCACAGAAACGAACCACGGACGGTTAGAATACGTACAATATTTTAATCCTTCTTGACACCAAGGTTGCCTTATGATACAAAACTTATCCAAAGGTACATGGATTGATTCACAAGAAGGAGGAAAGAACTCTGTGGAATTCATGCCACTTTCTGACTAATGGTTGCGCATGATTGCAATATATTGTTTAGCGGTCATGGAAAAGTTCTTAATCACGATAGTGGAGATTCCGAAATCATTGCATATGTTAGCAAATCTTGATGTAATAATGCCTATTATGTGTTTGATTACGTCTATTTCTTATAGCTCCTAACTTTCTCATAATAACAAGAGGATGTTGGTTAATTAGTGGTCCCTTCTTCCTTGGCCACATCGTCAGAACTGGTTCAAATTTGTTTCTAACTGCAACATCGGATCAGATATGCAGAACATTTCAAAACTCTAAGCACAAACTGCAGGGATGTGTATAGCACAATGCAACAAGCAGGTTAACTCACAAATATAGATCCGAAAATGAACCGTTTGAGGTACAATGTAGGATTATGAAGTTTGGAATTTTTACAGTACTCTTCATGCTTTATTACAGGTACCTGGCTCCGAACTGGATGCCAAAACTGTATTTGTAGCGGCATTTGAGACAGTTGTCATGGTAGGTACCTCACACGTTCCCACGTCCATTCATATAATCGATCTTGGATATATCTTCAGTAGAAAACGTGTGATGTATCATGACAAAATGTTGCTACAAATATAAGACCCTGTTAACAACCAATGTGGAGCCTGTACCTGCAACGTTGTATGATGGTTGCAAGTGTCATTATCTAGGAAACGGTTGGTTTGCAGACCTATGTATATTAGGACACTTCACCGTGTTTATTAGCCTCTAATTAACCTTGCATGTTGTATCTATAATTTGAAACACCTGGTACAGCTCTTCTTCGAGCCATACCAGCTATCTCAATTAATTATTCTTGAGTGACATATCCATCTCCTTGCAGTGCTTCAGCTAAGATACAACTTATTGTGATGGAGAACTTCAAGCCACAAGGAATGTAAGCCTGCTTCGTTTTGAGTAATCCTGTTGTAGAATAGGACTCATCTGTTAGAGAAAGGAAATGTATGCCAAAATGCCACAAGTGTCGGAACTGTTTCATTTTCACTTTGATTAAATTTAAGGGGAGTAGTTATCTCGTATTTTCTCCCCAGACAATGATCACTACCAACACTATTGCGTTTCTTGATTTTGCATTTTCCCATTTGTGACGATATTTTCTTCAGACATATGATAATAATAAACCCAAATCCGTAGCGCAACAGCCCGTTAGACAGTTGCTGCCTAGCCAGATGGACTGTAGGTACTGCAGTACCATGTGGTTGCGTGACGTCATCCTCAGCTGGATGGCTCGGCTTTCTTGACCGGCTTCGCTGCCCCTCGTATCAACAGCTCCTCAGATGATCTCGTGAAGCAGAGTAAACCACTTTCCAGCTCTCAGTCCAGAATTAAATGTCCCCGAACAGGCCGGTAATTTAACTCGAGGCCTCTATGTGAGAGGCAGACACTCTAATCCTACAATAATAATAATAATAATAATAATAATAATAATAATAATAATAATAATAATAATAATAATAATAATAATAATACTAATAATAATAATAATTCTTGGAATTCCAAATTAAAACATTACAACACCGTGGTCAAAACATAATGCTGTATGCCAGTGAATGCCTGTTCATGGAGAAGCCAGAGGTTCTGGAAAAAAGAATCCTCAGAAAAATTATGGGAGCTGTCCAAACTGAAAGCGGGGGGAAACTTCGGAGCAACAAAGAAGTTTACCAGAAGATGGAAAGAATCTCAGAGACCATGAAGAAAAGGAAGCTGGCGTTTCTTGGACATCTGTACAGAATGAACGCAAACAGACTTACCAAACAGATATTTGAACACTTCTGGAGATAAAAAGACCATTACAGCATCGATCAAGGAAACGAAGAATGATATGCAAAGGTTAAGCAGCTTGGAAGATCAGCTGTTAGAAAGGAATACGTTTAGGAACACACAGAAGAATGCGGAAGGTGTTCAAGCCGCAGGAAGAAGTAGGAAGACCGGAAGAGCCTGGACAGATGAACAACGGAGGCAGGCCAGCGAACGCATAACGGAGTATTGGACACTCCGCACGAAGAGAAAGAAATGTAGCGTGATCCTTAGCAGTCCATTCCCTTGTAAATATATCATCATATTTTATTTGTGTCCCAAAGACTACTTTTACGCTTTTCGGAGACGCTAAGGTGGCAACAACTTTGTCCTTCAGTTGGTAAAAGAACAACAGGATCAACAAGTCATCTATAAGACGATATCGAATCACTTGGAAATGGTATGTAACTTAATGTCACAAAATGATACGGAATATAATTAAAATATAAACATTTGTAAGATGTAAGAAGAATGTAAACAAGCACTACCGTTAATAACACACCATATCAATTTGAGTAAACATATTCACCTCTTTATATGACAAAGTGCTTGTACTAGGGTTTGTTTTCCTCTTCACTATCGGCAGCCCTGAAGTTGGTTTTCCGTGGTTCCCCATTTTCACACCAGGCAAATGCTGGGGCTGTACCTTAATTAAGGCCACGGCCGCTTCCTTCCAACTCCTAGGCCTTTCCTATCCCATCGTCGCCATAAGACCTATCTGTGTCGGTGCGACGTAAAGCCCTTAGCAAAAAAAAAGTTTACAAACCTTCGTTAGGGCATAGTTAGGTGCCGTGTGTTCATCACGATGAATTTATAGCTGCCACCTATTATCCCACATATGATATGTGACCTTTTTTTTTTTGCTAGGGGCTTTACGTCGCACCGACACAGATAGGTCTTATGGCGACGATGGGATAGGAAAGGCCTAGGAGTTGGAAGGAAATGGCCGTGGCCTTAATTAAGGTACAGCCCCAGCATTTGCCTGGTGTGAAAATGGGAAACCACGGAAAACCATCTTCAGGACTGCCGATAGTGGGATTCGAACCTACTATCTCCCGGATGCAAGCTCACAGCCGCGCGCCTCTACACGCACGGCCAACTCGCCCGGTTAATATGTGACCTAAGAGAGAACAAGATATTATATCATTTTCTAATTTCAGGCCCTTCTCAGTATAAGAGAAGACACAGTATTTTCCACTGACATGATACATTAACTTACAGCCTTTCTCATTAACTTTGCAGTCACCTCATTCTCTCTCGCGCCTTTTATCTCGCCCTTAAACGTTCTGATGTGACGACAATCCACTCCCGTGGCACTTCAAAGATGCCTGAGTAACAAAAGCTTAGCGGCTTACCGTGCATTTTGTGAACGACATTTCCCTCGACAATTCCCTTAAACACCCAAACCGTACGATTAGAAAATAGCAGAGACGCTATACAGACAGTCTGCAATGAAGGTAATATGTCCTAAAACATGCACTTAAATACAAGATCCATAACTATCAAATACACGTGCAGAAAAACAAATCATGTTTAACATTGATAAGCCACAAGTGATTACTAAATTGCCATAGAGTTTCTAGGTCCCGAGCCCCTTCTTTCGTAAGGGCATAGTCAGTTGTAGTGTGTTCATCACGACGAATCCTAGATCGACCTTTGCATTACATAACTTCAGATTTGACTCCATGGAGATGATACAACAGCATTCTAGACATTTGGACATGCCTCAAATAAACGATCCTAATTACGCGATTTACTCGAAGATCGATCATCGTCCGAGATATAGGGCTTTAAAATGCCGTACTGTGTGAAGAAACAAACAAAGTCCGTGGTAAGAACGGATCAGCGGTATGTATCAAATACGCTATTGCGGCAGTGTTGGTGTGCTCCCAATCACAAGTGAAGATGTAAGGTTTCTGTGTAAGTAAGAGTTAAATGGTTGGTAGCTCTTAATTCTGAAAGTACTGTACATTGTTTATAACATATTGGCAAAAATGTATAACTACTGAAATTTCTTTAACAATCGAAAGTACTTATCAGTAATGCGATTGTAAACTGAGAACAAACGAGAGCGTAAGAATTTTTAATAACTGAAGATTCTTAAAATCCTGCTCTGTCGGTTGAACTTTCTATTAAACGAATTAAAATTTATATTAAACATCAAGTGGTTGAAAGTTACAGTTTACAACAGTTAGCCTTATGAAAATAGCATGTTCAACTACAAGGAGACTCGTGGAAGGAAATGGACAACCTCAGGGATCCAAATCAGGCACTTACTTGCTTCCACAGAATAATTAATTAGGTAACTGAGGATTCTGTACCCAGAAAATAAATGTTATAAGAAAATAACTTATCCATGTTGGTACACCAAGCATATTAGTTCTTTATTGAAGCTAAAGGAATGTCACAGAAAACGATCTAAATTTTCAGACAATCGTCGTACCATATACAAAGACATCAAAGGAGAATCTAAATCTCCGATTAAATATGAATATGGAGCTTACATTGCCGAATCTGAGAAAAATATTAAAACTAATACTAAAGTTTTCTGGAATTTCATTAAATGCCGAATGAAGAGCAACATGCTTCCAAATTCAGTAACATTTAATGGAACATCATTAAAAAGTGGTAAGGATATTGCACATAAATTTGGTGTGATTTTAAATGTGTTTACTCAGAGAAAGCATCTTCTTGCGTTATTATCGAGTATCTCACGTTTCGCCAATATATAGCATTAGCGAGTGTGAGTATCGAGAGATACCGTAATTAAAAATCCTAAACCGGGTAAGTCAAGTGGACCTGATGATATAGGGGTGAATTGGGGTATTTCCCCTAAACTGCTATCATAACGAGAATGAGAACAGTGTTTTGTTCAGCGCTGGCATCAACAGGGAAGCTTTTGAAGCCTGCCAGTAGAACAGATCTGTGTTTTGTGACATTAGGACGCTGAGTCGATAATTGCCAGGTAATCTATTTTATATTTATATATTTATTAATTCCCCTAATAATTTTACAGAATGTGATACCTGGAGAAGTAACAATATGAGTTTATTTCTTACAGTTCTAATATCTAACTTCGTTAAGTAGTGATGACGTGTAAATTCCAATATGGCAAGTTGTTATGTGTACGATCGTCAATGATACTTCGTCCGAGGAAATGTTGCAACTCTTGATTACTATGTGGTCAGGACAAGGTACAATCAATGTCATTGCAGCGTGCATTTTCAAGGGGACACCAAAAAGCACATGATTATTCTTCTAAGTCAGTGACAAACTAGTGCGGCTTTTTATTTTTTATTCTTTTGTTGTTTTATTGTTCTAAATAGTTGATCGCATCAATTCTAGATATTGCAATAATATCAATGTTCTTTGTTAAAATTATTATATTTTTTGTACATTCATGTGTAACCAAGGAGATCACATGTCAATAAACAATTATCCAGTTTGATTTTTTGCCCGAAAATTAAAAAAAAGTTGATTTCCATTAGTCATCACTGAAGCGATCGTAATTCGCCAACTCTACCCTACCTCTGTACGTATTAAAAGAATGTTGTGAAATACTGATGAGACCTTTATGTAAAATACATAATTTAATTACAAGTACTCAAATATTTCCGGGTCTATGGGGGTTTAGCAGAGTATGCCCTATTTTCTAGTCCGGCGATAGTGCAAAGTTGAAAATTATAGACCTGTATCAACTCTGTGTGCTCCGCCAAAGGTTTTTTAACAAATAATTTATTGCCGAATTTTTGCTCATGTAAGACGTCACAACATGATTTTTCTCAAACAGGTCCCCTGTCATTACTCTTCAATTTTTTCAGAAAAAGGATAAGGAATCAAACACACGTGATTTTCATTGATTTTTAAAAAGCCTTTGATAAACTGGATAACGATATATTTTTGAAAAATCTTAGTTTATGAGATTATGAAATTAATATAATCGTAGACTGTATTTCAGGAAGAAAATTTGTAATACATCTCCGAACAAAATCTTTTGTACTCAGCATTACCTCTGGTCCAATTTAGGGCTCCTTCTTTTCATAATATTTTTCAAGGACTTACCAAATGTCATGAGGTACCCAAAATATCTAATGTAGCCAATGATGTTAAATTGTAATTTTCCTTTTACAATTTGATTTACGTCACACCGACACAGGCCTTATAGCGACGATGGGGTAATAATGGGCTAGGATTATGAACGAAGCAGCCATGTCCTTAATTAAGGTACAACTCCAGCTTTTTTATGGTTGAAATATGGGATAACACGAAAAATCATCTTCAGAGCCACCAGAAATGGGGTTCGATCCCACTATCCCTCGAAGAGAAGGATATTGTGAGACCTACTCCGATCAGAAATATTTTATACTCACGAACATTTGAGTCTCCTAGAAATAAGCAAGCAAGTCCGTGACGGAGTTACAAGGTACAGGAAATACCTTGTATTCAATTTATTGCACTATTACGGTAGGTTTATCAAGGTTTGAGTGAAAGAATTGTTATCCATAACTGAGCTGAAGAACGAAATTCTTAAATTCATAAGAAATGGGAAGATGTCGCTTTAAGTTGGCGATGTCCCAAGCATCGCGGTGCTCTTCGGTCTGACACAAAAGAAGGTTATGCAGCGCTACGATAAAGATTAAATTGATTACGCGACAGTTCCAACGACTAACTGGATTGTGCTAATTGAACTGTCGATGTGCCATGTCCGCCGCCACTCATATCGTAAGAGTAACTTCTGTAGCTAAGGAATCAGGAATTAAAAGTGGAAATCTCACTAATGAAATATTCCTTATTAGATGGGTAAGGAAGCAATAAGTCTTCTCTTTAATGACGTAAGTTGTTTTGTCTTTTACAGATATCCACCTTATATGTGTGTGTGGAATATTGTAACCGCTGCCGTTATTAGAAAACGCTCTGTGTCATACACGATGGAACTTGGTTTATTCGAACTTCAAATATCCAGAAAAAATCGAATTTATAAAAGAAAGAATATTACACACCGCAATTACAATCATCAATCACTATTGATCTCTATTTAGTGCAGTCGCCCAGGTGGCAGATTCCCTATCTGCTGTTTACCTAGTCTTTTCTTAAATAATTGCAAAGAATTTGAATATTTATTGAAGATCTCCCTTGGTAAATTATTCTAATCCCTAACCTCTCTTCCTGTAAACGAATACTTGCCTCAAATTGTCCTCTTGCATTCCAACTTTATTTTCCTATTGTGATCTTTCCTACTTTTAGAAACACCACTCAAACTTATTCGTTTACTAATGTCATTTTACGCCATCTCTCCACTGACAGCTCGGAACATACCACTTAGTCGAGCAGCTCGTCTCCATTCTCCCACGTCTTCCTAGCCTAAACTTTGCAACATTTTCTTAACGCTACTCTTTTGTCGGAAACCACCCAGAACAAACAGAGCTGCTTTTCTGTGGACTTTTTCCAGTTCTTGAATCAAGTAATCCTGCTGAGGGTCGCATACACTGGAACCATACTCTAGTCACACGAATCTCGAATCAACAATCCGTACCTTTTTCACTTGCTCCTCAATTTGCAATGACAGTAAATATGGCGAAACAATAACAGACTATAAAATGGCACATAACATTTTATTATAAATAAAACACTAAAATAAACAAGGAATACACATCAGTAATGACATTACGAACATCATTTAAGTCAACACAGCTGGCCACAAGGCTGTGCTGGAGAACAAACAGTTATCCTGACGCGGCAAACTGTACTGCAAGCAATTTACAGTAAAGGAAAGGGGGTGGTGTTGGTGTTTCTGCTTGGGTTATCAGACGATAGCCTCGCTTCATGCAGCTCTTAACCAAAATGCTCTCCCTATAAGTCGAACCAAGTCTGAATGCACGCCATGTACGTATATTCAATATTCCACGGCATCAACCGACAACGGGTGAAGAGTTAGATGGAGGATATTAGAAAAAAAACCGCAACGCCTTTTCTTGTTTCTGGTCAGTATTCTGAAGTCGCGGTAAGTAAGTACTGCTCGGATCTCACGTGTTTGCTAGCGCGGGGTGATGCAGAGAACAGGGGAAATGCTCTTCCCTCCACACAGACTAGCTGCCGTTACCATAGCAACCACCTCATTTACTTTTTATTTATTTAATTATTTATTTATTAACTTATTTAATATTAGATTACACATGCCACTCATGTACATATTTATTGATGAACAACACAGGCGTTTAGCCCCAATACATGTTCACAATAGAGTCTTACCTAAGCCACCCTACAACTAAATAAATAGCTGAATAAATAAACAAATAATATAATAATAATAATAATAATAATAATAATAATAATAATAATAATAATAATAAAACAATAATAATAAAGGAATAATAATATTAATAATCAACTGGCCAACGGTAGATTCCCTCGAACCGTTTGCCTTACTTGCAATATATCTCATATGTGATCCCGGGGCAAGACTACACCTTCCACCAACTGTCCTTTCTTACTCAGCACATTCCCACACCGCCATTGTTTTTCTGTTTGACCTACTCTGCTTTGTGCTCAGGCCAACCATGCCTATGTTTACCTTCAGCATTTTCATCAGCTTTATTGTTCCCTGACCTACTCCAAAATAAACTACCACAGCAACATTACACAAATACATACCAAACCAGCCAAAATAACAACAATATTCCGTCATTACATTCCAATCCACCATACCACAACTTTCACAAAACCTCGGTAATATTGCTTCATTTCATTTCATTCCGTCATAACACTCCATAATAACATTGAAATTTCGGCAATCATATACCAACACCTCTCCAACAACATATTTCTTCGTCCCTTCTGCACAAACAAACCAAAATTTACAAAATGATAATAAATCATCTCTCTCCAACTCTAAAAATTCAATACTCATACCAGACACAATACCACCTCCCAACTCCTACGAATTCAGCCGTAAATAAACCATCTCAATACCAAACCATACATCACCTCATAACCACATTTCCAACACCTCATTTCTATATATACCACTTCTACTTCTCCGACAATTACACTCACACAATCTATTTAACAGACATATCACATATCATAACTTATTCAATTTACCATACACTCATACTCCTCCTATTACCCATCATAATTACCTACCGAAAACTCCATCTTCCACCAAACCAAAATTTACAAATAGCCAAATTACATTACTGCAACTTCATACTTTTCCAACACCACATTTCAACATCTACAAATACCACCCACTCGTATACCATCATCACATTCAATACAACTTACTCATGAGTACTCCACCACTTCTCCATACCTTTCCAACACCACATTTCAACATTTACCACCTCTACTTCCAACACCACATTTCAGCCCTAACACACACTCGTCCTCACAACATTTAATAACTTACTTACTCGCTATATTACAAACAAACCTAAATTTACAAAATGATAATAAACTCACCTCTCTCCAGCTCCAAAAATTAAATAGTCATGCCAAACACCAATACAATAAAACCACCTCCCAACTCCCACGCAATCATCCGTAAATAAACCATCTCAATACACATAATAGCAAACCATACATCACCTAATCATAAATACTAAGCTTCCAGCCCTAACACACACTCGTCTGCCATCACTCCGCATTTATACCAGTCACCAATACAATACAAAATGATAATCAATTACAACTTCAACTCCACCTAATAAAACACCTCAAGACAATTATTCAAACAAAAACACCACTTCTCCAGTCTTATCCCTTTCCACACTTAAAATCTATTCTTACTTCTAGTAGTTATCGACCTCTCATCCCTTATCTCCATATACCGTTCCATGTCCTCTGTATCTTCCATCCCTTTACGTACTTTTCCCCATATGTCTTTTAAGCTCCTACTTCTGACTTTACTCATAATTTTTTTACCTTCCTGTCGATCTGTCTCCTCGTGCCCTTTCTTGTCCACCTTCCTGTGTCCTTTCTTGCTCACTGCAACACTACACTCTACTCTCCCAGTTTCTTGCTGCTCACTCTCACCGTCCACTTCACTACCCCTTTGTTCTTCAGCCTCTCTCCTGCCTTGTCCGTCCACTGCTCTTTCCTTACCTTTGTTCATACTTCCACTTAGCACCTCGCTCTGTCTCTCTTGACACTTTTCCGTACTACTTCCTGTAATTACACTTACACTGTTACTTCTTGTATTTTGTCTATCCTCTCCACTGCTCGCTGCACTGCTCCCTTCTTCTTCAGCCCGCTTTGACTTCATCTCTAAGTCCATACTAATACTGATATCACTCCTCACTTCCCTACCTTTCGTTGCACTACTCACTTTTTCTTCGTCTTCTTTTATCCTCCTGTCTAAGTCAATCAGTCCATTTACAGTCCAGATTTTCTTCCAATTTCTGCCTGCTACCACTAGCTCTTGCCCTTTAATAGTCGCTCTCAAACCTTGATTAATTGCACGCATCTTGTGTTTTCTAAGTATTTTCTCGTTCCTAATCGTCTCCCATCCAACGTCTCTCTTGATCCATATTTTCTCTCTCTGCATATTACTCGCACTTCTTACCACAGCATCAGCCATCAACGTAGAAAACAGTTCTAGTTTGATAGGCCTTTTGCCCCTAATTTTTCCCACCCTCTGCACATCATCTATATCTACTTCACTAAAATTATGTTTCAACTTCCCCTGTATTAAGTCCACAACTTTGTAAGTTGTCAGTACTTTGTCTTCTCTCAACTCTTCCGGCACACCATAGATAAATAAGCACTTCTTTCTTCGAGATAAAGTATTGGCTTCCACTTCTATTTTCAGCTTCAAGTTCTCCTTTTCTATTCGTCCTATTTTTTCCCTTAATGCTGCCACTTCTCCGGTGTTATGTCTCACTTGTGCTGTTATGTCTTCCGTTTTTTCTCTTAACCATACCTCCATTTTTTCAAATTTCCTGGTTTGTTCCTTAATCATATTTTTAATTTGCTCAAAAGGGCCAACTTCTTCCACCACCTCTTTTACGGCTCTTTTGAATGCGTCCATATTCTCCCTTTCTTCATTCCTACTAGGGGTCGGGCCTGGGTTCAATTCGACCCCCCCAATACATAGCAAAATTATAATCACCGCCGCTGATAGCAGTAATTCACCTTTTCTCTCCAAATCCATATAACACCTTCCTAATATCATTTCTTCTTTCTTCATTCTTCCCTGCCATCTTCCTACCGTCGCCCTGTACTGCTCTATACTAATCATTGTCGGCACACTTCTCCACAGCCTTCCAGCTCTCGGCACTTTCACCCACACCTCCCACTCCCGGGACCCTCCGCTCAACGCGACCTCACTCGTCCGTGGCTTAGGCAAGACTGACGAACTTATTTAATATGGCGTGGCTCAGGCTATGAGCTTGCTGTTATGCCCAACGATCTTATATATACTACACTGTACAAACTGCAGAGTCTTAAGATTCCTAATTACATACAATTAATTATGAAATTAAACTTAAATAATAGTTATAAACAAAAGGTAAATTTCTGATAATTTCTATAAAAAGTATCGGTCCGCTTTTCAGTCACTGTCTGAGTGGCTTCCTTCGTGTCAATCATTTCGTACCTGCGTTCTTATTAAGTCGTTATTATCACTCAGTCTTGTGGGTGTTTTCCACAGATCTTTCTTTGAGGGTGCATAGAGTTTCTGACTCAGGGGATTCATTTTCTGACTTCAGTATGTCTATCGTTCGCAGGAAGTGGAAAATAAAACGTAGCGAAGGTAGGCAAATAATACGGAACATTATTAAGCAGTGTAACCAGGAAGCCAGAGAAGGTAAAGTCATCCTGTTAACCAACATGATTTAATTAATAATAATAATAATGATAATCTAGAAACTCAGTTACTTGGTGTAGACCTTTGAATTCCACGCCATTTAGGCGATCATCGTTGATAACTGTTCTTTTGGTGAAAAAATTAATGAATTAATTAAAATTTTGAAAGTATTGTTTTACAGTATGCGTTCTGAATATTATGGCACAATGTTTATATGAAGACAGATATCACTACGCTTCAGTCAGACTGGCAGATGCTGGTTCACATTCCTCAGCCTAACAATAAAGTGAGCTGCAAACAGTAAGTAAACTCGTGTCGTCATCCTGAGGTGCTGCAGCTACTTTTCAGGCAAATCCCCAATGGAAAAGAGCTGCGTGTACCATTTTAACTTCACACCAGTCCTCCTGCCATTCTTAAATTTTTGGTAGCACCTGGAATCGCACGTGGACCTGCAAGAACTGTAGCTAATAGTGCTGACCGCTATGCGAACAGTACTTTCAAGTGATAGATATATCGCACAGGTTGAATGCAGCTTTGGACAATGTGCCACAGTTAAGAGGGGTGCTATGTGATAGTATAATGGCAATAACCACGAGTAAAGTACAGCATATAAAAATGTTATTCGGCCAAGCCACAGCTAGCCAGTCTCTATGGCAGTGAATGTTGGCCGACTTGTGCTAGTCTGCGTTTTATGCCCTCCTTACTTCCGCCATCGTTAGTTATTCTAATATCCCAATAATATAATATAAATATCATTTATCTCCTCAAATCCTGAATTTCCTAATCTAATATTCCTTGCACCAGTTGACTTCGTTCAACTGCACTTCATTACCTTTATTTCGGATTTGTTTATTTTAATATTATACTCCTCCAAGAGTCCGACTCGTTGGCTGAATGGTCAGCGTACTGGCCTTCAGTTAAAAGGTCCCCAAGTTTGATTCCCGGCCGGGTCGGGGATTTTAATCGCTTCTGATTAATTATTCTGGCTCGGGGACTGGGTGTTTGTGTCCGTCCCAACATTCTTCTCATCATATTTAGACAACATACTGCACTACCAACCGCCACAGAAACACGCAATAGTGATTACATCCCTCCATATAGGGTTGGCGTCAGGAAAGGCATCCGGCCGTGAAACAGGGCCATATCAACATATATGTGTGTGACGCAGTTCGCACCTGCGACCCCACAGATGTGGGAAAAAAGAGGTAGCAAAAGAAGACTCCTTCTCCAAGACTGTGTCCGTACCATTCAGCTATATGTTTTCAAATCTTCTGCATCCTCATGTAAAATAACAATATCATCGGCAAATCTCAGAGTTTTGATTTCCTCTCCTCGGATTGTGATTCCCTTTCCAAATTGATCCTTGATTTCCTTTACCTCCTGTTCTATATAAACAATGAAAAGGAGAGGAGACAAACTGCAGCCTTGCCTCACTCCTTTCTGGACCGCTGCTTCACATTGATAGCCGTCGATTCTTATTACCGCATATTGATTTTTGTGCAGATTGAAGATGATTGTTTTTTCTCCGTGTTGGATCCCGATCTCCTCCAACATCTCGTGTGCATTCCCTAATTCCTTGGGTTTTCGATCGGTAGCAAAGCCTGGCTGTCGTCGCGGATATTTAACCTTGGTCCAACTTCCAGTCTTTCAGAGTAGCCAGTGGAATTTGCTGATCTGCTAACAGCGTCAGTCAACTCGAAGTGATGAGTTCAGTCCTCGTGAGCGGATTTTCTCGGTTACCGAAACTCAAAGTACGCTACCTAGAAGACTATTCACAGAAGATACTCACACGTACCCAAGAGCTTGAAACATTTCTTAGCTGTGTAGCTGCGCAACAACAGCAGTTTGGACTCCAGTACCAATACCACTCATACAGCGTTCCAACATCCTTACACGTTACTGTCTGAAACTATGACACTTCTAATACGGTATATTCACTGCGAGTTAAACATTATAATATTTTATTTAAACATTAATATTTTACATTCTGTTGTATAGGGGTGACGAGACAACTTGGAATTACTCACGAATGCGAATTAAAATCTTTCGAATTCGCCAATTTCCACTGCATTTCCTTCAACTTTCAGGTACTGTAAATGGTATAGAATATTTGAAACATAAAAACAAAATCCCATGGTTCTACAGTCGCTTCTCAGCCTGAAGCCCTGCAGACTACGAGGTGTCGTGTGGTGCGCACGACCAATCCTCTCGCCCGTTACTCTTGGCTTTCTAGAGCGGCGCCGCCATTTCTCCGTCAGAAGGCTCCTCAACATCAAACACGTAGGATGACTGAACTTCGAAACAGCCTTCGGATCCAGATAAAAATCCTGACCTGGCCGCGAATCGAACTTGGGACCGCCAGGTAAGAAGGTGGCACGCTACCCTTATACCACGGGGCCGGCATATCTACAGCATAGGTTGTTAAAAAAGAGCGGCTGGCCGTGTAGCACAGTTCGCAAGGTCCTTGTCACCTATTCCCAAAGTTGCCGGATTCTATGGATTTTCTAGGGTCAGTAGTTTGCGAGGTCTTTCATTTTTCACGCCCTTCCCTTCTTTTAGTCTTTTTGTGATAGTCTTGATTTTCAAAGGATAGAAATTCCTCTAGTTTCCTTCTAATTAGCGATGGTTGTTTGGTAGTACAATACTTACTACCACCATCACCAGTTATTTAAAAACTCGCACTCATATATCGACAAAGTATGGCCTTGTCGTACTTCATCTTAAAACAATAATCATCAGCAACACCTTATAGTCCATCCGCACTCCATCGACATTAGCATATTTCTACGACACAGATGTCGATATTGAGTTGACACCTTACATTTTTGTTATTTGCTGCTATATCTGGCAAGTTTGTGAACCCTTTGTTCCTAGAAAAACATGGAATTCTACGGTTTACTATCGGTATTTGTTGTACATCGCACCGATTCAATGACTCAACGGGGTTATACCAAGGCTACGACTGGGAGGAAGCGTTCTTGGAGTTAATATTAAGGTACAGGTCGAGGATTTGCGTACTGTGAAAATGGGAAACCACAAACAGCCATCTTCAGGGCTGCTGACACTAGGGTTCGAACAATACTAATTCCTCAATCCGTGGCCAACTCGGTTAAAAACCAATCGCGATTTGGCTGTCACACCCATTTTTCTAGATTTCTTTCGTATAGTTGTAAGTATAGTTTCTAATGAAAGTGAATTTCTTGCACTTTACTTATATGGATTTTCTACCTTCTTTCTTTGAATTTCATCGATCTTCCATCGTGTTTTACTGTGTTATTTATTTTATTAAGAGTTTACACATTTTATATTTATACAAATTAGAAATGAGTAGACGTTTACATTAGTGGCGCCATCTGATTAGTAAGACATTTGTATTCGCTCATGATTTTTATTTTCTTAATTTTAGAAATGCAGTTAGCTTAAGAGTCAAAATCAGGAAATTCTATTCTGGTGCTGTAGTGATCAAGAAAATGTGAAGGGTCTGAATAACTCATTTAAAGATTACTTATGCTAGTATATGGTGACTGATAATAAAAAAAATAGCGCACTTATTTAAACAAAACAGAAATATAAAGCCACTAATTTTATTACATTATTATTTTAATGCATTTAATTTCTCGAAAATCCAAGGAACTCAATGTTTCATAATTGATTAGTTTCTTAATGCAATGTAACACTTCAATATTTAGGAAATTATAAATATAAATATAAAAAATCGGTATATTCCAGCAATATTGATTCCAACCCACATACCCTTGTTTTAAGTCGAGTATCTTGCCGTTCCCATACAGTCATTCACTATTCAGCGACATGACTCAGAAAATAAAAGACTCCCAGATAATTGATAGTTGGGTAAGCAGACAAGGAACTCATGTCTCAAAAGACGTCTTCGATTGATTGAATAACGAGGTAGGAGAACAGTTACGTTTGCTGACATTAAAAGTTCGGTTGGTTTATTGCCCCAGTGATCAGTTGTATCCATTTTACTCGGTCTGATGTTGCTTTATTATCCGCCTCTCGCTCTTTCAGACCCCATTCTACTTTATTCTTAAATTTGTGTCTTGGTCTTGCAGGACGTCGTTTACATATTAGTTCTAGAGTACATTTCCATGCTTCTCATGGATGATGTCATCGTACCCATTTACTTATTAATTAATATTATGTACGATATCTAAGTATTCTAATAATGATATTGGTATTTACAATAAATACAACATTCATGAGAGGGATATTACTTAAACAATCCATTATACATTGATAGCTCAGAGTATTATGCACCAAAAGCCAGGTACTTCAAGCAAGTTATGAACTTCATCTCAAATGTTTCAAGCCTCACATAATAAGAGTTTGAACATGACAAATTCAGGCAAAAACGTGTCGCTAGAGGTAGAATAAAATGTAGTAGATTTTTATAAGTGACGTCAACATTGCGATCAAGGCTGATGGTGGGCTCTATCAATCCTTGAAAATTATACAGTCACAAGGAAATATAAGAAAGCACGACCAATTAGAAATTCCCAAGACAGCTAAACACAAGGTAACAGTACACACATGTACAACTTTACGGTGTATTTACAAGCCATGACTTTCAGTTTTGTCTCATTAGATTTCGTATTAAGATTGGATTTCAGTTTCTCAGTACGTGATACACTTTAAAACCACTACTTAAAACCATTCGTTAGATATAAATACACATACAATTAAAAAAACTGATTGTTTATAAGACTCACAAGGTACGTTCAACATAAATGTAGGTGTACGTCAGGGGTAGGCATTGAAACCACATCTAGTCAACAGAGTCATGAACCATTCGACTGCATATATTTAAAAAGTAATAAAAGTCCATTTTATGCAGGAGGCATTGGATTGATAGCAGAAATTGTACTAGAGATTCAAGAATATTTAGAACAGTGGAAGAATGCCCTCGACCAAAATGGTCCCCACATAAGTAGAACGAAGTCTGAATACATGTCAATATTCAATACCCCACGGCATCAACTGATGACAGGTGAAGAGTTACACAGAGAATAGTTTCTTTGTCTGGTCAGTGTGCTCAAGTACCGGCAAGTAAGTAAAGTAAGTAAGTAAGTAAGTAAGTAAGTAAGTAAGTAAGTAAGTAAGTAAGTAAGTAAGTAAGTAAGTAAGTAAGTAAGTAAGTAAGTAAGTAAGTAATTAAACTCTTGTCCTATGAGATAGTACAATAGCAATAATCGTAGGTAAAGTCTTTGTCTCTCTCGTTCCTGTCAACGTACCCTTCACAGGGTGTGGTGTCAGGTCATGTGCGGTTGCTGAGTTTTCACCATGCTCTTCTATCCTGCGCTAGATGCGTCCCTTGATGTAGAGAACTCCCAACCAACTCTTTTACCTGATCAATCCACTTTGCTGGAGCTCTTCCTCGGATCCTTTTTCCTTGCACTTTGCAGTCCACGATCAGCTTTTCCATATGTCCAGTTCTCCTTGATATGTGCCAAAGTATCTCAAAGAGGCCTGGCTACTCTTCTTCATGAGCCTTCCTTGATCCTCTTCTAGAGCAAGAGCGTTCGTCCGGTGCTCGGTCCAGGATACGGTACTCTTAGAACTCGGCGGTACACCCATATATCCAGCGCTTCAATCGTCTTCCTGTCCGGTTTTTAAATTGGCCAGGTTTCAGCTCCGTACGTGGCGAGTATTTAAAGTATTTTCCGGCCTGAGTTTGGTGTTGTTAGTGATGGCTCTGTATTTCAAGATCTTCGTCATCTTCCCCGTCACATTACGTGCCATTGTAAGCAGGGAGCACACTGCTTCCGTTCCGTTCCGTTCCGTTCAGTTCAGTTGACCTTGGATATTTGGTTCACGTGTAATCAAATGTCCAGCCGCCTACTGCTTCAGTTCCGCACGCTTCAGCATTTCTCCCCCACCATCCGTTCAGTCGAGCTTGCCCTCACAAGCAAAGTTGACGGAAGACGGAAGGTACACTCCACCTTGCGAGTCTCTGGCGAAGTGTTTTATTTGAGTTCAATGAGTATGATCAATGAAGAACTGCTGACTGAAGTTGTAAAATGAGATCCTGATAACATGATATGGCAAGCAGATCAAGTCAATCGGCAAGAAGTGATAATGATGCAGCAACTCTGTCCACGGTTTCTATGCAAAGAAAGAGACTTGCCTCTGTGGCCAATGAGTTGGACAACTTTTTAACTGACAAATATGCAAAAGTGGATAGAAACCCCGCGGATGCCGACAAAATGTTTTATGAAACCGTGGAATAAACAGTGAGATATTTTAGTCCTCTGCTACAAACTGAATTTAAATCTAAAAGAACTACTCTAGTGACGGAATATGACAGACTGTACACTGACTTGTATTATACAATTGTAATTACTTTGACCATGTAGTATTGTTAAATAAAATATGAAAGGAAATCAATAGTTACTTCATTGTTACTGCTAGTCGCTCACCAGGTGAAATTGGTTTTATAAAATTTGATCTCTTTTGAGGTAGAACGCTTAGCAACTCGAGAACTTGAGAGAGTAGTATTCTGACACATTTAAAGAAGTTGTGCTCATCAAGTAGCAAGTCCGGAAAGCGAAGGTAATATTCACCACAGTGTTCCCTTCTTGAATGTATTTAATGTATACAAAATCTTCTCTTTTCTCTCTTCTTCTTCTTCGTAGTCTATAATTTCTCTGTCTTCGGACAAATAGCCCGACATTACTACAGGCGCTGTTCCAAGCCGGGTTCACTGACAGCTTCCGAAAGAGACGGAAGGAATGTGCGGCAGACGAACTGATGCGAACTGATACGCGGGAAACTGAACTGAACCGAACGGGACGGATGCAATGTGCTCCCTGCTTAAGCTGTCTCCTGATCTCATCTCAGCAGGCCCCATTGTTCGTTAATAGGGCACCGAGATAAACGAATCCGCTCACCACCTCAAAGCCTCCTATTTGTCTCAGGTGCGGCAAGTTGTTGCTTTCCCGGTCCATTATCATGACCTTTGACTTGCCAACCTTAATCTACATTCCACACTCCCCGCTGTCTCTTGTGAACCGATCTATGATAATCTCCATCTCCCTGGCGCTCTATGCTATGATGAGGGTATCGTCTGCATACCTCAAGTTGCTGATCGTCTTTCCTCCTACTCAAATACTTCCTTCCCGGTCTTCCAGCTCCTTCCTCATAATGTGCTCCGAGTAAGTCTGACGTCAGTCTCCATCTGGAAGGGTCCTGAGAGATCATCGTTGACACGCACATGTGACCTGTTGTCACCGTAAAGTGCTTTGACTAGGCGGATGAGTAGGTCTGAAGTTCCCATGACCCGCAGTATAACCCAGAGTGCAGTCCATCTCACTTTGTCGAAGGCTTTCTTTAAGTCGACGAAGCACAGAAACATAGCAATGTTGAATTTCCTGGCTTTTTTGATAATATGACGTACATACAAGATCTGTTCTCTTGTATCCTTCCCTGGGAAAACGCATCGCTGTTCCTCTGCGATCTGCGGTAGCAGGAAATGCTTGAGCCGCTCAAAGATCTGGCGGTGGACATTGCTGGAGTGCGGTATTAAGGCCACAATGCGGTAGTTGCTGCAATCGGTTGGTACTCCCTTCTTGCATATGGGGATGAAGATCGACTGCCACCATTTGTCTGGTCACTTTCCCATCTCCCAGACCTGCCTGCATAGGTCGATCAGCACGTCAACTCCAGCTTTTCCCATTGGTTTGAGGATTTCTAAAGTGATACCATCCACTCCAGTATATACAACTTCTATTCGACCAGCCACAGCCAGACAGTCTCTATAGTGGTGAATGTTGGCCGGTTCAGGAAATACCTGCACAATATTTGAGATGAGTAAGCCACGCTGGTCATGAAGAATATCATTGAAAGACCAAGTAAAGTGTGAGTATATATGGGGAAGTTTCGAAGTCACGCACATCTGGGTAACAGACGCCTTAAAGGTTGTGTATCACGCCGACAAGAATATTGGAAGAGGCTCTCCATTTCCACCAGCATAAGACGACAAGATAAACCTCTAGGCCTCTAGCTAACCAAGCTGACAACTAGAAGATGAAACGAAACTGGACAGTGAAACGTGGCACCTCATAGTTAGGATATAGGGCTCTATATGGCCGGAACAAAGTGAGAAGGAAGAAGGCTCAGTTTAGATCATTACTGAAATGAAATGAATAGCAGAGTTTGAGAGGTGAAATAACACAATTAATGAGCACGTCTACAATGTTTATTTTTTTTAATTTTTTTTTTTGCTAGGGGCTTTACGTCGCACCGACACAGATAGGTCTTATGGCGACGATGGGATAGGAAAGGCCTAGGAGTTGGAAGGAAGCGGCCGTGGCCTTAATTAAGGTACAGCCCCAGCATTTGCCTGGTGTGAAAATGGGAAACCACGGAAAACCATCTTCAGGGCTGCCGTTAGTGGGATTCGAACCTACTATCTCCCGGATGCAAGCTCACAGCCGCGCGCCTCTACGCGCACGGCCAACTCGCCCGGTCAATGTGTAATTAATGTACTGTAGATTGTCATAATAGGTTAAACTTCATCACGAATGATGGTGATAACAGGAACAAAAATACATGTCCGACTCCTTGGCTGAATGGACAGCGCTGAGGCCTTTGGTTCAAGGGTCCCGGGTTCGATTCCCGGCCGGGTCGGGGAATTTAAGCGCGTCCGATCAATTCTTCTGGCTCGGGGACTGGATGTCTGTGTTTGTCCTAAACACCCTCCTTTTGAAATTCAGACAAAACACCACAACACACCAACCAGCACAGAAACACGCAATTGTAATTACATCCCTCCACATAGGGTTAGCGTCAGGAAACACATCTGGCAGTAAAACGGGGTCAAATCATTGTGTGTACCACAGTTCATACCCGCAACCCCACAGGTGAGGGAAAAACGGTGAAATGATAATAATAATAATAATAATAATAATAATAATAATAATAATACGAGTGAGTTCGCTACGCATTACAGATCGTGCAGCTGTACTTTTTTTAACAATATTCTTTACGTCGCAATGGGACAGATAAGTCTTGTTGCGACGATGGGATAGGAAAGGGCTGGGAGTTGGTTGTGTCCGTAATTAAGGTACAGTCTCAGCATTTACCTGGTGTGAAAATGGGAAATCACGGAAAAACATCTTCAGGGCTGCCGAAAGCGGGGTTCGAGCCCACTATTTTCTCAATGCTGGCTGATAGCTACATGATCCAAACCGCGCGGCTACTTGTTCGGTGTGTAGCTGTAAAATGACAGTCGAGAGTTGGTGACTTCGAAGATGGCTTTCCGTGGTTTCTCCCATTTTCACTCCAGACGCATGCTGGGATTCTGCCGTAATTAACCCCATGATCAGTATCTTCCTAGTCCTATCCCTCTCCCACCCTACAGTCACTGGAATCCTGTATTAATACGACGTAAACCACTATAATAATAATAATAATAATAATAATAATAATAATAATAATAATAATAATAATAATAATAATCGTAAGGCAAATAAAGAGAGAATCTCAAAATTACGTAAAGCCTATCAAATCACTTGTAATTCATATAACAAAAAATTAATATCTAGGAAAGCAAAACTAAGGCATTATAATACAGTAATCGAACACAAAGCACTATATGCATCGGAAACCTTATTCAAGGGTTGCAGATCAATAGTCAAAGACATAGAAAAGCAAGAAAGGGAAATTCTACGGCCCAATTTGTAAAGATGGAATCTGAATGAAACGGAAATCTCAGTTAATGTATTGTCATGCCGAAACAATCTCTCTCATCTTCAGAAAAAGGCAATTGAAATTCTAAGGGTATATCGTTAGAATGAGCGAGGATAGAAAGTCTAAAATAAGTTTTAGCCTTGCCCTTGCATTAAAAACCAAGAAAAACTGGCTTAGTGAAATTGAAGCAAGACGTCCAGGAAATCAACATCACCGAGAAAATTATATCGGATAGCTATAAATTCCGAACACTAATCAATGATCACCAATTTACAGACAAAACCAACATCAGAACGTTTGACACTGGGCTGAAGAACGCAGGAAAAATTTCAGTGAGAGGATGAAGGGAATTTGGGGCAAGGAAGCAAAGACATCAACTGAATGAACAGCGCTCCTTAGTCGAACATAAGAATGTAAAATAATAATAATAATAATAATTGAAAAATTTCACTTGTATATGAGTCATAATTACCATATTCACTGATGGCAGCATGGACAGAAATCAAATCCACCTATTTGGCATGCATTTTATATCGAGTTTGGATGGACTGACCTTAATGTCAGCTTCACGATAACGTTCGCTCTGACAGGATGTCCATTTTATCTGCGCCTCACACCAAACAATCTGTCAGCTGTCGAATCACAAATTCTAGATAGGATGATTGTGTAATTGGACAAGTCTCTGTGTAATGTAATCCCCGAACTTTTAGATATGGATTCTACTTTTATTTTCTACCAAAGCATGGAATTTTATTGGGAATTACATTTGTTTTCAAAACCTATATCATGTTGCCGTAAAAGGAGATGATAAGTTTTAGAGCAAACTCTTGGAATCAGCTTAAATCGCCGTTGGATGCAGTAATTTGTTTACCACAGTAAAACCTGAGCAGGGCGAATTCCTTAAAGAAGATTCAATTTTTACTGAAGTCGATATCTTGATTCAGCAACGTCGATTCATTTACAAGATCTGGAATAAAAATGATTCAATATTAAAATGCTTACTCGAGTGTTGTTTCCAATCCGGTGGCGTTTTCAGCATTACTGTATGTATTTTCTGTTTGTTAGCGGTTTGACGTCCGGCTAACACATACCACTTTCGTGGTGATGCTGGGATGGGAGAACGCCAGTCCTGATAATTTATCAGATATGGTCTTAAGTAAGGTACAGTCTCGGATTTGTCTGGTGTGAATATAGGAATCGTTTGAAATGTACCTTTTGGCCAACCGACGAGGAGCATGTAGCTGAGTGCCATTAGCAATTGATTCTCAACTAACCTGCTGCTGTTCGAATCCCGTCCTATGCATGTGGGACACTTGAAATGAAATGTTACGTCATTTTAGTCCCTATTCCACATAAAGCTGGACTTCCTGTAGCTATGATTACGACATCAAGTCACGTTATATCAAAAACTTGCTTGCTTGCTTACTAGCTTTTTAGCTTACCTGATTGCTTGCGTGTAGGTTAATTGGACTTCCATTAGTTTCATCATCAGCACTCATACAAAACCTGGGTGTCATCGATGAGGCGTACTTTGGAAATGAAGTAATTTTTCGCTGCTTTCCTCCCTAGCCAAGCGAGTTGGCAACGCGGTTTGGATCACGTAGTTTTGAGCTCGCACCTGAGGTGTGGTGGATTCGAATATCACTGTCGGCGGCCCTGAAGATGGTTTTCCATGGTTTTTTATTTTCCCACCAGACAAATACCGGAGATATTCCTTAATAAAGGATTTTTTCACTTCTTTCTCAGGCTTATCCGTGTCGTATCCCATCGTCACCTGTCCGTGTCAGTGCGACGTAACCCATAGGAAAAATAAATCCTCCCCGGCCCGGGTGGTGCTCTTATGTCAATCTTCTAAGTTAACTGAAACGTATAGCTCAGTCGTACATCAATAGTTCAGTGTCGACCTCCGGATACCATGATCGCCGGTTCAAACACGGCGGAAGTAGTCGGATTTTTGAAAGCCGAAAGGAAGTCCGTTAGACACTCCATGTGTTACATTGTCGGCATGTTAATGATATCTGGTGTCACATTTGGTGTTTGTCCGACAAAACTAATTAAAATTTAGCCATATATCGCCCAAAAGCGTCTTCCACTTGGTAGAGTAGGCCTAAAATGGAACGTCGAAATTCACATGTAAAGTACAGCAGCCAAGATTGTATCAAATGATAATGCCAGTACACTACAGCTGAGGTCAAAACATTATTATTATTATTATTATTATTATTATTATTATTATTATTATTATTATTATTATTATTATTATTATTCACCTGTTTACACTCCAGGGTCGTGTTCTCCCTTGGACAGCGAGGGATCCCACCTCTACCGCCTCAAGGGCAGTGTCCTGGAACGTGAGACTTTGGGTCGGGGATACAACTGGGGAGGATGGCCAGTACCTCGCCCAGGAGGCCGCACCTCCTATGCTGAACAGGGTCCCTGCTGGGGGATGGGAAGATTGGAAGGATAGACGAGGAAGAGGGAAGGAAGCGGCCGTGGCCTTAAGTTAGGTATCATCCCGGCATTTGGCGGAAGGAGAAGTGGGAAACCACGGAAAACCACTTCCAGGATGGCTGAGGAGGGAATTGAACCCCTCTCTACTCAGTTGACCCTCCTGAGGCTGAGTGGATCCCGTTCCAGCCCTTGTACCACTTTTCAAATTTCGTGGCAGTCTCTGATACTTGGAAACATACATCTTTATTATAGACCGTTATGCCTTCCAGCAAGCCTCTGCGAATTTAATAAACGCCGCCACAATCCTCTATCTGTAACCATTTCTGTGGCTCGTCCAATTTTATATCTCTTATGTTTAAAACGTAAGAAACTGAGTCTAACCATCGTCGTCTTAGTTTCCCTCTACTTCTCTTACCCTCCGTAACAGAGTCCATTATTCTCCTCGGTAACCTATACTCCTCCATTCACCGAAGTCGGTTTATGTGTACAGTTTCATCCATCGAGTTCATTCCTAACTTAGCCTTTATCTCTTCATTCCGAGTACTGTCCAGCCATTGTTCCCACCTGCTTGTACCAGTAATCATTCTCGCTGCTTTCATGTCAGTTTCTTCTAACTTACGAACAAACCGGGCGAGTTAGCCGTGCGGTTAGGGGCGCGCAGCTGTGAGCTTGCATCCGGCGATATTGAGCGAGTTCGAATCCCACTGTCGGCAGCCCTGAAGATGGTTTTCTGTGGTTTCCCATTTTCACACCTGAGTCGCTCATCTTTGACATGAATATTTTAAAATATTTTCGGTAACTAGGCCTAATGGCACAGATACTGAAATATTTTTCTCCTAAACGAAAAAAACTGAAGAATTTTAAAAGGCATTATTTTAAGAATTGAAATTGTTCCCCAAAATCCTATATTTAAGTAGTATTTCGGCCTATGTACTTTTAGATAGTTTCAGGTGACAATTCCAGAAATTTAATAATAATAATAATAATAATAATAATAATAATAATAATAATAATAATAATAATAATAATAATAATAATAATAAAGGAACGAAAGCACAGATGGTGGAATACAACCTGTCATAAAGCAATTGAAGACAGAATCAAAGCCTGAAAAAAAAAATGGAACGGACACCAGGCTGCAAAACGATGGGAGGCATTCATTAAAACTCAGAAATTGACAGACTTGGTAATTAGCAGGGAAAATCGCGCATACGGCGGGAACGAACTCATAGACATAGAACAGGACTTTTTTTGCCACTGGCTTTACGTCGCACCGACACAGATAGGTCTTATGGCAACGATGGGATAGGCCTAGGAGTTGGAAGGAAGCGGCCGTGGCCTTAATTAAGTTACAGCCCCAGCATTTGCCTGGTGTGAAAATGAGAAACCGCGGAAAACCACCTTCAGGGCTGCCGACAGTGGGATTCGAACCCACTATCTCCCGGATGCAAGTTCACAGCCGCGGGCCTCTAACCGCACGGCCAACTCGCCCTGTTAGAATAGGATTTCATAAGAAACAACTGTAGGAATTTCTACAAGACATTTCATGAGAGTCTATCCAGTTATCAACCTCCAAGATAATGTATCAGATGGTACAATAGAGAGAAACACAAACACTAGCAAATTCTTCTCAAGACCTTCTCAATTGTGATCCACCAAAGGAGACAGTTTGGCCAGCACACGCCAAACCCAGATTCACATCCGCCGACACTGGAAGAAACAGGAGAGATAATTCGATCTCTTAAAAATAACAAAACACCGGGAGAAGATGGCATTACTTCAGAGATGTCAGAACTTGGAGGAGAAGAGTTTATTAGAAGATTTCATGCAATCCTAACAGAAATCTGGAAAACAGAAGCGATCCCGCAGGTCTGGAAGTGTGTGCTGATTCATCCTTTGTACACAAAGGGTGAAAAAACAGATTCGAATAATTATAGAGGTCTATCCCTACTACCCGTTGCTTATAAAGTTTTATTCAAAGCCCTACTAAACCAACTAGAGGAACAAGTAGATCATTTGATTGGGGAATATCAAACGGGTTTAGTAAAGGACGTTCGTGTGCTCAACAGATATGGAATCTGATAATGGTTCTAAAGATACGCAGAAGCAACAACACGATTAGTCACCTTCGTGGACCTGAAGAAGGCGGAAGACTCTGTGGACAGGACAGACCTTGTTCGACACGCTAGAAGAACTTCGAGTAGATAAGAAGACCAGATAACTAATAGTCAGACCCTCGCAAACACAACATCTAAGGTGAATTCTGGGGGGAAATTTCTAACTCTTCTGAAGTACACACAGGAGATGGACTCCCTCTTCTGTTTAATTTGGTTTTAGATACAGTTATTAGAGATATCACAGGCATAACCATCGGGACTGGTGGGAACAAAATCAAAGTGATCTAGCTATCATCACTAAGAACAAAGAGGAAACTAGCCATGCTATAGAGACATTACACATAATAGCATTACAGGCAGGCTTTCAGGTATCATTCGAGAAAACCAAGTATATGCTGAATTTTCAGCGAAAGTACAAGAAAGATCAAACTGAAGCGGCATATGGGAAAATTTTACAGGTATCTTATTTTAATTACCTTGGAGAAACAATTCTTCCTTGGTAATTAGACAGTTTGTCCAATACAGAAAAGGCCTCAAAACTTCAGAGGGCATTTAGACTGACACGGGATCACTACATTAAACGAGGAATGTCACGCAATGCTAAAATGAATCGTTACAAAACTGTTATTCTACCGAAAGCTGTATAAGCATCAGAAACCCTAACTTTAGGAGATCATTCTAAAATTGCAGATATTGAAAAACTATAAGGTAAAATTCTTAGAAAAGTTTTCGGCCCCATACAAGAAAATGGAATTTGGATCAAAAGGTGAACTGCAGACCTCTACAGTTACACAGATAGGTTCATCAATACTGTACGGGGGGGACCTTTGAGATTTTTGGACACACTTTTAGGATGGATAGACTCAGAAAATTATCATTCAATATAATAAATTCCCAAAACAGGAGAATAAATTGGCTGGAGGAAACAAGAGGGAACCTTAATGAATTGAACATCCGGGAAGACATCATGAAAAATTGCCAAGTCTTCAGGACCTCAGTAAATAAACACACATTTGTGGTCAAAACTAGCAGCAGGACTGGTACAAAGTGGTCAGAAGAACGAAAGAGACAACACAGTGAGTTCACGAAAAGATTTTGGAAGAATAGGAAGGCGAAAGTCATCAAGACAATGCACGAGTTCCAACGCGCTTTTTGAATGCGTATAACGAAATAATAATAATAATAATAGTAATAATAATAATAATAATAATAATAATAATAATAATAATAATAATAATAATAATAATCCGACACCAAGCAAACTCTAACAGGAACGAGAGCAATAGTTAAATTTTCAGAGCCATTCGAAATTACAACAGGGGCCAGACAAGGCGACGAATTATTACCACTACTATTCAGTCTAGTTCTGGAAAAAGTGGTTTGAGTATGGAAAAATCAAGGGATCAATAATGGTAGAATTCTCAAAAACAAAAATCAACTTGATTGCCTCGTCCTTCTAGATGACTTGGCAATCCTCTCCAATAACAAACAAGAAGGACTCCAGTCCGTAAATAAACTTCATGATGAAATAGCGGCAAGAACAGTTCTGCAAATTTCATATTGAAAGACAGAGTATATGGAAGGTACAAAATCAGGATTTAACAACGATCCTCTAATCACTAGACATGAAAAAATCTCCCAAGTAGTTAAATTCAAATACCTAGGCGAAATTATACAACCAAACGGGACAAATTAGCAAGCAAACAAAGAAAGAATGACAAAATTACAAAAAGCATACAAAATTGTCTGGAGCAGATACAACGAAAAATCTATATCCCAAAACGCAAAATTACGACACTGCAACACTGTTGTCAAAACAAGAAGCCCTTTATGCATCAGAAACTCTGATAATTGGTGACAAATCACCAATAAAACATCGAAAAACAAGAGAAGAAATTTCTCAGGAATATTCTAGGACCTAAATGAGAAAATGGTATTGGATGAAACGAAAATCACAGGAAATCTATGAAGTAACAGAAAAAATCACAGACACCATTAGAAAAGAAAGATTGTAATAGTATGGTTACCTGATGAGGAGGGATAACAATAGGCTAACAAAGAAAATACTAAATCTCGCAGTATTTCTAAACAATCACAACTGGCTTAGAGAAATAAACGAAGATCTTCAGGAAATTGGTATAAATGAAGAAATCTTGCAAGACAGAGAAAAAAACATAAATCTCATAAACAAACACAAATTTGCTGATCAACCTAAATATAAGCTACAGGATGGACGGAAGAACACAAAAAGAAACAGAACGAAAGCGTGAAGAGATTTGGGGAAGACAAGAAGAAACGTTGTGCTAAATAAGTTCACACACGCTCTTTGGTTGGGCATAATGAATAAAAAAATAATCTTATATATCAGAGGGCAGTTTACGGTTTCTGGAGACGCCAATGTGCCGGAGTTTGTCCCGCAGGAGTTCCTTAACCTCAGAATCACACCCGGTCACTTTCAGGACACAAAACGCGCCATAGGGCCGCGAATTACTCACTTTAAAAGCATGCTTTAGGCTTCTTCTCATTCTTTTCAGGCCGCTTTTCTCACACCTTCGTGGGATCACAGGTTTGAACTGTATCCCAAATGAGGATTAGGCTCTTTTTTACGGTTGGGTGCCCTTCCAGACGCCACCCCTATGCGGAGTTATTTAATGACTAATGTCGTTCCTGTGTTGTTTGGAAGCGTGGAATATTGTCTGTGTATGAATAGTGGTTTGTTGGAATAAACACAACCACCTAGTCCCCGAATCAAGAAAATAAATCCAACATGATTCAAATGCGCAACTCATCCTGGAATCAACCCAGTACCCTCAGACACGATAGTTACGACACTGACCGTCTAGACAAGGAGTTGGAACGAAAAGCATAACTTTGGAAGCTATTTTAAAATATAATTAGTTCTCTTTTCACTGATTAGCATTACGATGTTTCTTTCTCTGTTAAATGCGAGTTTTTACAACAATGTTAGAAACTTAATTACTAGTAAAATGGGTCACAGAATAACCTGTTACACATTATAAAAATCTTGTAAATAAAATACAGGCAGACCCCGTTATACGCGATAGTGAAGTTCCGCGAAATTGCCGCGCATACCGAATTCGCGTAAATTGAGAGTCATTTTATACGTACAATATAGAGATAGGTTTCCGTTTACTCACATATTAAGTTTAAAATAGCAGAGATTCTTACTATTTTTTTAAAATTGAGCATTATAATATTTCTGAAACGCATTTTAATGCAAAATTTATACACTTAAAATTTAACACTGAAACACACAATAAAAAACTAAACTCTGCATTCAAACTCTTGGTTTAGCTTGAATAGCAGCTCCAGAGAGAGACATGTCTTGTTGGCTGTGATGCTCAGTCCACTGGCTTAGCACTTTTTTCCATTCTTTCCATCGCTTTTGAGCGATATTTGATCACTCCAGTCACATTTATGTTGGTAGAAGAATGAGTAGTTTATTGAATTGATTGCGCATTGTCACGAATAGTTCTTGCAGAGAATTCACTGAGTTCCAAAGCACGTTGAATGACTACAGTACGCTCACCTTTCTCATAGTGATCCAAAACTTCTAACTTTCCTTCTAACAAATACGACATTCGTACACGCTTTTTTCCTTTTACCCTACATTTTAAATACGAAACCTGTCAAGTGCAACTTCACAGCTCTACTGACCGGAACTGACGATTCACGTCTCGACAAACAACAGAAGATGCGCAAAGATATACGCTTGCCCCGTTTAACCTGGGGCACAATGTCGTGAACGTTACAGAGTTCGAAACTCTTGTCTGTACCCGCCTTAGGGCATTACACTTTCCACGTACTGTTAACAGATGGCAGCACTATACTTAAAACTAAAATCGCGGATAACGAATCCGCGTATAACGGGGTTTACCTGTACGTTATCATCACAAAATAGTATATCACTGTTTATTTTGGGCCTTTCTGTGCAGGCCTAGATCCAGTCAATTTTTGAATTCCGGTCAATGCAAACTAGAATTTTGAAATAAAATGTCACGTTTCTGTGGCTGAGATTCCACTTAAAACTTGACTTCCCGTAAGTATGATAAGGGTATGAACACTGCTCACTTACTTATTCCTCAAAATCATTTCAAAAATTAGTGTGTGTGTGTACTGAGTTTCCATGTCGTACGTCTTCATTTATTTATTTAGAAATTTCATCTGTCGAAAGACCATGGCTTCAAAGGGGTATTCATACAGTCCTCTACCTCAGATAACGTATCGTTCTACTATACACAATACATATATGAGGCTTTTGATATCAAGAGGAGCAATCTCCACTTTTCGTCAAAATTGAGTTCCTGACACCATTGTTTTTGTACTACTAGCCCTCTACTGAACTATGATGTTGTTTTCTGCAAACAAGAATAAAATGTAATCATTTTAGGGCAAGGAATAACGTTGCTTTCATACAGAACAATCTCCGCCATTTGTTGGAATCAACTGGGACAATCTCCACAGCTACCAATCAGTTCTTTCCGTTCCGGTCGTGTGAGTGCTACCATATTCGTTCAATGCAGTTATAAAGTGAGACTCCTCTGCTAATTTGTCGAATGTATAGTTATACTGGAGGTATTTTTGGTTTTTTGAAACTATGTGAAGATGGACGAAAATATTATATTATCAAAACAAGCTTTAATTTTCTTCGTAGTGTTCTGTAATGGATACGATAACGCACAACTTGGCACCTGTGTCAACTACAAAAGAGAGTAAACGGACCCGGGATCAAAGGAAATGGAATTCAGTTGTTGCTAAAATACTGAGGTAATAATAACCTGTGCAGAGGAGGAGGCCAAAAAATGAAGAACATATTGGAAATAAATATCAAACTAAGTTTTATTTTCAGAACATTGAAAATACAAAGGTTCCTGCACTGATGGTGGTGTCAAAAAGTACTATGTAAAACTAAAAGGGGAGACATCATACTGTACTGACACTAACATGTCCAGGTTCATCACAAAGAAGAACTGTTCCGTGTGTGAAATAAACCTCATGGAAATATGTGTGAACAATGTACAGAACTTATCAAAAGCTAAACTGAGAGGCGATCTGAAGCTTTTGTCATCTCATTTCGGTGAAGAATGGAAAACTGTTTCCGGGCTTTGATACTACGTTGATGTGCTGCACACAGCAGAAAGAGAGGATGAAGGCGACAAGAATCTGCAAGAATATTCTTTGTGTGAAAATATTTATGATGGTGACACCTTTTTGATGGTTTAATTCATATTTGAGTTCTGACCAGTGTTCATCATCAGCTTTGGTACTGTAATCCAAAACTAATAATCTTCTGTCTAGTTCTAAAATTAGATATCAATTGTGTTTAATCTTTACATTTTTGTTGAAGTAGTTACGTCCAAAATTACAGGGCACTTTATTGCAACAGTTATCCTTAGTTTACAAATGTCTCCTCCTTTTTCGTTTTACTGACTTTCTGAAGGATAAAGTCTTATTACTGAATACTCTACATTTACATAGTATTGTATCATGCAATGAATATATTGGTAATCGGAATGTTCGTAAATCTAAAATCTAATGTGTTTCATGTTGTCGTCATGTTTTCTAGATAATATTATCTGCCACTTTTGTAACAGTATGAAATAAACGTTCCTTATAATTCCATTCCTGACCTTTCAATTTAGAGTAAAAATTTTAATTAATATTATAATGGCACTTATAGTAAAATAAGGAGCTTAAGTATCACCATTTTATATATTATTGTCAGAAAAAGCCATCTCCATGCATGTTGGTATCAAAAAGAGGAATATTCACGAAAATATTTATCTTTCTACCCTAAATAAAATTTAAAATATCTAATTAACTATTAATCATATTCTTGGTTTTCTTTGATTATTCGCACACAAACCGTTTACTGTGTATATAATACAAATATCATTCAGGTAGAGAGAATAGAAATGCATTAGATAAAAAATTACTCCTACTGTAATATGCATGAAGGTGGAGATTGCTCCTTTGGGTACCAATGGCGTCATATATTCAATTAAACATGGTATTTACGTGATGGGGAAAGAAACACTGTCATCAATAAAACGCAAACTATACTGTGTGATCACATTAGACACAAACGCCCAAGTAACCCACAATAAATGAAGATACCATTTGATTAATGCTAGCATTCCAACTATCACCTAAATACTGATGATAGAGAGAACGACTACAAGATAATAACAATTGGCGCGTATGCAGAGATGATTGTAGTATGCCAGGGTCATGGGAGACCCCACGGTGTTCTTCTAGGGTTAGTCAATCAACCGACGTATCTGATCACCTTCCAATACCACAGGACTGACCTAGAACATCCCCGCCGGGCTGAGTGGCTCAAACGGTTGAGGCGCTGGCCCTCTGACCCCAACTTGGCGGGTTCGATGCTGGATCAGTCCGGTGGTATTTGAAGGTGCACAAATACGTTAGTCTCGCGTCCGTAGATTTACTGACACGTAAAAGAACTCCTGCAGGACAAAATTCCGCCACCTTGGTGTCTCCGAAAACCGGAAAAGTAGTTAGAAGGACGTAAAGGAAATAACATTATTATATATATGTATATATAATTCGCTGGGGCCATCAAGGACCACGTTAAGTCTTGTTGCATTTGACACTGAACTTGGCCTTCGTTAGAGCCCAAATTTCCGTCATTCTTTGTGAGTGGGCCTGCTTACGCTCCTCTGTCCAAGGGGCACCGTGTCTTCTCTTCGGTTGCTCGTCTCGGTTTAGCCCGTTCGTCAATATTTTCTTGCGGAAGAGATCTCTGTTAAGGGCGTCTTCAGCTAAGATATGTAGCATTTGCAGGTCTTCTTTGGTATTTCTAAACCACGGAATTGTGGTGTTGGGGTTTGAATCAAGAAAGTGAAAGATTTCTTTAGTTAACTTTCATCTGTCCATTCTTTTCAGATGACCGTAAAATCGTGCCCGTCTTTTTTCTGATTGTGTCGGTAATTTTCTCTATTTTGCTGTAGACTTCCTTGTTGGATCTCTTTTGATGGATTCCATTTCTGTACTTTGATCCCAAGATTCCTCTCACAATTTTGCGTTCTCTTTTCTCCAGTTCTTCAAGGAGTACTTTGTTGGCATTTAGAGACAGGGTTTCGGCTGCATATAGAACTACTGGCTTCAGAACTGTTTCATAGTGACGTATCTTGGTATTTTGGGAAAGGCATTTTTTGTTGTAGATTGTGCGGGATGTTTGGTAGGCTATTTCCAGTTTGCGTACTCGCTCCTGAAGTGCTTCTTTGTCCAGTCCATTTTTCATGATGGTCTCACCCAGGTATTTGAATTTGTCTACTCGGGTGATGTCCCCGTATTTTGTATGGAGTTTTGGTAGAGCCTCTTTGATGTTAGTCATTACTTCTGTTTTCTCAAACGATATCTGCAAACCAGTTTGTTCGGTAATTTCCTTTAAAATTTCAACTTGAGCTCTAGCGGTTTTTATGTCGTTTGAAAGAACAGCAATATCATCGGCAAATGCTAAGCAGTCTGTTGCGATCCCCTTGGATTTTGTTCCTATTCTCAATGGACTGTAGTTGGTTTCCTGTAATCTCACCCGCCAGGTTCTGATGATTTTTTCAAGAACACAGTTGAAGAGTATCGGGGATAACCCATCACCGTGTCGGACTCCTGTTTTGATGTCAAAGGAATGCGAGAGAGATCCGTGGAACTTCACCTTGGATTTTGTATTGGTCAGGGTGGCTCTAATTAATGCCAGCAGTTTCAAATCAACTCCAAATTCATTTAAGATGTTTAGCAGGACTTCCCGGTCAATGGAGTCCTACGCTTTCTTAAAGTCCACAAAGACAGACACATACTGCTGGACTTTGTGTACAATATCTGATGATCGTTTTGAGATTTTAGAACTGTTCAGCTGTTGAGCGACCTTTTCTGAACCCTCCTTGGTATTCACCTATTTGAAGTTCGACTTGTGCTTCCAAACGCTCCAGGATGGCAAATGATAGATTTTTGTAAGTCACGGGTAGCAAAGATATTCCTCTGTAGTTGTTGATGTTCTTCACGCTGCCTTTCTGGTGTAATGGATGGATAAAAGCTATTTTCCAATCGTCGGGTAGGGTCTCTTTGTACCAAATTTCTTCTATTTTCTTTTGCAAGATATCAAGTGATTCCTCTGTGGCATATTTCCATAGTTCTGCTACTACTGAGTCTTCCCCGGCGCTTTGTTATTTTTGAGACGGGCAATGTGGCGCTTGATTTCGTCTCTGTCGGGTGGTCTGGAATCTGGGTAAATGAGTAAGGTTTCCTTGGTCTCAATGGCGCTTTGCGGTTTAGAACAATTAAGTAAATTCTTGAATTAATCTGCCAGACTGCTGCAATTTTCTTCATTTGACGTCGCCAGTGTGCCGTCCTTTCGCTCAAAGCATAGATATGGTGGTTTATAGCCAGTGAGTTTGCGTTTGAAGGCTCTGTAGTATTCTCTACTTTCATTCTTCCTAAAGTTTTGTTCTATCTTTTCAATGAGAGATTTTTCGTATTTACGTTTCTCAGTTCTGAACATCCTAGCTGCTTGGGCACGTTGGGTTTTGTAGGTTTCCCAATCATTTTCTGATTTCGTAGAGTAGTACTGTTTTCACGCATTGAGTCTTTCTTGGAGGACTGATTCGCAGGTACCATTCTACCAGGCATGCTTTTTGCTTCTCTTGATTTCCGCAACGTCTTTGGCGGCCTCAACAAGGAGACTTTTGGCGTTGTTAAAGTCACAGTCATTTGGTCTAGCCTTCTCCTGGAACTCCTCGACCCTTTGCCGAAGTTTATCATTGTCGAAGCGTGTGATCTGTTTGGTTGTCTTCCTTGTGTTTGCGGGAATTGGTTTGAATTTGATAAGAGACATATAATGATCTGAAGCCACATTGATGCCTTTCTTTACCTTGACATTCATAATCTCGGGGCTGTTTCTCCTGGAGATTGCAACATGATCAATTTGGAACTCTCCGAGAGCTTGGACGGGAGAACGCCAAGTCATTTGCTTTCTGGGTAGATGGAGAAAGTGGACACCAGTCTTTTGCCGTTGGGATTGGTTCCTTTGTGAGCAGGGTAATTTCCTATAACTTTCTTGTACTTCTGTTCACGACCTAGTTGGGCATTGAAGTCACCCAAAAGAAGCTTGACATGGTGTTTGGGGATTTTTTTTAATTTTTCATCCAGTAGGTCCCAGAAATTATCAACTTCGTCTGGATCAGACTTGTTCTTATCGTTTGTAGGAGCATGTGCGTTAACTAGGGCGTAGGTTTTGTTCGCGCATTTAATTGTGAGTATAGACAATCTGTCATTCACAGGTTCGAAATTTGCAACCGATTTAAGGATCTTGGTTCTAACAGCAAACGCGGTTCCAAGCATCACAGCTCCATCGAGGATTCCTCTTTCCGCTTTGCTCTTGAAAAATCGGTAGTCTTCGGATTCAAAAATCTCTTCATCTGGGTACCTTGTTTCCTGTAGGGCCATTATGGATATCTGATTTTCGTGAAGAGTTTTGGTGAGTGTTTTCAGCTTGCCAGTTTGTGTAAGTGAATTTATGTTGAAAGTTGCTAGAAAGGTTTTAGATTTTGGCCTGAGTTTTTGACTCTTCGGGGTACACCGAGATGCTCCGACTCGTCTCTTGCATGATGTCGAGTCTCCCCCAGAATCCGAACGAGACTCGTGCGCCGTGGCGTTCACGACGAAGGATTTATCCGAAGATTTACCCCCTGGGGTATGTTTCTTGAAATGTTGTGCCATCATGCTTTTTGACTTGACTTTGCTTTGGACGGGTACCCATTCTTTTACAACTAGGGTTGTTAGCCCTAGAGGTTGCCTCAAGATGTTTTCTGGCTTCTGGTCATTTACCAGTCTTCGCCGTAACCCTGGCAAGGGACCAGTTTTTTTCACGGTGGTATTTTATTTCCCTACTACCCTCTGACTCTGCTGGCGGCAGAGCCAGCGAGCTTCCCCAATTCCAATGGGACGCACCCGATGGAGGTAACCGGTAAATCCCCACACGGGCATTATTATTATTATTATTATTATTATTATTATTATTATTATTATTATTATTATCATTATTATTATTATTATTATTATTAGAACATCCCGCCTACTTGAGCTCAGAAACCCGCGCTCTATCGTCTGAGCCATTCAGTCTAGCTCTTAGAAGATTTATAAAATATCAAGTACTACAGGAGATGGGTGTAAAATAAAATATCAAAGACGTTCGGAATAGAGTCTAAAATTTGTTGAGAGCAGTGTTCAACTTGCTAGCACGCGGGTTTCGTTTTCCATATCCACATAGATTTTGTGACATTAGCTGTTGTGTAGACGAAGCAGTGCCAAAACTTACAACTCGTCCTGTGCTATGCTATTTTGTAATGAAACACAGTCAACTCCCGATACAGTGCTACTACTCATTGAATATTATTTTATGCCATAGAGGGGGGGGGGGGGGTGGCACTAAAGCGAATTGTTGTTGATGTAATTTCATCCCACGAACGCCGTACCATGAAGAGCGCATCCTTAAGTGACAGATTGATTGGCACATCATTATTAATGCACTCTATAATGTGTTTGACCGGATGGCCGCGGTGATGTGCTTTCAAGCATTTTGTGACTGCAGCATCTAGAGGTTAAAGGAATAGTGTGCAGTTAGGTGGTATGAGTTCAGTTACATTGCTGAGCAGCTCTGTCTTCTGACAAATTATTATCAAGGATGTTGTAATGGCATACGACATACAAATTAGAATTAAAGCCGTTGAAGCATCGTGGCCGAGCATTTTTTCCAATGAGAGTTAATTTTGTTTTGTCACTGCCATCAGCATTTGTGCAAAAAGCTAGAGTAATCCTATCCTTGGCTTTCTTGGAACCATTTACAGGTGAAGGAGAAAATGTCTTATCAGGCAGCATTATGAAAAATAAACCACATTCGTCCATGTAGTAAACACTTTCCAACGGATATTTGTTGATTACATCACACTATCTTTTCCTTCCATTAGACACTATGTTGTCGTCCACTTCATCTGTTTCACCCTTGCCTAGTGTACGGTGAAAGGCGACGCCTCCTTTTAAAAAGTGCCAACCATCCGTTACTCTACTAAATATCCTCCATTCCCATTTTGCCACAAAACTCTCTTGCTGTTTGGATAATTACTGCGTCAGTCACTCTTCCATGATTTGCATTAACTTGCCTTATACACAAAGTTAAGGCATACTCCAGCTCTTCATGTTTTGCAGGCCAAAGGTGTGTCGTAATAGCAGAAAAAGTGTTCTTGAAGCCGCTTTTTTTTTCATTCACAATGTTACCTATACACCTCCGACTAACAGTTCTTCCCCGAAGTAATGAAAAGTGTTATGCGATAGCCCGCTGACTAGTCTTGGGAAACTGTTTACTGTATTCACAAGCTTGGTGTTCCTCACGAAAGGTTGACTCCTCTCTTCATTTCAATTCCCAATGACACTGCACTGCTGTAACAATTGAATGAGCACTGCACACTATAAATTTGTGTCCATTATTGCTTAAATAATATGTGGATACTCTTACACCGCCATGTGCTATCTTTCAAACTTTATTGTATATCGTTGCAACCCTTCAGTAACTTTAAATCTTATATAAACAGCTAACAGGAGTTTGGAAAGTCCGAAGCTTGGAGCAGAAGGCTTACTCTACTGCCTGCGGTAGAAGAGGTGGTTCTGAACACTGTATACCTGCCCTTGATAGCCACTGTTGTCAGTTCTATAGTAATTCCAGGAAATCTCACTGGCCATATTTACCTGACACACACTTACTGTATGTTGGCACTAAGTGAATAGGAACAGTAACGAGATTTCTCACGTGTTTAGCATACAATCAGACTTGTTTGTAAGTACTCCTTGGCAAAATGCGAGGGTGGCACACGGGGGGCGGGTTGACTATGTATCTTATCTTTGGTTCTTATATCAAATGTGCCGTGGAGACACCACTAAAAGCCTTATTTGTTGGACAATGCAGCGACAGAGTACTAGGAGAGATACCTACCTCCACTTGTATAAATGCCTTTGACAAGATATCCAGTATGTAAGGCTGTCTTTGACAGCCGAATTTACTACGTGCAAAGCAATTTCAAATTTAATATGTTAATGTATTTTATGAATAAAACATACCCGGGCCTACAGTTTTTATTATGCCAGTAGGTGATGTTCATGTTGCTACTTGAGCAAAATGACAATCTCATCTCACTACTTGAGATACAGTTTATTGAGAATGAACCAAGCATACGGAATTCCAAATTATCTGAAACTATATCTACCTTGAAAATATCCAGGCATACAACGAATTTTCCACGATAGAAATTTGTTAGCTGTCGCTCCAAAACCCCATTGGCGAGAGTTCTGTCTCACGGCTATAAATTGGGGCAATGGTGCAGAAGCCGTAATGGTGAATAGTCACTGGTAGAAAGTATTTTCCAATTCTTCTTCTTGTTGTTCTTCTTCTTCTTCTCCTCCTCCCTCTTCTTCTTCTTCTTCTTCTTCTGCCACATTTTTTCCCCACAGCTCTGGGGTCACGGGTATGAACTGTGTCACACACGTGGATTTGGCCCAATTTTATGGCCGGATGCCAGAAGGCATTTTTCACTAAACTGTTGAAATACGACAGTCATCACTGTGCTGTTCTTGTAACCTACAGTATATCTGGTGCCAACTTCAGTCTCTTAGACGTTCCCGTTCTTTCAGTAGCGCAGTAGAAGGCGGGAGAACCCAAAGCACGGCTGACTTAAAGCGTCACTCTAGTTAGCGCAGCCTAGATCTAGAAGGCCGTGCTCAAAGATCCGTAGTTCGAACTCATGGCGATAGTTGAAGCTGTGCTGAGCTGTATGCGCCAACACGCGGCCATGAGCCCGTTGATAAACGGAGGACTCATTTCTAAATTTTTAGGCTTCCTGACCGGGAATCAAACTCATGCCCTAGGTGACACGCGAACACAACTTATGTGGCACGGCAAACAACATGCTAACATACTTTAATGTTTTTAACATGTAATAAATAGGTCATAAATTTAACAACATAGCATAATTTAACATTACGCTTTAATAAAGAAGTATTTATCAATTAATTCTATGGCCATAATTTTTTTACAAATTTTATTAGTTTAAAAGAAAAATATACCTTAATCTTAAAATTTACCTCTTTTAAAAATGTAATTTTCAGTGGCGTTTGTAAAATAAAATCACTAAACATTTAGTCGAATGGATTTATGTACATTAAGGAGTTTCATGATGATTTTAAAGGAAAATAACTAGACAGTAAAAGGAGATAAACGAGACGTTGACACGCAAGTCGGTAAAGGTTTGCTTCCACTGGTCCAGGCAGTCTTTTATTTAATATTAAAAAAAGAAAAAAATTGGACAAAAGTAGATTAGCAAATCCTACTCCAGATTCTACGTGTAGTATACAGATACATACCATTTCACTGACCTACAGGAATGTTATCATACGAACAAATTCCATAACAAGGGATGCGTTTGAAAAGTGGAGCATAAAAGAAAAACGGCATCTGTCTGCAGAGAGACAGCTGCTATAATGGATAAGCCTGACGTTGGCTATGAACGGTGACAAAAATGTAAGCCAGGCTGCCACGGCGTCGCATTAAGAATACATGGAGCGGTCGAGATGTTTGCACTTCCACAAAGTGTCTGCTCTCGTGGTCACACACTGAACAGCTAATACACTTAAAAGGCTAGATGATAACCAATATTTAATTCTGAACCTCTTAAAATATCCCGGCTTAGCTGAGATAGGAGTGTGGCCAAGCCTGGCTATTGGTTTTCGACCAGTAAATTGCTCTACATAGCTACTGTCATGGACGCAGGATTTAGAAGCTTGCCTTACAGACACACTGTAGGAAAACACAACAGGAGTATCTATTCTTAGTCCCAATAATTGGTTACATTAATGCATAATTAGCAACGTTGCACATATGTAGTTATTTGTCTTCTTCTTCCGACACTTTTCTCACACTTTGGAAGGATCGTGGTTGAGAACTGTATCGCGAATATGGATTTGTCCGAGTTTTACGAGTGGATTTCTTTCAGACGCCAACCCTGTGAGGAGAAATATTTTGACTCTTGTGTGTTTCTGTGGTGGCTAGTAGTGTGGCATGTGTGTGAATGAACAGGTGTGTATTTAGACAAATATAAACATCCAATCCTCTAACTACAGCAGTTAACCAGACGCGGCCAAAATTCTTGACCCTGTCTGGATTCGAGCCTATAGCCCTCCAAATCAAAGGCAGTGACCATTCGGCCAAGAAGCCGGGCAACGTATATAATAATATAAGAAGAGGAAGATAAGACGAATAAATAGAAAGAAAATCGGGAAGAATCAAAGTCAACTGCTTGGTTTCCGCTGATGATGTTATGATACTTTCAGAAAATCTGGATGAAGCGGCCATACAGATCAAACTCGTAGAAAGGATCGCGAACAAGACGGGACTTAGCATCTCGAAAGAGAAGTCCAATTAATGATGAATGACAAACATGGACAACAGTTCCTTGAAACAGAGATTGGGCGGATGCAGAGGGTTAAAAAGTTCAAATTCCTTGATGAAATCATACAAGAGAACGGACTAGAGAAAGCTACTGTAGACGATCGTATCTCAAAATGGAGAAAGCTTACAGACTAACTAAAACATCTCCTAGAAGAATTGCATATCATGGAATGCCAAAATAAGGTACTAGAATAGTGTAGTAAAAACAAAATGCATGTATGCCAGTGAATGCCTTTCGATGAATTAGGAGAAGCTGGAGATCCTAGAAGGAAGAATACTACGGAAAATCTTAGGCCCAATCCAGGCTGAAACAGATTGGGAAGTTCGGAACAACAGTTAAGACTACAAAAATGTGGAGAAAATATCAGATACCATGAAAAATAGGAGTTTTCATTTCTCCGACAATTGTGTAGAATTAACAAAACCAGACTGACTAAAAAGTTATTCAACTAGCTGTGGGACCAGAAGATAACGCCGGCATGGATTAAGGAAGTTTGTAGAGATTTGGGGAAGTCCAACATCCAGGAAGTTTAGATGTTTGACAGGAAAACGTTTCGAACCATAATTCAAAATTTGGAATGGTTTGATGTCGAAAGAACTGCAAAGACAAGAAAAGCCTGGGCGGATGAACAGAAGAAACAGCATAGCGCCCATATGAAGGAGTACTGGAGGAAGAGGAGACTTCGGAAAAAGAAACAGTGAAATTTTAGCGTGATCCCCAGTGGTCAATTCGCAAATTTAAAAATTGAACCTATTAAGCCTGCACTCGTATGCAGTTAGCCCGAGTATGGAACTTTGAGTCTGTTAGGTTAAGCTTGTAGAATTAGGCATCGAACTGGGTCTGTAAAATTATCGCCCTTGTAAGGGGCCTGTGAGGTTAGGCCTGCACACCTAGCCAGCGTTATGTCATGAGAGGTTAAGGATGCTCTCTCATCTAGCAGTCCACATTTCAAACAGCCCGCACTGTGACGTCACCCAGTGGCGGAGGCCTGCTCCGAGGGGCCGGCTGATAGCGGAGGCCGCTGAACCATCCAGTTTAACCTACTTCCAGCAATGGTTAAGAAGTCTCTGAAGATTTCATTAGTAATTCTGGATCTAAAAATATTTTTCACAAAATTCATATTGGAAAACATACTTTAGAACACATATGTTCACCCAGGCATTCTCAGCATATATTTCGAAACCTTTTTTAACTTACGATACGAATCTCTATCCCGGTCTAGAAAGCCGAGAATAATGGCCGAGAGGATTTGTTATGCTGACCACACGACACCTGAACATCTGCAGGCCTTTGGGCTGAGCAATGGTCACTCGGTAGTCCATGGCCTTTCGGGGCTGTTGCGCGATGGTCATTTATTTTTATGAATCTCTATTAAGAGAGAGCCAAAATGACGCATCAACCTTCTCTGCCCTTTCTTATGGCAACTGCAGCGGTAGCATTTCCATCTGTAAGTCTGCTTCGGTACATCATTTTCTTCGAGAAACGACGGAAAATTGCTTTTCAACAGCCTAAAAATGTATTCCAATTTGTTGACCCGCATAATTAACTAAATCGCATTACGCAGTAAGTTGTTCCCTGTGTTGTCCGCTGTTAGCAGTGCAGTTACTTATGCGGTATTTTTCTTTTGGTGAGAGGTCATAGACACACCAACTTTTCATAACCTACCTTGAGGAACTTGATTTCATGCACACAATTCAGCGCAGTAAGTTCTATCTGAAGAGTCGTACAGAGTCAGAGAATATCGTCGTTGCCGGGACAAAACCTCCTATGTGATAATATTTTTGGAGATATACTGACCCGCAGCACATATGAAGAGCGAGAATGCCTTGACAATATTCACACAATATTGCACTTTAGATGACAGAACCTTACCGGCCAAAGTTCTACGCTAACTTTGAAGACGCCGGTGTCGCCTTCTCTTATTTAATGTTAACTCATCTTATGCATTGTTTACCGACCCTTAATGAATTTTTCAACTGTTTAACGTTTATGTTCTTTGCATCATTGCCAAGTGGAAATCGATGGTCATAACCGGAATGTTTACCGTTGAAATCCCGCTCTTAATGGAAGCAATGGCCATTTTGCATATTAAACATGTTCATTTTGCATCTATACGTTCAGGAAAAACTATGAAGAATTGAAGTTCTCATACAGGTTTGGAGATATGATTTTCAGATCCACTTTACGTCTCTTGTACACTGATGACTACTCACGACTAAAAAGTTCACTGAAATAATTAACAATTTACACTGCTGTATAAATCACGCGTTATTTTTGAATTCGTGTGCGTAGCAAGCAACGGCTAACTACTAACTGAGGCGGGGAAGAGGCTGAATTGTAGACTATAGGGATACTCACTGCCATCTTTGGAGCAAATATGAAACCTATTCACTCCCATATCTCCAAAATACAGTAGGTAATTTTTTACTTTTTTGTTTGTCCAACCCTTGTCTCGTTTTTCTACGGGGTCGGGTATGAGGCGAGATGAATCTGTCGTTGCGGGTTTTTATGACCGGATGCCCTTCCTGACGCCAACCTCATCAGAGGAGTGTAGAGTAATTTTTAGTGTTTGGAAGTTAATGACCTAAAGAAGTACACAATATGCAACGAAATATGCCCTAAAATTAGTTAAATATGACCTGAAAAAGGTAAAATATGACTTAAATATTTCATGGATTCGTAGCAAGTATTAGAGCTTTACTAACATTAAACGAGTCAAAAGTGATAAGTGATAATACACCAGACACATTTAATCGTACAAACTGGCAGAGCTATGTACAGTAGGTAAATTAACCCTTTATAACCTACATTCATTCAGTATCATAGCCCTGTGGTGCATTTCTCATAATGTTTCCCTAAAAAGATAACCAAAAATGAAGCATTAGCATTCTAATTTGGTATCTGTCGGCATACTTTTGAAGAGCATCTTTCTCAGAATAAGCTACACCGACACATACGTACAAAAAAGCATGCTAATACTCCACATTTTTGGTCCTTCTTTAGGAGAACAGAATGAGAACTGTGCCTCAAGGCTGTGCTACCGAGTGAATTTATCAAGTTTTGATGTACTGCAGCTCTTGTAGTTTGCATGATAAATGTGTCTGTTGTATTGTCGCTAATCACTTTGTAGCAAGTTTAATGTCAGTAATACTAATACTCTAATGCTTGCTACCTATCCTTAAAATGCTCACCATACTTAACTTTTTTAGGTCATATTTGACAAGTTTTAGGGCGTATATGCTTGCGTATTGTGTACTTGTCCAGGTCATAAACTTCCGAACCCTAAAAATTACATACATGCATCGATCAAGTTGGCAACACGGTGTGGTTCACGTAACTGTGAGCTTATATTTAGGAGACGGTGGGTTCGAACCCCATTGTAGGCAGCCCAAAAGATGGTTTTCTGCTTTTACACCAGGCAAATGCTGGGGTTGTACCTTAATTAAGGCCACGGTCGCTTCGTTTCTAGTCGTCTCTTCCTATCCAATCGTTGCCATATGATATGTGTATGTCAGTGCGACGTAGAACAAAACAGCGATATCCAGCACACACACGGACAATTACACAAGAACGTTTACTAAATTGCAATAGCCTTCTGAGAAGTTGAGATTGGGATATGCCTAATATATAGTACAATTATTCTACATGCACAAAAAAGACAAAGCCACCTCCGTACAGGCCATGAAGGCCCTTGGAGGAGTGGAAGGTAAAGGCTTCAACCATTGTACACCGCAGCATGTGATGGGGTAGAGTGGTTAGCTCAACGTCCGGCCACCTCTGCCCCCAGGAATTAACCTGGTACTCATTTTTGGTGTAGGCTGAGTGAACCTCAGGGACATATGCACTTCCGGAAGTGGAAATCTCGTTTCTTAAATTTTACTACTTCCTGACGGGGATTCGTCCGGGCGAACCGAACACGCCTTTACTGCCTCGGCCAGGCAGCCCCTATTCTACAAGCACAGTCTCTCACATTTCCATCACGCACTGTGTGGGAAATAGGTTTCTCAACTTGAGAATAATTGGTCTAGTAATATTAAATTAAGTTTAATTTAATTAAATTTTAATTTCTTGAGAATAGTCTACGTTATTGTGAAAGATGATATAAGACGGCCAAAGTGCACTTAGAAGGGCAAGAGAGAGATGTCAGTGGAATATAAAGACGGGTGAAGGTGCCAGCCAGCTGGCGCGAGCCGCCAAATAAGTCATCTTGATAGCGTGTTATCCATCAGTGGAACTGGCCGTGCCAACTGCACTCCGCTACGCTGACCATCTCTATTCTACTGCGGGATGATACTTATACCTCAGCACCATTAGCATTAACCTTCCTATGTCGTGGTGTATTTGTCGCAGGATAATTGTGACTTCAGCCGTTTTACAGTCAGCCACCTTTTTGTAGAAGAATATAGATTGCTCGATTAGACTGGAGATAATTGTCTATTTTATAAGCCTGATGCATTTCAGCCTAATTGTTGAACGTGTAAAAAGGCGAACACGATCACCTGCCATTTTTATAATAATGCTGATACGGCTAGCCAAATTGTAAAGTGTCCGCTCGTCGCGCTTCACTAATGAATGCGTTGTTTGGCCAACGACAATGAATAGCCGGTAGACGCGTGTGACACTTCCGCTAATATTCATTCTGAATTGGATGATGATGATGATGCTTGTTGTTTTAAGGGGCCAAACATCGAAGGTCATCGGCCCCTTCTGAATTAGAGTCAAACAGTAATTCCTTACTTAAATAACACAACTGTGGTGGATTTAAAGAAGAGTATTATGTGAAACTGGAAAAGTTTTATGAAAACCGACAGGATTCTTTGAAAAGACCATGGGCAAAGCAACGTGTTTTGGAAGTCATCCAGCATGCCTAAGTACTATTCATAATTCAGATTGTGTGTTATTCTTCATTTTCGTAAGTGTAGAATGTGTTTCAAAATGTATTCTAGGAATGGAGGATTGTTCAATGGTTGAAGTGACCTTTAATTAATAATACTGTAAGTTATATTCTGGATTAGTTTCAATAGAAACCTGTCATTTGCTACTCATTTTGTTGTTTTACTTTTAATTTTCTTAACTATTTACTGAATATTTTATATTTTTTATTTTAAAGAACCCGTAAAGTGGATTCAAGTTAAAAAGTGAAATGAGTACTTGATCACATTATTAGATATAACGACAATATTGCTTTCTAAGAAATTGTATTGTCATTTACATGTGACTGCACTTTAATTTTTTTTTTACAAAAAGGATGAAGTTGCAGTTATCTTGCGACATACTCATAGGCACAGATAAATAATATTGTCTCTCCTACTGGGCGCTTTAGTCTTCAGCTCCGGAAACATAATATTGTGTGGATAAACTTGTGAAGTCATATAGCAAATTCTTTGGGGACTGAATCAGTATAGGTGATATAAGACTTGAAATAATGAACTTCTTTCCTGAAGTGTTTTCCTAATTATCCAAGGTCGGCACTATTATGGATTAAGCTTAGTTTTGCGGCCGGATGCCTTTCCTGTCACCGATTATATTAGGAGGGATGTATTAACTATTGGATGTTTCTGTGGTGGTTGATAGTCTGATATGTTAAGGTATGTATTAAGACCATCACAAACATCCAGCCGGAGCTAGAAAAATGAACCAAACATGAACAAAATTCTACTCCACCCGCGAATTAAATCCCGGGCCCTTTGAACCGAAGGTTACTACTTTGACCCTTCATACAAGGAATCAGACACATGGAAGAATGTACCAGAATACCCGAGCATTTTTCCCGCATTATGTGTGATAAAGCCAAGTAGAAAACAAAATGCCAAGCGAAATACGATCTGGGATTTTCTTGAGGTTTACCCCTGTACTCCTAGAATTGCTCTGCAGGGTTAATAAGTACTTATACCTAGATAATTACATTCGAAAGCGCTCATTGCGACATCGCTTTAAGGACGTACTGGATATAACGTCTAAATTCTATATAAACTGTGTATTTAAAAACCGCTTAGTACGACATCACTTATTACGTCATATCGTATAAAACGTCGTAATTGTATCACACTTTCAGAGAAATGTATTGGCTATGACCATCAAGGTTTATTTTTCTGTTTTACGTATTTGGAAATATTTGACTACAATGTAAATCTTGTTTTCAATCTTTTACTTTTAGCAGAGCATACATTTCAAATCAGTCTGTCTGTTAAATAGTCAAGACAAGCATCGCTGTGAAGATGTCGCAAAATAAAGGGAAAGCGTTTAATATTGAAGAAAAAAATCATATACGATATGGCAGTTAGAAAATAGGGAAACACACTCAACAATTTCTGCGATTTGGAAGGACAAAGAAAACATCTTATTTATTAGCCAAGACCATGTGTGACATTATCGATCCATTTACATTGTTGCTACTTCTTTCCTCACTTAAATTATTGTATATTCTGCTGGCATATTATTCTTGTTGAAGGCTAGGAGAAAAATTCCTCTGAGCCCCAGCACACAAACACTGTCTTAACTTATTACACTTATAATTTTTGAAGTTTTAACTTTATTCTGTTCATTAAGCGTGTAAGTGTGCAGTCTAAACTTGCAGATGTTTAGCAACGACAAGAAAAGACCCGTTTGTGCGACTATCGCCTATAGCGACAGTTAATTGACGATCTATCAGAGGTGTTATAACCAGTTTCGACTGTAATTATATACGCTGTCTAACTGACTACCTCAATAAACCAGGTTGTTTGTTTACACAACCACACTCTCTTTCGCGCACACATGGCACACCTCATGGCGGTGATGACCAATGACGCCCGAAATCACAAAACAGACTAAGCAAAACATATTTACTGAAAAATAAATTGAAAGGATATACAGCTCTTTGAGGATTTCAGCCTTCCTAGTCAGATGACCTGCAGATATTGGAGTGCTGCTTTTTCCTTTTGGTTGTTTGTTTTAACGTCGTAACCGACTTAGACAAGTCTTACGGCGACGACGGGATGGAAGCGATCATGGCCTTAATTAAGGTATAGCCTCAGCATTTGCATGGAGTGAGAATGAGAAACTACGGAAAATCATCTTTAGGGCTGCAGGCAGTTGGGTTCAAACACTCTATATCTCGAATGCAAGCTCATAGCCACACGTTCGAACCGCGATGCCAAGTCACTCGCTATTGGAACGATACGACCTTCTCTGCTGTATTCTGTGGGTTTCATGATCAGATCCGCTGCTTCTCATATCAGGCAGCACCTCACTGAACTCATGAGGCTGTGTGAAACCTCATTCTTCTGAAACTTCTCGATTAAAATCATTTGTATTACGAGCAATATTTGTTGATATTTTCTCTACTGGTATGTACAAGGATATGAAGTTTGGGTCATGGGAAGAATAAACATTCTACTAAGTTACTTGTCTGCATGATAACGGGTCGCTGAGCTACAATATTGGATTCAGGAAACGGCGAGTTCGAACTCCACCGTCAGTGCGCAATGAAGAGAGTTTTTCGGGGTTCCTCATTTTGACATCAAGCAAATACTAGAGTTGTACGTTAATTTAAGTCATAACTACTTGTTTCTCAGTTACAGCTCTTTCCCCTCCGCAGCGCCGCCAAAACCCTACTGGAATTAGTGTGACGTCAATCACAAGTGAAAGAAAAATATTCAATTTAGTTAAGCCTTTTAGAAATGTATGAATTTCTTTCAGTTTCCTTTAGTACTAATGCAGGCTTACTGAAATCCGTAGACTTGGAAGAAATTCGACCACTCATTTCTGATATTCGTAACTCCATCGACAAGATGTTCGTATACCTTCTCGCAAGAATGTTTACTTGCGAAATGTAACGTAAGTTACATTATTTTGACGTTTTCTCTGAATTTAGTTTTGTATCCAAAGTCCGTTATGTACCAACTTACAACCACGATCTTGGACATTACGTATCTCTTCAAGACAAACTTTTCTCATTTCAGTCACAAATGAATACGGATCAATTTAAAAAAAAATGTCCTACAGAATTATTGAAATAGAGTCACAGGATAGTGAATCTCAATTTTTTGAAGAATCCGACTCCTCATTTCCGAGATACGTTGGGTCAATATGATGTCCATGATCGAGGATAACATTACTGAAAAGGTTAATATTCCTAATTGATGTTAAATAGTAAGTTTATTTGAACACAGAAGAAATTTTCGCGGCTGTCAGAGATCCTAGCTCTCGACATTTCAACGGAGATTGCTCCAGGCGTTTTCAAGTGCCCGTTCTCGCTGCAGGTTAGTAGAGGACTTGTCTACTATAAGCTTAACTACTGTGATTAACTTATATGCGTTTAATAGTCTAAAATGTAGATATCCATTTTTCAGGTCAGGGAATAAAAATGGTGTCTAATAATTCCAACGAATTTTTCTTATTAGAGAACATGTTCTCGAGTCCAAAAGGATCAGTATGGGTATCGTAGATTGTTCAACTTATAATGAACATATGACATATATCTTCTGTCTTGGATACTCATCTTCCGCCCTTTTTCGCTGAAAATATCCGAGTAGAGTCTCAAAAATCACACTAGAAATATGTACGACAAAGTCTGAGAGTAACTGTCGAAGTAGATATATGATTTTTCAATAAGTAAATGGAGCATTTCTTGGAAGTCACTCAAGCTTGCCGTCTTTAAGGCAAGGTAGAACCACAAGACTATAGCAAGTTGTCAAAGAAGGTAAATACAAGTGTGCGTAACACCCGATATGATCTTCTCTCCCATGTTCTAATTTTATTTCAAGCCTACAAACCCTCTACAGCGCAGCGATGCAATGCTTCCTCTAACCCATGAACGTTTTTATTTACAGTAAACATTCACAGATACAACATACGGACATGTATCGAATGTTGTTTACACTAAAATCGAACGAGTATGATCTTGTCTTCCAAAGACTAATTTTATTCCTGGACACTTAAATAGCGATTCAATTTTCTCTTATAATTAAATGCTTTAATATCAATATTTATAGCTAACATTTCGAGATACACTGACTGACAGAGCAAATGCAACACCAAGGAGGAGTGGTTCGAAAGGGATGAAAGTTGGGGAAAAAACAGAGTCGGCACGGAAGAATAATTGATGTTTATTTCAAACCGATATGCAGGTTACACAATGCGCACGAGATCGACTCAGTAGGATGTAGGACCACCGCGAGTGGCGATGCACGCAGAAACACGTCGAGGTACAGAGTCAATAAGAGTGCGGATGGTGTCCTGAGGGATGGTTCTCCATTCTCTGTCAACCATTTGCCACAGTTGGTCGTCCGTACGAGGCTGGGGCAGAGTTTGCAAACGGCGTCCAATGAGATCCCACACGTGTTCGATTGGTGAGAGATCCGGAGAGTACGCTGGCCACGGAAGCATCTGTACACCTCGTAGAGCCTGTTGGGAGATGCGAGCAGTGTGTGGGCGGGCATTATCCTGCTGAAACAGAGCATTGGGCAGCCCCTGAAGGTACGGGAGTGCCACCGGCCGCAGCACATGCTGCACGTAGCGGTGGGCATTTAACGTGCCTTGAATACGCACTAGAGGTGACGTGGAATCATACGCAATAGCGCCCCAAACCATGATGCCGCGTTGTCTAGCGGTAGGGCGCTCCACAGTTACTGCCGGATTTGACCTTTCTCCACGCCGACGCCACACTCGTCTGCGGTGACTATCACTGACAGAACAGAAGCGTGACTCATCGGAGAACACGACGTTCCGCCATTCCCTCATCCAAGTCGCTCTAGCCCGGCACCATGCCAGGCGTGCACGTCTATGCTGTGGAGTCAATGGTAGTCTTCTGAGCGGACGCCGGGAGTGCAGGCCTCCTTCAACCAATCGACGGGAAATTGTTCTGGTCGATATTGGAAGAGCTAGGGTGTCTTGCACATGCTGAAGAATGGCGGTTGACGTGGCGTGCGGGGCTGCCACCGCTTGGCGGCGGATGCGCCGATCCTCGCGTGCTGACGTCACTCGGGCTGTGCCTGGACCCCTCGCACGTGCCACATGTCTCTGCGCCAACCATCTTCGCCACAGGCGCTGCACCGTGGACACATCCCTATGGGTATCGGCTGCGATTTGACGAAGCGACCAACCTGCCCTTCTCAGCCCGATCACCATACCCCTCGTAAAGTCGTCTGTCTGCTGGAAATGCCTCCGTTGACGGCGGCCTGGCATTCTTAGCTATACACGTGTCCTGTGGCACACGACAACACGTTCTACAATGACTGTCGGCTGAGAAATCACGGTACGAAGTGGGCCATTCGCCAACGCCGTGTCCCATTTATCGTTCGCTACGTTCGTAGCACAGCGGCGCATTTCACATCATGAGCATACCTCAGTGACGTCAGTCTACCCTGCAATTGGCATAAAGTTCTGACCACTCCTTCTTGGTGTTGCATTTGCTCTGTCAGTCAGTGTACATACTTCGATGTAACCATTAAATTAAATAAAGTAAAGTACACATTTATGGCCTAAACACCAAATGACCTGAAAGAAGGATCAGAACGCTCTCAGAAAGCAGCCACAACACGAAATGTTAGGTCCTGTCTGCTTTTGAAGAGCCACAACGTTTTGTGGTGTGTTGAAAAATACCATGACGCAAAATTCTTGTCGTGGTTGTCAAAGAAAGTGGCTGCAAATCGTTCTGGCATTTTACAGAATGCCACAATGTGTCGTATTCATTTCCTTTGATTAACATTACGGAGACAAGCGTGAACTTCTCCATCTCGCCAGTTAACGAGTGATCGAGCAAGCAGTTGATTGTAGTCACATCCATCGATAATGGAGAAATGATATTCAGTGGGAAGGTGAATGAGACGAGTGGTGTAAGCAGTGATAAGAGCTTCTGTCTTGATAATGGGCGTTATGATACGATTTTATAGGAAGTTAAGAAAGATCAGACAGTGAAAAGAATTAATTGAATTTTAAAATCAAGATGTCCTGAAGTTCTAAAATACGAGCTCGTTAATTTGAGTATTCGTTAAATTTGCAAGATGGGAAACCTATTTGATGTTCTGGAGACAGCATGTTTTAACGCAGGGAACAAAATAATGACGGGTAAAACAATTTTCTTCGTGATTTGCAAGATTTTTAGGAATAATTTTTGAAAGGGGACAAATAAAAAAATCATACTTTAAAACCTAAAACCTTTGAAGATGGGATCTTGTTTGTCTTAGAAATTAATTTGTGTGGTGTTATTGTTATTTAAAATAAATACATTTGTTGAAGACAACTACACAAATTTCAAAAAGATATGTAAAAAAAAAAAGCTTAAAACGACGCGAGAAGAAAAACCTTCTCTTCTTTATTAGAGGAACATATACAAGGGTTACGATCCGTCTCTGCATAATTTCCCTGTTATTTAGGATATTCAATGTTACATTAACTTTAAAGCGCTGATCAGTGTATGTATTGTGTTCCATGCTGAGGGAATATAAGGTTTCGCCATAATGAGGCAGGAGTAGCAGTTTCTATTCTGAACCACTTCTAGTTCCATGTATAGCAACCAAGTAACTGAATATCTTATTTTGGTGTAACATCATTAAAGAAGAACGGGAAGACGCTTGACGTAATTGGAAAGGCGGAACGTCATTCTCATGAATAAAATATGATATTTCTTACGCAGAGTTTACTTAAAAGACCGTCGGCAGACAGCCACCTGTAGGAAATTAGAGTAGATGGAGGGTTCGTTCAGTGGAGTATTCTTATCTCAAAGGAAAGCCCTTTACTTTTTTAAACATATTTTAGGGCCAGGAAGCTGTATATCTGAACCAGTCTATTGTTACGCATGGGTATACACTGTGTCATAGGAGAAGTGAAGTTTCCGTCATGTGTATCACCCAGAATACTAGAAATAAGCGTGCCCCAGCTCGGCGTTTCTTCGGAAACCGGAATCATCTTCTTCCTTGGGGTCGGCACTTCGTATGGATATCCCGCCGTCGGTGCGGGCGATAGAATTCATCCACAATATTCCGTGTCTGTAGTAAGAGGAGAGTAAAAGGAACCCTAGTGGTTCTCAATTTTGGAATGTGGGTTGGTGACCTCGGGGGTTCCAGCTGAGTGTGACATTCTTTCCGCTTACCTGTATGAAGTTGCTCGCTTCCAATCCGACCTCCCTTGGTCAATGCTTGTTGTTTTATGACCCCGATACTGTTAAGTTTGCAAGGCCTGGGGAGTCTTTCATTCTTCACGCCCTTCGTGCTTCTTACCAATACCTTCCTTCATTCTTCGAAGTCTGCCTTCCAGGTGACGCTGTCGTATGCTTGGTCTCTGATGGGAGTCGGGAAGTGAAGCAATGTCACCATCATCATCAGTCACCACTTTCTTCTTTCCCTAGCCTTTACTTAAATAATTACAAATAATTTGGAAATTCATTGAACATCTCCCTTCGTGATCTTCTTTTTTTGCAAGTTGCTTTACGTCGCACCGACACAGATAGGTCTTATGGCGACGATGGGACAGGAAAGGGCTAGGAGTGGGAAGGAATCAGCCGTGGCCTTAATTAAGGTACAGCTCCAGCATTTGCCTAGTGTGAAAATGGGAAACCACGGTAAACCATTTTCAGGTCTGTGGACAGTGGGGTTCGAACCCACTATCTTCCGAATACTGGATACTGGCCGCACTTAACCCTTTCCTGACCAAATTATTTAAGAATTGAATTTTTGGGAACTAAACATGTTTTTGTAGTGATGGAATGTCAAGGAATGAGAGGCTATTTTTTAAAAAAAATTGCAAACACTGGAACTGTGAATAAATGTGGGAACTATATATCCCAATGGCTGTCAGTATGCCTAAGTGACACAAATGTGGGAACTATAATTCCCAATAACCAAACGCTAGCACACACAAATCAGGACATAGTATGTGAATATGTGCATTCATCTTATATTACACAGAAGTATAAATAATTTACACTGCATACAGCTGCAACCATCATTTCAGGTTCAATAAGGGGTGTACAAGGTAAAAGCCAAACGAATAATACATCCACAATATATTGGAAAGGTAATCTGAACACATCTATTTGTCATAAAATAAAGCTACTAATGCATTAAATTTTACTTTTCATAGAATTTCTGGAACTCAGTAACATAATAAAATAAAATAAAATAACAAAAGAATTCTGGATATGAATAATCATGGCAAGATGAAGAACTTATGTTCCTGTGTTTCACCTTTACATAAATCCTATTTATTTACCCATACTGAGACAAAAGAAATATGCTCAATCTATGTGTGAATCACTACAGAATAATTTTTGATAACGTAAATAGCTTAGAATTACTAAGATCCATTTTTCTGGTGCAGAAAATCACTTCACTTCCCAAAAATGCACGCTCCTGACAGCACACATGTATACAAGCACATCCACCAAACCATAAACTGCAAATATACCAGAGCAGAAGTTTTTCTAGATTGTCTGATGTCCACACCAGATAGCAGCACAAATCAAATGTGGGAATCAGGTTACCCAATGGCCCTATAGCGAAAAATACTTAGTGGGAATTATATCACCCACTGGTCAGGAAAGGGTTAAGTGACTGCAGCTATCGAGCTCGGCCCTTCGTAACTTACTCCAATCCCTAACTCCTATTGGTATATACGATTATTTGCCCCAATTTGTCCTCTTGAATTCCAACTTTATCTTCATATTGTGATCTTTCCTACTTTTGAAAAAAACACTCAAACGTATTCGTCTACTAATGTCATTCCACGCCAACTCTCCACTGATAGTTCGGAACATACTACTTAGTTGAGCATCTCGTCTCCTTTGTCCCTAGTCTTCCCAGCCCAAACTTTGCAATATTTTCGTACCGTTACTCTTTTGTCGGATATCACCCAAAACAAATCGAGCCGCTTTTCTTTGGATATTTTTTTTCATTTCTAGAATCAAGTAATCCTAGTGAGGGTCCCATACACTGGAACCATACTCTAGTTGGCATCTCACCAGAGACTTATATGCCCTCTCCTTTACATTCTTACTACAACCGCTAAGTACCCTCATAACCATCTGCAGAGATCTGCACCCTTTATTTACAGTACCGTTTATGAGATTAGCCCCAATAAAGATATTTCCGTATATTAACACCTAGGTAGCCTACTTACAGTGATCTCCATAAGGGACTTTCACCCCCATCAACGTTGTAATTAAACTTGAAAGGAATTTTCCTACCGCTCTAGTCATCCCAGAGGCGTTCAATAGGCTTGAGTTTAGAGTTCTCGATTGGCCAGTCAATTTTTGGAACCTTATCGCCCACTCACGAAAAAACTCCACTTTGTGGTAGGGACCATTATCTTACTGACACACACTGTGATCATCTCTGACCTGGTAATTTACCGCAGACAGCGTGCAGCTGGCCAAACTCTCTTAAACCCTGTATCCTTCCACCTTCAACGTGCTTTGTAGTGTTAGGTGATGACCAGGTACCTTCTAAAGTAAAACATCCCACACTGTCCACCTTGATAGGAAATGTGCCCGAAAAGAGCTGTACAACCTAGAGGATAGGACACGAGTTTGCCTTATCCCCGAAGATATTTCCTATGGTTTCCTTTCTTCATACCAGACATATGCCGGTACCTACTTCCGATTGCACGTGCTAGTGCATCGTTTAACTAGCAGTAAACATATTCAGTTTCAATCTGTATGGCTGAATGATTAACACCTTTGTCTTCGGACTGCAGAGTTCCTAGTTCGATTCCCGACGAATTCGTAAGATTTTTACTGTTTCTGGTTTAGTTAATTTTGCTGTTCAATGGCTGGATATTCGTTCCATCCCTGACATTATTGCACTCATAACACACCACGAACTTCCTTCATTACAATGACATGAAGTTTACGTTGCCTGCCTTCATTGAAGAGTCTGATTTACAAGGGATGCAGCAGGCTGTAATAACCACAAGAATTATTATTATTATTATTATTATTATTTGGTATCATGTTGGTCATTATGGACCACAGAGTTACAACTTCAGTACAGTATTTGAAGTCATTCTCTTCCTTCGTTGGCTTTGATGTTCCGTCTCTATTTCCTTCATTCTGTCATTCTTTTCAATTTTCTTTCGAATATCTCTGAAATATGATACCATCCACCTAATAATGATTCTAATCTGAATAACTACCGTTAATAGAATTTCTGAAAATATGTGGGTCTGTAGGCAATAATAGCACCCAGCTAATGTGGAAAAAATAAGAATCCTCCTATATTGTTACTCACCTACTACAGACCTGCGTTAATGTTATCTTCCATTAGAAAATACTTCAATTTTCCAGCTAATTAGGGGCTATGTAGTGAATAATATTTCAAACTAAACTATTAAACATTTTTCTTGCAAACCAGAATGAAGTTAGATTTTGTAATCACGATTTATTATTTTTATTCCCAGATCTCATCACGTTGAATCCTAAAATAATTGCAGCTAATGTTTGAGGGTGGTGTTGGCTGGGCCCGAGGGGAGCTGCAAGTTGCTGCCGCGCACAACAACTAACTCACAAGTTCACGAGGAGAGAAGTTAAGCAAGTTTTAACTTTTCCGTTAGCCTCTCGTTAAGAGGGGGTGGGGGACAGAATTTCCACTGTTCCTTCAGTTTTTGTTCTCAAGGAAATCTTCACGCTTACTAAAATGCATTGCGACACATTTCGATACAAGATCTCTGAATACAAATCGACGCCTCGTCATCCATCTACTCATAGAGTCCAGAAAAAGATGAAAATATCTCTCCCTCTTTTCTTTTCTTATCCTTGACAGGGTATGCTGACCTGTGAGGAGTTGTTCGAGAGTTTTCGCCTTGCTGATCGATTTTTAGCCACCTGCGAAGCGTCAAGAAATATTTTGCAACAATTGTGCTTCTCCGATCAACCAATCTGATAATAACTACTCATCGTTGAAGTTTCCTTTCTGGCACATTCCCTTCTAACATCATCTTCTCCATGGCTTCCTTCCTGTAATATGGCCGAAGTACCATAAGAATGCTCAGTTGATCTTATCCATCCGTCTGCCTTTGACTTTGATCTTCTTACGAACCGAAGCGTTGGTCTGGTGTTCTGTAGACTCGTGTTTCCAGCTCTTCTATCTTCTTTCTGTCAGCTATTTTAACGGTCTCATCGGCGAAGATGGCGATCAGAAACATCAGCGCATTAACGTTTCAGTTTTATGTTCTTGGTGGTAATGGACCTGTTCCTTAATTTATTGCTGAGTTTGGCAGTCGATGCGCGGCTAGGGCAAGACGTCCCTCTTATCTCATGAAGTTACTCTACTCATGTACAGCAGGTTGTCGTTCGTCCCATCCACGATCATTACTTTTGCCTTGTAATTGTTGATGCGGAACATAAAGGGGAACAGAAACTGAGCAATGTATCCGAAATTACCGATAATAATAATAATAATAATAATAATAATAATAATAATAATAATAATAATAATAATAATAATAATAATAATAATAATAAGAGTATTATCACCATCATCAGTACTAAATGCAATGCCTTGCCGCTGTAGCCACATCTGACGATCTTCTGTCAGCTTTTTCATGTTACGGTATGAACCACATGCCACTTCACCGACGGAGTTCCTAATATATGACATCCTTAGTCTTCCCCTGCATCTCTTTCCCAGTACTTTACCTTCAATGATGGCTTGGAGAAGAGAGTCATGTCTCAGTACGTGTCCAAGGAACTTTGCTTTCATCTTCTTTATCGTATTTAATAGACGTCGATCCTCCTATAAGTTCTTTTAAAAAAAGTCATTTTCCTTTTTATCCATCCAACTAGTTTCTGTAATTCTTCTCCAAATCCACATTTATGCAGCATCAAATTTTGTTTCTTCCTGTTTCCCTAATGTCCAGGTTTCGCATCCATACAGTAGCACACTTCAAATAAAGGTCTTGAGAAACGATTTTCTCGTCTCCAAACTTCTTATTTCGGAAGGCTTATTTTGCTACCACTATATTTTTCTCCATTTCCGAGAGGGCCCTTTATTAGAGGTAATTAAGCTACCCAAATAGGAGAATCCTGTCAATTGTTCTACCGATGTGTTTAAAATTCACCCCTTTAGTATGCACTATCATTCCTCTAACTGCATTTTCTATGAACAGGTTAAAGAGATATAGTGACAGTGGGCAGCCTTGTCGTACTCCTTTTCTAATTTTTATTTCTATTGTAGTACCATTAATATTAACTTCCGTATAATAATAATAATAATAATAATAATAATAATAATAATAATAATAATAATAATAATAATAATAATAATAATAATAATAATAATAATAATAATAATAATATATTTGATTGGGATCGAACTTGGGAGCCCTTGGACCAAAACCCAGCACGCTAGCCGTTTAGTCGTGGAGCTGGACATCAGAAGTTACTGATACACTGTAACATAGTAATATATTATTATTATTATTATTATTATGGCGTATGACGTCCGGAGAGGTCTGACGCCTATAGGCAACCTACGCCTCTGATTATGGGGCCCTACCTATGATGAATTATAACTTTGAAGACGGCACACACATCAATCTCCGAACCATAGGAATCAACCAAGTAAGGTTAAAATCCCCGACCCGGATTGGAATCGAACTCGGGTGCCCCTGGACCAAAAACCAGCACGCTAGCCATTTAGTTACTGATACACTGTAACATAATATTTCCGGTGTACAATAGGATAAAGTCAACAATGAGCACTAGAGTCCTCATTTAAATACAATTCTTACCAAAAGAGGGAATTTAATGTCCCGTCCAAGCTCAAAACATGCTATAAGAACGTAAGTTAGAGACAGAGCATTCATTTTTATATCAATCACCAGGCTTCAGGCATATTGCAGGAGCTGTACTACTACCACTACTACTACTACTCACCGAGCTCGATAGCTGCAGTCGCTTAAGTGTGGGAGATAGTAGGTTCGAACCACATTGTCAGCAGCCCTGAAGATGATTTCCCGTGGTTTCCCATTTTCACACCAGGCAAATGCTGGAGCTGTACCGTAATTAAGGCCACGGCCGCTTCCTTACAACTCCTAGACCTTTCCTATCCCATCGTCGCCGTAAGACCTATCTGTGTCGTTGCGACGTAAAGCAATTAGCAAAAACTACTACTACTACTACTATGGATAATTCAATTCATCCTGACCTACAATTTACAAGACACATTCTCACAAACTACTAATTTGTTGAGACAACACCCATGACAAACCCTGAACCGGCACAATGTGGTGTACGGTACAAATTGCAATCCTTGCTGGTTCCATGAACACCATTCCGAGAGTCGGTGGAGGCTTAATGTATTGTGTAGTATTTTAGGAGTTCATCTTATTGATCCGGTCTTCCTGGAAGGCGATGTTAACGAACATTTCTTAGATTTCCTGCAAATTCATCTAATAGACGTGATCATTTAGGTGACATACCCCTGCAGCTAATAACACATCACTGTCTACATATCGATGGCGCACCGGCGATTTATGATCTCATGGTGGAGGCCTTTCTCCACCTTACCTATCCACTGTGCTGGACTGGGTGCGGTGGGCCCATGGCCTGGCTCCCTCTTACACATGTAGATATCTGTATATTGGGACAACTAAAACCCAGGTCTAACACAACAGGCAACAAAACCTTGCGGTCCTCCTCACACGAATCACCGCTGTTTGTAATACGACTACATATTGTTACGAATAAAACTCCGTCTGTTTTATAACTCTCATTTATTTCAGGATGACTCAATAAATATACAGACACATATGTATAAACACACAAGTCTATTCAGCGGCAAATCCTTACTTTCACTTCGCTAAGTCCAATCACCTCATACAGCAGCTGTGTGTAGGCCGCCGGATCTGAAAACACGGCTACGGGCCACTCAACACACGATGAATGTTCATTGGTTCGACTCCAGAGACAGTCCAATAATTCACACAGAATTCTGCATCAGCAGAACAATATTCAACAGCAAGACGATACTCACAACAGCGAACAGGTCCATTTAACTTCACACTCATGATAGCGGCTTCCCTCGCTGATCCACGGCGATCCTCAGTCCACAGATATACATAAGGACACGGTACTCTTAGGTACTACACAGTCTTCCGTAGTCTCCAGCCCACCTACTCACTTGACTATACGACACCACAACAACCACAGCTCCTCATTCAGACCTCGATCGGACACTAGCGACAGCCTACACCTCTGTCGCCCTCAGCCCAGCCACCGAACCCCCAAACACTGAGCCTCACGCTGACTCCACCACGGAATCCAACAATGATTCCAAGTCCAGCACCAACACTGACTATCGCTCAACCACGGAACCTAACTCCCACTAACTGTCCGCGGCTAGGCTTCATTTTTATAGCTCGAGTGATAGAAACCTGAACATTCGCGAGGTTGCTAGAGGCGGAACGTTCCCGTTGAATCTCCAAGAACTCACAGGTAAGCCAGCCTACTAGAACAATGCACGAAAAGGTCGGCCCCACCCCACAAGGCGGCTGGGAGATCCGTGGTGTCTGAGTCACTAGCTCTTTCCTGGAAGTACCGAAAAGAGGCTACCACAGGGCTGACACGTAACAATATCTTACGGCGCGTACATCGGGATACAGAGCGGTGTCTTTATCGCTGCATACGCTTGGAGAGAGGTCACCCGAACTGAAGGGATAAAGAACGACACCATTGAGGCCTGTGTTATAGTAATACGTCATTGTTCAATGATTGCAGTTACAGTGAATTGTAATGCCCACCTTTAAATGTAATCACGTATAGGAGCATTACATGGTATTCTCACATTCCTAACATTTTGCGTTTTGGTGTTTCAATACCCCAGACACAAGGTCTGGTTGAAAGAAAAACCTACAACATCTAGGCTCAGTCCGGTGGTATTTAAAAGTGATGAAATACGTCAACCTCATTTCGGTAGAGATATCGGCACGTAAACGAACTCCTGTGGGACAAAATTCCGGCCCCTCGTCGTCTCCGAAAACCGTAAAAGTAGTTAGTGACACGTAAAATCCAATAATATTATCAAATTCTAAACATCTGAAATGTCACTAGCAAGAAGAAGCATCCCCTAATAACTGGATTTTATGTTCTGATATATACGCCAAATTCATTTAACGTATTTTCGTTCGCTGTATTCGGAATTAACACAAAGTTTGACGAAGAGAAATCACTATACTTAAAGAGCCATAACTCGTAACTCAATAAAATACCTGCTACCTCTGAAACCCTTGTAACATGCAACCAACATCACAATTCTGAGACATAACTCAAGAAATGGACGGTGGTTCAGGGACACCTGGTATAAACATTTATGCCCAGAACATTTTTTGTGTAATATTTTCATGAAACTGATAGAACTCACTCAAGGTGATGTAAAAGTAATATTAAGGTGGAAATTCGCGAAATCATACATACTACAGTATTTTCCAAAGAAAGCATGTCGCGAAATCGCCACACTGGGCACTTATGATATCATGTTCAGTCCTGCTTGAACGTTAACTCCAGGATCATAAGAATGGTTACTAAGATAAATAAAAGTTATTTTCTTTAAAATACCGTCCTGTAATTCAGTTATCATTAATTCCATAATTAAGTTGTTGCACACTAATATCTAACAGCATGAGTGCAATAGCAATGAGGAATAATAGACCAAATACATGCATCTATATCTGGCTCATGCTCCCAAACAGCACATTCACGGCAGAATTCTCTGAGATGGGTTATGCAAAGCCATACTTTTGATAACTTGTCATCCTTATCAAGGATTGTGTTTTCATTGAATGTGGGAAACGCATGATCTCTTTGAAGTGATAGCCCCAGATTACGTTGGATACAGCATTATGATGAGTGTTGAGATTTCCTACCCAAACATTCAGCGTCTAGGAAGTGGTACATACCCACTAACGATAAGGACTGCGAGGAAAGTTTTACTTCCTCTGGTGACAGTTTAAATTGCGGTTTGTTCTTTTGCATCGCGTAGGTAACACTTTGCCTGAATATAAACTCAATGAAAGTTAATCAGTAAAATGCGGCTCGAATAATTGAAAAGTAGATTAAAGAAACTATCTGTAAACTGTGGTTGAAAATATAATGAAATTTGGCTATCAGTGTTTCCTTTCAGTTCCGTCTGGTGCAGATACTTCCGTGCCAAAAGATTTATCTGGTAGTTCAAAATTTTATTTCTAACCGGGACTAGATAACAAAGTTGTGCTAGGAGATGATTCTTGTGTGATAAGTAAATCGGTATCTCATCGATTGTAAACCACTCTACTTCTGATGATAAAGAATGGGCATTGCTTAATGCGTCTCCAATATTCTCTTACCCACTACCTTCATTTGTATATTCTAAGGGTGATTTAAGTGTAATCAAAATATCCGTAGCATCTGAATTCTGAAAAACTGTCTTTTATTTGCTTGTAGCTTCTGTAAATGTCCAACATGTAATTAATATGAAGATACCTGCAAGAAAACAATTCAAATGATATTGTATGTGCTCAGTGTTGCGAAAACGCAACATCAAAAATTTCATAGTATTATCTACCACATTATCCAAAAAATAATTCTAGGTAGTATTATGCTGTTTAAATAAATCATACGAACTGTACTTCCATCATAAAATGATTGCCTTAGATCAACAAGAACTAATATTTACCTCATGCGTGGAACGGGCAAGTTGAACAGACCATCAAAAGTACCATCAATTTCATGCTAGTAGCGAAGAAAAAAAAGGCATTATTGTGGTGCCACGCGACTTGTTGATTGTTAGGTAATAATTAAAAAATCAGTGCTTAAATTATTACGCCTGTGTTCTGATATCAGATTTCAAAGAAAGTGAGCAGTGCATTACGTTGCGAGAATGCGACGTTGGGCATATATGTGGTAATGCAGATAGTGTAAATGTGAGGGCTGTCATGGCCATTTTTATTCAGTGCTCGCTTGACTACGGATCTGTTCCTTATCATCAAAAGAGTGTTTCTTGTTGCTCTCCTCGATACAGCTTCTATTTGAGTTCCTACCATTTTTCTTCATGGTAATTGATCTCCAGAAAAAGCTTACCACCTGAAGTCCTGATATCCATTCACCTTTTCTTTTCTCGTATCCAGAGGTTCTTTTGATTTTTCCAAATGAATAATTTATCTTTCATTTATCTCTGTGCCATTCCTTTTCCATTATTTTACTTCCTGTTTCCTTGGTCTTAGCAAACCGGCCTCATGTTTTCCCGTAACCTGCCTTGCTCCCGCATAGTTCTAATTATGTCAATGAACAGTCAATTATAATAATGGTATGGCATCAGCAACTATGTGCAGCCAGTTTAAATTAACAATATACTGCCTGCATGTCGATTTCCAGATTTCATTTTACTCTACCAGATGTCATGAAAATCGGAATTCTGTTGGACGACTTTTTTAATTAATGTTGTTGTGTCACCAGAGATCTCTTACATACCAACGCCTTACGACCAACAGACATTTTCTCGCCCTTCAAATATACACTACTTCTATCAGGTTTGAACCCTTGATCCTGGGATCCGACATAGTCATTGATTTCCAAAACATATGAATTTTACCATATTTTTCTCCTATGTAGACAAAGTCTTTCATTTCTCAGGACTAAATTCCTCTTATCTGAATTATGGTACAGTTTTCAGCAGATAAAACCCATATGAAAGTTTGGACAGTTACTAAGAAGCACTTTACATAAATCCATGATAAGGGGTTTTAACATTAAACTATGACTGATAAAATGCAGTTCCTGGTAGCAAGTGGTGTAATACAAGTAAGGTTAATACGTGATAAATATGATGTTCATATGAAACTTATTTTGAAAAGTCTCCATTGTTGTGTTATTTTGTTTGTATTTCGGTAGAACTCTCCCCTTTATGCTAATCAGGACGCAAAAATATTAACCAAAACAAAAGACCTACTTTAATGTAGTCGAGAGCATGCTCGATAATTTAACTTTCGTAGCCGTCCAGCAAACAAACTGCGAAAAGCAAACAAGTGTACTCGTATCAGAGAAGAAAGTTCGACAAGATTGACAGTGTTCCTGAGGTGGTTGCGTTATGGTTTGGCCCATGCTACAGGATATCTTACTCATTACCACTCCATCGTTACTCTCGGGAATTGAAAACCATCTGAGTGGCTTGTTGCTATAACAATAAGAGAAAATGTTGTCAATCATAAAAATCGAGGGTAGTTTGGCCCACAAATTGTCGGTGAGGAATTCCTTCTATCTAGATAGGAAAAAACATCTAATAATAATGATAATAATAATAACAATAATAATAATAATAATAATAATAATAATAATAATAATGCCTGGTCAGCTTACATGGAGGTCTAGCTCTAAACTGTGTAAGAGCTAGGCATAACCGTGCGTGAGATACTGGGTGGGGGCCCTCAACCCCGACACGGCGCGTCTCAGCAGCTGATAGGGGAAGTTCCTCTATATATGCATGACAGTTGTGTAGCCAAATTAGCACCCGCTGATAACTGAGGTAAAGGGAAAAGTAGGGATCAACGTGAAGGACTTTGAATGAAACTTTGTTTTTGTTATTTGTTTTACGTCGCACCGACCCGATAGCTCTTACGGCAAACTTTGAAAGACACAACGTACGAAATGTATATAGGAACTTTGAAGCTAAGCTTACAGGATTCAACAACAAAGTCAAGAAAGAAAATGGACAGTTGGCACTAAACAAGGAAGAAAACTGCGAGGAACACGCCAGATATTTTTGAGAATTACTGAACTGTCCTGAGCCAACACAAACGATTTTCTCCACAATAACTTGAAAGCACTAATCCAAATTCATTACCATAAGATGATGGAGAAATAATAAGACAGATCAAAAGGCTTAAACACAATAAAGCATCGGGTGAAGGTGAAATCATACCGGATGTCCTCAAACCAGTAGGTCCAAACACCATAAATGATACCACAAAAATCATGCAAGACCTTTGACATACAGAAAAAGTCCTAGAAGACTGGAAAAATGCATAGGGGAAATCTCAAATCCCTTTGAAATCAAAACGGGAGTAAGACAAGGAGATGGACTCTCACCTTTACCCTTCAAATGTGTCCTTGAAAAATTTATACAATAAAGGCGCAAACAGAAGTTGCTCCCAAAAATTCACCATTCAATCACTTTACGCAGAGGATAAATAGCGATTGATTGCCTCGCATTTGCGGACGAACTAGAAATATTAACCCGAGACATTTCAACAGCCCAAAATCAGATTGAACTGCTGAAAGAAATTGCGGAAAAAGTCGGCTTCCAGATATCTTTTGGGAAGACAGAATACATGACCTGTTTCAAACAAACACTAAAATTTATGAAGACAAAATATGGCAAAATTAAACGAGTATCACAGTTTGGTGAAACAATTCAGGAAAATGGACTCGAAACAAAAGCCAATTAAATTACATGCCAAAAGATGGAGTGTACTTATTGACTAACCCAAAATGTCTATAACAAAAATTGTATCTCCAAGCACACAAAACTAAGATATTACAATATAGTCGTTAAACCAGAATGTCTTTATGGACCATAGACGTTAATTTTGAACAGGAAAGCAAATATTGAAAATACTGAGAAAAATGAACGCAAAAGCATAAGAAAAATTCTAGGCCTAAAACTCACCAAGGGACAATATCAACTTAGAGGAAATCAAACACTACATAAATATTCACAGTGACTTTAGAAAAGGCAGGCTAGGATTCTATGGACATATTACGTAAAAGAATACGTCCAGACAGACTTACCAAACAAATGGTCAAATTCTATGAAAGCAGGAGTAAAGCTAGGACAGACGCAATGAAATGGATTGGTGAAATCAAAACCGATTTGAAAGAGGCAGGAATTACACCAGCAGATGTCCAAAACAGGGTAATCTTCAGATCCAAAATTCACAAATGGCAAGCTGACCAAGAGAGAAGACTAAAGAAGGAGACTGGAACAAGCTGGTCTGAAGACAGAAAAGAAGCCCAGAGTAAAAGATTGAAATAAATATGGGCACAAAGGAAGGCAAATTCACGCCCCTAATTACTTTGCGTAGTCTTAATGGGCTTATTCGCACACACAAATAATAATAATATGGTTGTTGTCCCTATAACTACCTTTAAGGCATAGAGAGGCGCAAAGATGACGGAATTTTCTTCCAAGGAGTTTCTTTGATATGTCAGTAAATCTACCGACAAACGGTTGGGTGTCTATAAGCACCTTGATATACCAGCGACCTGGATCGGGATTGATCCAGTTAACTTGAGCTCAGAAAGCCAGGACTGTGCCATCTCAGCCACTCAGTCCAGTACATAATATAAAGACCATGGTCAAGAGGCCTTAGTTGAATTTGCAGCACATAATTGGTTTCTGGAGGATAATGCATTACTAGACGATATTTTCAAGATACATACACGAGTAGTCCACATAGGAAAGTCAAATATTCTTCGTAGAGTTTGAAGGCAAAGGCTACCACTATCCACAACCTCGGCACTAAGTGGACATCTCTACCCCTTACTCATTTACTGTGTAGCATAGTGAACCTCAGGACCATATTCCTTACAAGAAATCAAGTCTCGTTTCTAAATATTTCGGCTTCCTGACAAGGAATCAAACCTGCGTCCTTCCGGGTGAACCGAATTTGGCTGGGTAGCCTCGGTCAGATTCCAGTGTTGCATATTTCGTTCTTAAAGTCTTCCAGCCTTCAGGAAGATATACATCATGGATGGGCAACGAGAGAGCCCCGCTCCTTGAGCTAGCTGCATGGGCCAGAGCAGCTGATTTCTAATAGCTCTGCTGTGAAGACTAGATGGCGATACGCGGAGCCAAGACGCAAGCAAAGCCACAGCAATGTACCTGGCGGAGTGCATTATGTTGACGCAATACAATCGTATAGCTCGTTTGTTGTTCATTGTTTGTGCTGTATTACTAACAAGCTGTTAAGTTCTATGAGTACAGGTCGTAGTTAAAGGAGTATTTCGTATCACATGTCAAAATAAATAACTTTTTCCTACGCATAACCCAATGAAATAAATATAATTTCACGTATTTACAGTACTAAACACATAGCGTTCGTATAAAAAATAACTTATTTTGTTTCCTCACCATAATCCAATGCAGTGATTAGAACGAGACATTAGGTACGATAAAACTATTAAAAGGTTTATACCTGTTTAGATACGCGTCTCTTCACTAGTTTCAACTGAGCGTCGTGCAAGCAGCTGCTAGGCTGTACATTCAGTCAGAGTGCATACACTGCTCCTTTACCTGCCAGAGATGAAACGCTGCTCAATGAGCCGAATTGCGCCCGCCTTCGATTTACATAAACAGTAGGCTATTAAAATGTTTTACCCTTAATGTTTATGAAATTCCTTTTTAAGAAAACCGTTCTGTCCGCCGGACAACGTTTGTTGAAAATCTGAACCAGCTGACTCGAAGGTCGATAACTTTACAGAATGATCTGATATCAAACATTCTCGGAGACGATACTGAATAAGAACAATCTGACAGCATCCGTCTCTAGCTGTAAGACCACTCTCGAAAGAAAACTCAGGAAGGCATATAAATAACACTGGAATTCCTATAGTATTTACCTCGATCTCCTACAGACCCAAAACCAGACGAAGAGAAAGAAAACTAATTTTCCTTCCTATCTTAAATACTAGTCTGAACTGACAATAAGCCTCAGAAATGATTTCCGAATTATAACACCATTGTGATACATGTCACCGAAATGTGTACCGTGATATTTATGTTCAATTACAATGCTTTTCGGTGCATTTTTGAAATAATTATACAGTATAACTAGCTGATGTACCCGTGCTTCGCTATGGGATTCTCAGAAAGACTGTCTTTGTGCTTTTCTTAACTGAAGTAAACTTACGCCATTATAAAAACGTCAATAGGAAAGTAGCGATTAAAAGCAATGTTATCATATACAATACTCGATCAAATTAAAAACCGCACTTTTTCTCACTTTTAACGAACAGTAGTACGGTGCCGATCTAATAGTCCGAAGTTCCAGAGCTGGAATGACCAGGCCGCAGACAGCCGTGAACACTCCTCAGCCATTATTCCGTTAAATACGCACACTGTCCATTTCAATCAATGCCTCAGAGTAGGGACTGAATAGCTCGAATGCTATGATGAACTAGTTTGTTACGTGCCAGTAGTATCAGAAAATTTATGAACCACAGGAATGGCATGCTAAAGAAGAAAGTTATCTAACTGCCCAGCTACTTCCTGCCAATATTCAGGCAGGCTGTTATACTCGGTACAACCGGGCGAGTTGTCCGTGCGGTTAGGGGCGCGCAGCTGTGAGTCTGCATCCGCGAGGTAGTGGGTTCGAACTCCACTGTCGACAGCCCTGAAGATGGCTTTCCGTATTCTCCCATTTTCCGTAGTTAAGGCCAAGACAACTTACTTCCTACTCCTAGCCATTCCCTATATCATCATCGCCATGAGTCCCATCTGTGTCAGTGCGGCGCAAAGCAAATAAAAAAAATCGGTATACAGCAGTAATTTGATCTATCGGAGATGAGTGGCAACAGAAGCATAAAGTACATCACAACAAACAATGGCCAGTGTAATGTTATTGCTGATCAATGTTATGAGCTTTCTGTATTGTAGGCCTTCACATTTTATTTTCTTTCGACTCTGTATTATTAGGGGGTCTTACAAAATTAATTTTAGCGTACACTGTAGTACCTTACTCCCCGACTTTACATACCGATTTTCATTAAATTCTGTTTACCCATTTTCTCGTAAGTCGGCGCTGGTATGGACTTAGCAACAAGAATACAAATTCATGAATATCTCTGTTATCATAGCCGGTGTGGTAAAAACGTATAAGATATAAATGATCGGAAATTTAATACTATATAACTTTAGTTATGCAGTATTTGTCAATAGGACCATTAATAACCCAACATTTGAGAATTAACTTTTTTTGCTATTTGTTTTACGTCGCGCCGACACAGATAAGTCTTATGGCGACGATGGGATAGGAGAGGTCCATGAGTGAGAAGGAAACGACCGTGGCCTTAATTAAGGTACAACCCCAGCATTTGCTTGGTGTGAAAATGGGAAACCACGGAAAACCATCTTCAGGGCTGCCGACAGTGGGATTCGAACCCACTATCTCCCGATTACTGGATACTGACCGCACTTAAGCGACTGCAGCTATCGAGCTCGGTGAATTAAATTTTAGGCCATCCCCTAAATTACCATTTCACTCAGCGTGAATAAAATGATATCTGACGTAAATTGTAGCGACTTATTTCCTGACTTTGCGTACAGATTTTCATTAATATAGGACAACTTATAACATAAATATTGGAGAATTAAATTTTAGCCCTTCCCCTAAACTTCCATTTCTCTCGGCGTGAATAATATTATTTATAGCCTAAATTGTAGCGAGCTATCCTCTGACTTTGGATACCGATTTTTATTAAGGTAGGACCACTAATAACATAAATATTTGAGAATTAAATGTTAGGCCTTTCCCTAGACTACCATTTCTCTCAGCGTGAATAAGATTATTTATGGCCTACATTGTAGCGACTTGTTCATGGACTCCACATACCGATTTTCATTAAATTCTCTTCGGCCGTTTTGTCGTGATGCGTTTACAGACAGACAGACAGACAGACAGACAGACAGACAGACAGACAGACATTAAGAAAAATTAAAACGTGCATTTCCTATTTACTATGGACACAACCCATGCAGAAATACAATCCTTTTTAAATTCTGAGCAATGTACAGACAAAACTCTTATTATATATATTATATATAGACTTATAGGTAGATGTATGCCTTCGCTGGCAAGATGTAGTGTTTACAGTGCGCTATGTCTTCTGGTATTGGCTAGAATAAAATTGTTACTTTCATTGAGCTGTCTCAGTCTCTTCCGTGGCTTTGACTATATGAAAGTGGCTGAGGTATGAGTGACGCTAGTAATACCATTCCTTATGCAGCCAGTCCCTGCTATGAATGGAGTGAAAATGTCGCTCATAGGGTAGGTTGGTGCAGGCATTTCAGTCGGCTTAGCAGACTGACGTGCAATGGCAACTTATGGCTCGGTGAGGAAAGCAACGGGAAACTACCTCACTCCTCATTTCCCTAGTACGCCTCTTCAGTGACACCTAGGTCATCTATGACAGCTAATGGTGAACCTGTTGAGGATCCAACCAGCCTTCGGGCTGAATACCCAACATACATACATACATAGACAGATGTAGTCAACAATCAAGAAGAGGCGAAGAAAGACGTTTAAAGTACACAGCAACCAAAGAATGCAAAGTATAAACTCAACCGAAGGTATCCTGAGTCTGTCTGCCCGCCAACCATTCTCATGTTACTGAATACGTCCCTCCCTTCCTTTTGGTCTTGCTCTGTTGTGAATTGCTATCTGTGCAGAGTTCATGAACTTGTGTTGATAAATGTAGGGTCCGTAGAGGATACATTACTGAAAAAGGGGAGAGTAAATAATAATAATAATAATAATAATAATAATAATAATAATAATAATAATAATAATAATAATAATAATAATAATAATAATCATAATCATAATCATAATAATAATCATAATAATAATAATAATAATAATAATAATAATAATAATAATAATAATAATAACTAATTTATTTCTTTCTTTCTCTCTTTTTTCCTTCTTTCTTTATTTCTTTCTTATTCTCTTAACCTTCCAGCGAGGTATCCCACCTCTACAGCCTCAAGGGCAGTGTCCTGGAATTTGAGATTTTGGGTCGGCGATACAACTGCGAAGGAGCACTAGTACCCCGCCCAGAATGCCTCATCTGCCATGCTCAACAGGGGTCTTGTGGAGGGATGGAAAGATTGGATAAGACAGGCAAGGAAGAGGGAAGGAAGCGGCCGTGTCCTTCAGTTAGGTACCATCCAGGCATTTGCCTGGAGGAGAAGAGGGACACTACGGAAAACCACTTGCAGGATGGCTGAGGTGGGAGTCGAACCCGCCTCTACTCAGTTGACCTCCCGAGGCTGAGTGGACCCAGTTCCAGCCCTCGTATCACTTTTCAAATTTCGTAGGAGAGCGGGGGAGGCAGCTAATCACGCTACCCACTACACCACATAGGCAGACAATAATAATAATAATAATAATAATAATAATAATAATAATAATAATAATAATAATAATAATAATAATAATGTCACTTTGGATCTACTGACACGAAACTGCCGTATTTGAGAATACCATCGGAGTGAGGTCGATCGAAGAACAGGGGAGTATTTTTGAAGGTTCGTGACCGATTCCTAGAATCATACTAAATGTCTATTGACGAAGGAAATGCTACAAGTAGACACTGCATAGGGCGGTTCATTCACTGTTTGGAAGCCTGACTTAAAATTCCAGTGACTAATAATCCCGTTTTACCCCACTTTGGCGTGTCCCAGGTTCCCGTTAACCTTTCCCCGGAATTCCGGAAGACCTCATTTTAGTGTTCATATTTATTTACCACGAGATGGAGTAAACTATTAACAGATAGCAGTGTCATAATGATGTTCCTGCGTGAAGGCCTTGGCGATAATGGTGAACTTTCAGTCATTGTTTCCTCAAACGTGTGTGTGTGTGTGTGTGTGTGTGTGTGTGTGTGTGTGTGTGTGTCAGCCCCAACCCCCGTTCCATGGCACTACAGCCCTTGAAGGGTCTTGGCCTACCAAGTGACCGCTGCTCAGCCCGAAGGCCTGCAAATTACGAGGTGTCGTGTGGTCAGCACGACGAATACTCTCGGACGTTATTTTTGGCTTTCTAGACCAGGGCCACTATTTCACCGTCAAATAGCTCCTCGATTGTAATCATGTAGGCTGACTGGACCTCCAACCAGGCCTCAGATCCAGGTTAAAATCCCTGACCTGGCCGGGAATCGAACCCGGTGCCTCCAGGTACGAGTCATGCACGCTATCTCGACACCACGGGGCCGGTGTGTGTCAACCCACGAACCATAAAACTCATATAATGCATCAGATATATTTGCTATTTTTATCTAACAAACAATAGATAGCTAAAATAATTTGGACCGATTTTTTTTTAGCTAGTGGTTTTACGTCGCACCGACACAGATCTTATGGCGACGATGGGATAGAAAAGGACTCGGAATTGGAAGGAAGCGGCCGTGGCCTTAATTAAGGTACATCCCCAGCATTTGCCTGGTGTGAAAATGGGGAAACTACGGGAAACCATCTTCAGGGCTGCCGACAGTGGGATTCAAACCCACTATCTCCCGTATTCAAGCTCACAGCCGCGCGCCCCTAACCGCACAGCCAACTCGCCCGGTGGTCCCATGTGTTTTTACAATATTCTTTCTTATACGAATAACGATGGGTAGTAGTATTATAACTAGTAGTAGTAGTAGTAGTAGTAGTAGTATCCGGTAGAAGGGTTCGATTCCCGGCCACGTCGGGGATTCTAAATTTGTCTGGTTAACCTACCTGGTCCCACAACATAATGAACTCATTAAAATATCTGTAAGTTGAACACATCTCTTAAATAAGCATCATTAATGCTCAAATACAGAAATATTAAAATATTCCTGGTATGCTGAACACTTTTGAATGTCCTTTACGTAGGACATTGGGATCATAAGGGGATAATAACTTACTGAAACTAATACACCGAGTAGAATAAAATAGTGAAGTTAGATTCATTCGTGGACTGGGTGTTCGTGTTTGCTTTAATACACTTCTCATTTAAATAGTACACATGAGACTATAAAATCATCACAGTAGTAATAGTAAATTCGTCCTTTCCGATAGTTTTGGCGTCAGGGAGGGTATCCAGCCGTAAAACTGAGCTAAATCTATTCCAATTACCGAACCCAACTAATTAGAAAAAGGCCAGGAAGATAATATATTATTATTATTATTATTATTATTATTATTATTATTATTATTATTATTATTATTATTATTATTATTATTATTATTATTATTATTATTATTATTATTGTTACCGTGTTTTAGCGGTAGGTAGAGGTGAAAGAAGGTGCGGGCTTGAACGGGTCTCAAACTACGGAATCAAAGTTAATGTAAAATTTAACAAGGTTATATTTTCTTTTCAAAATTAAGAAATAAAACAAGTACGGCAGGTACAGAGTAGCAAGGCAACAAAAGGAGCAATTACAGTATTTACAGTATTTGGGCTTCGAGCCCTGAATTCACACTTCTAGGGCAATTAGCCCAATTTTACTCCAAAAATAAGTTTTACCAGAGGGGCAGAAAACCCCATTCATGTTCAGGAGCACTTGCTCCAAATTACACAGAAAAGCCTCCTCGAGGCATACAACACTCAATTTTCAAGAAAGAGCCACACGCTCTCAACCTTTAGGCCTCTCAAAGGCCACACCAAACTCCACCTTCAAGTTGTCCTCTCAGGACATAGACACAGGGGTAACATACCCAACCTACTGAGGTCTATTAAATGAAAAAGGTTAATTACATGACCTCTAAAATAACAATTTGAGAGGAGGCGATCTGCACTCCTAATGTATTTGTTTCAAAACCTAATTTGGCTCTAGGCCACTAATGCAAGGGCTAATCCCATACTACCGAGGTGACTTTAGAAAAGGACAATTTACATTACAATTAAGGAAGAATCGGTTGTGAGAAATAAGTTCACCTCAAAACAAAATGAGTGGGAGCTCGAGAGGGTTAAGCACTCTCTATCCCAATATGTAGCTTTAAAAGATAACAGATGCTAAGAGTAGTTACATTTTAGGAAAAGGTTACATGATAGAAACGCTTCGGACCCGCCCCGAGAGTTAAACTGCTGAGCTAGCAAGAAAAGAAGTTATTAAAAGGCCATTACCTTGGTGTAGAACTGCTCCCCGAAGAAAGAGGCGCTTCCCGCCCCCTGCTATGTACTTTACACACTAAAAGATGGAACAGAAGTGGCACCATGACCCTAAAATCTGCAGTTTATATACTCTCGCGGAAAGTTCGAGGCGTTTCAGGGAAGAAAACACCCGCCCACAATCACTTTATTGGTTAGGGATAAGCAGCATATTCAAGTTGGGGGAAGATACATCAGATTGGTCAGAAATTAATTAAAGAAATTCGGGATTGGCTAAATACAAAACAAGGGGAAGGAGAGGGGTATACAGCCAACTTAAACAATAACAGAAGGAAATTTAACAAGAAACAAACTTTTGAAATACAAATTTCTCCAAAAAGCAGTTCTTTCACATCGCACTAGGGTGCACCATAGTAATTTTTCAGTAGTGTCCTCTAGAAGAGAAAGTTCACACTTCTTACTACCGGTAAAACAAAAATACATCAAAAGTGGCACAGTTCAAAAACTCCAAACTTTCCAAGTAGTGACATCTTCTGAGAAACTTGAAAATTAATACCGTCAATAAAGTTCAGACTTCCTCCAGCAGAGGAGTTTCAACTGGCGCAAATTTTAAATTAGCGGCGTGGAGGTGTACCGCCCGGTACAATTATTATTATTATTATTATTATGTTGTAGGCATGTTCAGAATTGATTTTCAGGTATTTACAGACCTCTGTCCTGGGATGGTCACCCTAAATAAAATACTATCTGTGGCAATATTCTTTCATCTGAATAGACTATATAAATGCCTTAAGAAAGAGACTAGCAATCTCTTTCCGTTATGCACTGTTGTTAATATTCTTAGGAATAGCTAAGATATATTTTCGAACCTTCTTGTAGGTCGATCAACTCCACCAAAGACCCAATTTCCAAGCTCTGTTGCCTTACCTGAGTCGTAGTGTGACTGTCACATCCATGAGTTGCAGATGTCAAGTCGTGGCATTTCAGAATTGAATTAAATGTCAGCGTTTCAACTATTTCTGTGGGCTGTGTCCCAACTCGGGTTCATATGTTGACGTCAAATTACCTTGGTGACACAGACGTTGACGTGACAACCGGACAACCGTGCCAGGGGAGCAGGCTTTTAATATACTCCTGAACGCGCCAGAGAGATTATGGCAGTAGTTTACAGCACTATTGGGCATTCATTGTGGCGTACTATGTTACTCCCTTTGTTGTACTTAATCCAGGACTATGTAATGGAGAAGTGGGTTCAAATTTACACATTAGCCATCCTATTCCTAGTCTCATATTTCCAACTGCATAGCTGGGACAGTAATGGCGTGATCGGTTAACCCAGAAGGAAGTGGGTTTGATTCCCCGTTAGGAAGATCCCCAGTGGGTGGGGGCGGTAGAATAACACCCACGCTATCCCCTGCCTGTCGTAAGAGGCGACTAAAAGGGGCCCCAGGGGCTCTGAACTTTGGAGCGTGGGTTGGCGACCACGGGGCCCTCAGCTGAGTCCTGACATTGCTTCCACTCACTTGTGCCAGGCTCCTCACGTTCATCTATCCTATCCGACCTCCCTTGGTCAACTTTTGTTCTTTTCCGACCCCGATGCTATTAGGTTTGCGAGGGCTAGGGAGTCTTACATTTTCACGCCCTTCGTGGCCCTTATCTTCCTCTGGCCGTTTTCTTCATTTTTCGAAGTGTCGAGCCCCTTGCATTTTTTCTCTCTGATTAGTGTTGTATAGAGGATGGTTGCCTAGTTGTACTTCCTCTTAAAACAATAATCACCACCACCACCGTTAGGAAGATGAACAATTTAGAAACGAAATTTTCACTTTTTAAGAGAGATATTACACTGAGGTTCACTAAGCCCACACCAAAAATGAGTATCAACTTAATTCCTGTGGGTAAAAGCAGGGGGCATAGAGCTGACCACTCTGTCTCACATAACGCAGAGGTTTCGTATACTGTTGGTTAAGCCTTTACCTTCCTTTCCTCAAAGGGCCTTCTTGGGCTGTATGAAGATAGAATTGCTTCGCTTTGCTTACCATTTCAATTGCACTTTCACATCTTTCTCACTGTCTGTGGTTCTGCCAATTCCCTATCAAAATCAACTGGCATGTGATATACGTACGACAAATTCCAGACTTCAAGTTCCTAAGAATTTGAACAGAAATAAACATACATGTTTATACACTTCTAAATATTTGAGTGTGGTTTTGATAGACACTGATGATGTTGTTTCCAGAACGAAACATGGCAGTGCAGACGGCATTGAGACAGATTTCATTCGTACAGACTAACTAGACAGTTATGATGCCTTATTTTCTTTAACCGTTATGGATTAATGCAAAAGATCAGGAATCTTCGAGAGTGTGCCACCGTTGCCGGACCTCTTTTCTGATACGAAACCAAAATTTGTTGGTATTTCTTCACTAATGTAGTATTTTTTCATCTGTTTATTGGCACACGCCAGAATCAAATGCAACTTCTACCTAAGTCACAGTCGTATTTATGGCTATAAAAGTAAATTCGTGTCCTCATCCTGGGGTGGTGTAGCTCTTTTCAAACACAAGCACACCCCAATACAGGTGAGCTGCATAGCGCATATCAGCCTCCTGTCAGAAATCGAACCCCGGGCCTCCGAGGACGGCAGCTAATATTACTAACCGTTACGCTACGAAGGTTGTCTTTATGGCTGTGACAGCATGTGAGCTACTGAGGTATGGCTGATGTCATTCAGAATACGACTAGTGCATCTGAGTGTTATGAAAAGTGGTACTCATAGGGTGAGTTGTGGTGCAATAGCACTTTCTGGCCCAGTGAGGAAATCAATGTTAAAATGCTTTACTCCTCATCTTGCCCATTATGCCTTATTGTGGCACCACCATAGGTGTGCGCGGTTTTTCTCTACCTGCATAACCTGTGGCGGTCCCAATTGAGGACACAGCCAATCAACAAACAAAATAACAAACCATCAAACATACGAACAAAAATGACAAGTTATTGAAGTAATGGTGTTTGAATTTTATAGTATCATCCCTTCCCTCCGTAATCTGAATGATAGCTCGCACAAAACGTGGAAGAGCAGCGCGCAGATTCCTTCCAATACTGTTCGTCATGAATTTTCAAAAGAAACGTGCAATATTAAATGTTTCCAGTTTACTGTTTATTATGGTAAGATTAAGTCTGTTACTTTAGAAAAAATATATGCGTATACTTAGCACACTTTATTTGCTTACTGGTAGCATGATAGCTTACTTTATAGCTGGATCTAGCAATTCGTTTTCTGGAAAGTTAACCTCGATTCCATGAATGAGGGGCATGCTTGCTTTCAGGTGCGGATTACTTGCTTCAATCGTATGCATTCCTTTTCGTTTCTTAATTTTAAAACGATGCCGTTATTACGTATTTCTTTGGCCTTTTTTTAATTCCAACTTGTAGAGTCCTCACTAGAGTCATAGACTGCACCAATTGAAAAGCCTTCTCTGAATCCTTTATGGCCGCTTCATTCTAGGCGACAGAAATCGGCTACAGAGTAGCTCATGTGAATTCCGTGTCGCCGAGCGGTAGCCCGCCACGCTACTCAGCCGCCTTCCCCGGCCTGAGTTCTCCATTTGCTCTTGTTACTGTCGAAAAGAAAGAAAGAAAATGCTTCCTAGTTTCATTCACATCATATGTTGGAAAAATCGTTTGGAAGAACGACTTCTCTATAAACTATTCGAAGATTTATGTGGTGATGGTACGAAGATTCTTAGTAAGGCCCTACTTCAGAATGTTAAATAAATCCTTTGATTAATTCTTTGAATGTGCGAATACCAAGTTGAGAACAATACCGGATAAAGACAAAGTAGCCTTAATTTTGAGATAAGTTGTATATCCTGGTCATTGCTTGATCCAAAGTAACATTATTATTATTATTATTATTATTATTATTATTATTATTATTATTATTATTATTATTATTATTATTATTATTATTATTATTGTCTGCCTGTGTGGTGTAATTATAAGAATTAAAACATTTCTTATCCACGCACTTCTAGTAAGGAGAGGTAAGCCATTCTAACTATTTCATTATGATTGATATTAAATGTATAATAAAAATGTCACAAGGCTATATACATGTGAGCGTGTGTGACGAAATTTTTCGTTTTAGATAATAAAGGTTTGGGAAATTCATATCGATCACACTATCGATGCAATTCAGATATCAGTGATATTTAGTTGGCAGTTCTACTGGAAGAGTTGAGTTCCCTCCTTGTCTCTCATCCCCGTAAAGCGAATAGATACTCAAAGTTGCGAGGATAGCATATTTCACCGTATTCAGTGTGTCTGATAATAATTTTACAGTTAACATCAAAGGTTAGCCTAAAACAGTGCTATTCGACCCATCATGGCCACCCTTAGTGACAGAGGTTGGCAGGATACGCAAAGATTGATGAAAACACTGCCATCACTAGTATAGATATTCGAGTTTCAAGTTATACAGTCAATATACAGAATAATATAAACGACTCCCAATCCGATTATATAAGACGGGGATCATTAACTAACTCAAAGAATACTGAACCGGTTTCCGCTTCGATATTAAGCTGTTTTAAAGTAATACAGAAGGGCAACCAATTATTATTGAATTACATGATGGAACTGGTATCAAAGAGCATGTAATGGAGACAGGAAAACTAACGATCGCTAGTAACTTTCGATTTGTTTAAGGTATATTAAATGTAAGAATCTATATTTTCCTCTCAAGTAAAAAATATGTTGACGGCCTCTTCTTAACAAGAGGGTCATACACTCGTGTTCATGAAAACAAGAACTCGATGAAATATTAGCATTTGAACCATGTCGGCCCTCAGGTTCAAGGTCCACATCGATATCGCGGCGCACCACCACCGACTGGTAAACTGTGCCTGCGGCTCTCGTTGTCACCATAAGTCGAAGGTAATGGATCAGTGTGACTTGAGCAGACGTACAGGATACCTCGCAGACGTATTTGAGAAACGTACCGTCAAATGAGTGAGTTTGAAAGAGGGCGCATTATTGGAATGAGAGAACGTGATGCATCCATCCAGGAAATTGCTGTTGGAGTGGGACAAAGAGTGTCGGCAGTGCAACGGGTGTGTACAGAATGGTTCACAGAAGGCCGTAGAACACAACGAGATGGGTCTGGTCGTACCACCCAGACTATCCCTCGAGAAGATCGACACCTCATTCGAATGGCATTGCAGGACCGATCTGCGTCCTGCACGGCTCTGGTGCAACAGTGGAACACATCGTACAATACCGGGAGTGACAGTCCGTCGCCGTTTATTACGGTCTGGGTTACTGGCGCGTGTGCATGAACATGCTACACTGCAAAGGTGTATAGTACGACGTCACCGGGAACAGGAATGGAGGCAGGTAGTATTTTTGGACGAATCCAGGTTCTGTTTGTTTTAAAGGATGGCCGCATTTTGGTTCGCCACAGACAGGGGGACAGGGATCACATTGAATGCATTCGCACAGGACATACAGTGCCAACTCAAGGCACTATGGTGTGGGGTGCTATTGGGTAGAACCACAAATCACAGCTGGTGCGTGTCCAGGGTACTGTGACCAGTTTGACCTACGTGAATGACATCCTGCGACCCGTAGCCGTACCCTTTTGTGCACGACACCACAGACGCCATATTTCAAGCAGGACAATGCGCGCCCAAATGTTGCTTCTTGTCGTCACAGGATGTCAGACTGTTGCCCTGGCCTGCCCCATCACCGGACTTGCCGCCAATCGAAAATGTGTGGGATGTGGTGAAACGATGGGTGTGGCGCTGTGACCCAATGCCAACCACCAAAGATTAACTATGGAACCAGGTGAACGCAGCATGGATGGCTTTACCCTAGAATGCCATTCGCGCCTTATACGCTTCGATCCCATTACGCATGGAACAAGTTATCAGTGCCCATGGAGGACCAAGTGCCTACTAGCCTACAGGGCACATGCTGAACCTAGGTGACTGAAATGCTAATCGTTTCTGCAGAACATACTAATAAACATGTCCTGCTAATATGAACTTCCTATATCTACTCTTTCAAGGTGTTCTGTTTTTTATGAACATGAATGTAATATCAAACACGTGTCCCCTGATCCTAAAGTATGTAACTGAAGAAGAACTACAACATTTAGGCATTAAGCTATTGTAGAAAAATTCTCCAATTAGAGAAGGATGATCAATCCCTGGGTTCTCACATATACTCAGTTTCCGAAGTGTGATTAGCTGCCACCCCCGGAGGCCCGGGTTCGATTCCCGACTCTGCCACGAAATTTGAAAATTTGTACGAGGGCTTTAACGGGGTCCACTCAGCCTCGGGAGGTCAACTGAGTAGAGGGGATTCGATTCCCTCCTCAGTTATCCTGGAGGAGGTATTCCGTGGTTTCCCAATTCTTCTCCACGCAAATACCGGGATGGCACCTAACTTATGGCCACGGCCGCTTCCTTCCCTCTTACTTGTCTATCCCTTCCAAACTTCCCATCCTCCCCCCCCCCTCACAAGGCCCCTGTTTAGCATAGCAGGTGAGGCCGCCTCGGCGAGGTACTTGTCATCCTCCCCAGGTATATCCCCCGACCCAGGGTCTGAAGCCCCAGGACACCGCCCTTGAGGCGATAGAGGTGGGATCCCTCGCTGAGTCTGAGGGGAAAAACGACCCTGGTGGGTAAACAGATGCAGAAGAGGAAGACTTTACAAGTTGAATATAATGGAAAAAATTATTAATTTATATACTTATCTGTGAACTCATCCACCTACTTTCTATGTAAAACTGATTGTAATTTAGCCATTACGCATGGAACAAGTTATCAGTGCCCATGGAGGACCCAGTGCCTACTAGCCTACAGGGCACATGCTGAACCTAGGTGACTGAAATGCTAATCGTTTCTGCAGAACATACCAATGAACATTTTGTAACGTGTAATAAATCTTCAGTTTATCACGATAATCTTCCATTTGGTAAGCTTTATTTACTTGATTACCGGGGAGTTGGCCGTGCGGTTAGGAGCGTGCAGCTGTGAGCTCGCATCCGGGAGATAGTGGGTTCGAACCCCACTGTCAGCAGCCCTGAAGATGGTTTTCCGTGGTATCCCAATTTCACACCAAGCAAATGCTGGGGCTGTACCTTAATTAAAGCCACGGCCGCTTCCTTCCCATTCCTAGGCCTTTCCTGACACGTCGTCGCCATAAGACCTATCTGAGTTGGGGCGACTTAAAGCAACTACCAACAAAAAAAATGACATGATTTTCCGGCAGTTAGTAGCCCCATTCGTCCTGTTAAGAAATCGAAGTCGGAAATGAAAAACATAGCGTCAAGTTGTGTGCTCAACCAAATTAAATGTATATAGAAACTGTGTCTTAATTCAACGGAAACACTGTTGTGGTTACAGACACAATAACTACAGAATCTTACTATTTTGCTATACATCACACCGACACAGATAGGTCTTGCGGCGTCAATGGGGTAGGAAAGGGCTAAGAGTGGGAGGAAGCGTCCATGGTCTTAATTAAGGCATAGCCCCAGCATTTACCTGGTGTGAAAATGGGAAACCACGGAAAACCACATTCAGAGCGGCCGACATTGGGTTTCGAACCCACTATCTCCCAAATGCTACTATAGAACATAATTATATGAAAACGGATTTGTAAACGCACTTCAGAAGATGTATTCTTGCTATTCTATCAACATCATGAAAGACAGAAGCACTGGGATCGAGATGAGCTGCTCGACTAAGTGGTATGTTCCGAGCTGTCAGTGGAGGGATGGCGCGGAATGACAGTAATAAACTTATAGGTTTGAGTGGTGTTTTTAAAAATAGGAAAGATCACAATATGAAAGGAAAGTTGGAATTCAAGTGAACAAATCGGGGCAAATATTCGTTTATAGGAAGGGGAGGGATTTTTTTTTTTTTTTTTTTTTGCTAGTTGCTTTACGCCGCACCGACACAGGTCTTATGGCGGCGGTGGGACAGGAAAGGGCTAGGAGTGGGAAGGAAGCGGCCGTGGCTTTAATTAAGGTACAGCCCCAGCATTTTCCTGGTGTAAAAATGGGAAACCACGGAAAACCATTTTCAGGGCTGCCGACAGTGGGGTTCGAACCTACTATCTCCCGACTACTGGATACTGGCCGCACTTAAGCTACTGCAGCTATCGAGCTCGGTAATTTAATTTCGTGTGGCTATTTCTAGCCGAGTGCAGCCCTTGTAAGGCAGACCCTCCGATGAGGGTGGGCGGCATTTCCATATGTAGGTAACTGCGTGTTATTTTGGTGGAGGATAGTGTGACGTGTGGTGTGTGAGTTGCAGGGATGTTGGGGACAGCACAAACGCCCAGCCCCCGGGCCATTGGAATTAACCAATTAAGGTTAAAATCCCCAACCCCGCCGGGAATCGAACCCGGGACCCTCTGAACCCAAGGCCAGTACGCTGACCATTCAGCCAATGAGTCGGACATCGAGCTCGGTGAAGAGGAGTTACGGACTGGAATAATTTACCAAGGGAGATGTTCAATAAAGTTCCAAATTCTTTGCAATTATTGAAGAAAAGGTTAGGAAAACAACATATAGGTAATCTGCCACCTGGGTGTCTGCTCTAAATGCAGATCAATGTTGATTCATGGATAGATAGATAGATAGATAGATAGATAGATAGATAGATAGATAGATAGATAGATAGATAGATAGATAGATAGATAGGTGTATAGATTAATTGAGTTATTGAAGAAGAAAAAGCTGCTAAAAGCCGTTGGCCTCAGATTACACCAGTGAAGACACCGCCTCACTTTGAAAATAATGGCTATAACAATACAAGAGCTTTTCGTTATCTCGATGGTTTCCACATTACTCCAATGGAACATTGACGGTTTTCGACCACAACTTTAGTATTTACAGCTCCTTCAAAGTAACCTTTACCCTGAAGTAATTTGTCTACAAGAAACAAACTTTCGTGATAACTTCGTTTCCGATTTGAAACAGTTAAGAAACAGAATTAATACATAAGATTTCTTAACTTGTATCAACGAGAATCCCTTTTACCACTGATTTGAAAGCAGTAACAGTTGTAGTTAATTGATCACCATCTGACTGTATTTGTAATGTCTATATTCCCCGCAGTTATGATTTTTACAATGGCAGTTTCAGGGAATTAATACGCCGGTTACCTAAATCCCTCCGTATTGATGAGTGACTTTACCAGTGATACGAGCATGTGGGGCTCTAGTAATACGGATAACCTACAAGAGGATGAATTCGACCTGACGTTACTAAACTCAGCAGAGCCTAATCGCTACGATCTTCCTCACTGAACATCCAGCAGTATTTATATCGACTTAACCATTTGCACGCCTGTCATATCTGATCTATTCAACTGGTCTGTTTATACTGCTCTATATTGAAATAACAATTTTTTCTATTGTAATTATTCATGATAATTCTTCAGCTAATACTCAAGCTTACTGAACAATTAAATGGACTACAGAAAAAAAGTAGAATTGGCAAATGTACAGAAACAAAAAAAAATTGAATGGTGAATTCCCTAATAAGCACATTAATAATTTTGCTCATGATTTCCCAATTTAACAAGTGGAAGAATGTATTGGAGGAAAATGGGTTAAAGATCATCAGAGCTAAGAGAGAGTATATGCACAGGAATTTTTCAATGGATAGCCAGATAAGTGCTTCTTAAAAGTAAGGTCATTCAAACAAGCACCTCCAGTTATCTTGGGTCTGTGGTGCAGACATTGACAGGGATCTCACCAGCCGGATACAATGTGGATGGTCAAAGTAGCGGGCAGCAACAAGAGTTCTGTGTGACGGGAAATGCCTCACAACCTTAAAGGAAAAATATATAAAATAGCAGTACACCCAGCCACACTATACACTATATGGCGCTGAATGTTGGCTACGACAAGAACAGATGAGCAGAAACTCCATTCGCAGAAATGCGTACGTTAAGATACCCGACTGGATAAAATCCGGTATGATGTTATCTACCAGTTTCTAAGATTAACTCACACGGGAGAAAGCTTCAAGGAATGCAATTGAAGTGGCACGGACATTGTCAAAAGCGACCTGAATATCACGTCGTACATCGAGTCGACCGGTTAGAGGTTGAGGGAAATCCAATGATGGGACGACAGGAAACAAGATGTAAAGTTCGTGTTTCAAAAGACCTGAAACAATACAATATGCTATATCCAGGGAATGCGTCCAAGACAGATAATACTGAATGAGAGTGACCAGAACACTAGACCCCAAACGACTGGGAGAATGGTTAGGAAGAAGAAGATTAAGAAGAAGAAGTGGTTCATTTCAAAAAGTATTATGCAATCTGCGGTTTCGAGTATTCCTATAGTAACGGCAGACTATTCAAAGAAAATGGTATCCTGGTGATAAATCATGTAAAGAGGCTGTAAAAGTAAGAATCATTGTTTTTGTATTTAGAGGAGAAGACCCACTCCCAGAAACGCTAGATGAATCAAATAGAAAACGGAATTTTTTTTTATTGAATCCACCAAGAAATACACAACAAGCACCTCATTTTTCTACATAGTCTCTCGAATTTGAGACACATTTTTGCCACCGATTTAGCAACTTTTCTTGTGCCATCCTCGAAAAAATGAATTTGTATGCAGCCAGTTGCGCACGTACTCCTCTACCGCTCCAGTATCGTGAAATCGCTTTCCTCTCTGTTCTTATTTCAGTGGTCCAAACAAGTGGTAGTCACAAGGTGACAAGTCTGGACTGTAAGGAGGATGTGTCAGAGGTGTCCAATGCATTTCCACCAGTTATTCGCGTGTTACAACAGCAGTGTGTGGCCTTGCATTGTCGTGCAGAAGAATATTTTGGATCGGTTGTCGGCGACGTTGGTTGCGATATGCAGCTTTTGTCTCGACCAAAATCCGACAATTATAGGGTGCATTCACTGGCCTTCGTTCATGCAAGAAATTCACAAGCAATATGCCCGCATAGTCACAAAAAAATATGTTGCAAGCACCTCTCCAGAGAAAGGAGCGTTTTGGCCTTGACTGGGCCAGCTGCACTTCGTTCCTGCCACTCCATGCTTGCTTGTTTCGACTCAGGGGTGTAATTATAAATCCAAGTTTCATCAAAAGCCACAATGCGAAGCAAAAATCATATTCTTCCTCCTCGTAGTATTCAGATGCCTCCGACAAACATCCTGGTGGAATTTTTTTCTGGGTGGGGAGACGAGGAATCCACAAGGCAGACAATTTTCGAAGGTCGATTTCATCATTGATGATGGCATGAACACTTCCAAAGCTTCTTCCTACGAGTGAAGCAATTTCAGAAATGTTTATGCGCACGAATGTTGTCTGCAGTGAAGCTTGTCTGCAGTCGTGTTTGGTGGGACTCGTTTTCCACTTCTTCCCGTCCTTTCAAAATTGATTGTGCCGTCCATACACCCGGGTCTTTGAAAAAGTTGCGTCCCCGAACTGTGCACGGAGCCTTCACAAAATTTCCGAAGCTTTGGTGCATTCTTTCGCTAGAAACTTGATGATGATGCGCTGCGCAACGGACGTGTATACCTCTTGCTCGCTTAAGGCGTACTGAAGAGAGTGGTCGCTCTGTCAGTGTTGACAAAACTGTAAGACTGAAAACCGCTAATTGACTGTGCCAATTCCGCTAGAAATCCGCTAGATTCGTCAACATTTAATTTAATAATAAAGGTAATGTGCAATCTTAGATATTAGTTTCCCGACTGGGAACGTAGCTTAATAGGGCATAGAATTGGGAATGGTTGCAATCGCACCATTATTTAGAAGAGTATAATTTACTAAATATAATATAATCTGGTGTTTAACTGCTTACCGCTTACTGTCAAGCCATGCCCTCTTAATCAACGCAATATAAATACGGCACTACAATCACCACGCATTAGGATGCTGAAATGAAATGGCGTATGGCTTTTAGTGCCGGGAGTGTCCGAGGAAAAGTTCGGCTCGCCAGATGCAGGTCTTTTGATTTGACTCCCTTAGGCGACCTGCACGTCATGATGAGGGTGAAATGATAATGGAGACGACACTTACACCCATCCTCCGTTCCAGCGAAATTAACCAATTAAGGTTAAATTTCCCGACCCTGCCTGGAATCGAACCCGGAACCCCTGTGGCCAAAGGCCAGCACGCTAACCATTTAGCCATGGAGCCGGACATTAGGATGCTATTACACCGTAACATGTTTCGCGAAATTTTAAGACCCCAACATCTGTTGAATATATATATATTTTCAATACATTTATGAAATGAGGGCCAAATTTGTTTTAATTATTGCAGTATACTTCGTTCTATGCATCTGGAAAACTCTGGCAATAACCAAGTCTGTAAATATCGTCTTGCAAACTTCCGCAAAGTGATTAGTGGTTAATGAACTATAGTGTTCCGGAACAAACACACTTGATATTTAAATATGCGCACACAGTAAGTACAATGAGTCGTTAAGTCAGAGGTAATATAAATTGATAAATGAAACCGTTTAACCATGAAAAAACACAGATTGCAAGCTCAACACACAGATGAATGTCACTAAAATACTAAATACTTTAAAAATGACCCGTGTGGTGCTGTTCGTAGAATGACTCAGTTCCACACACACCAGTGATGAACACACATTCACAGTAAAAGATCTCGTCCTGTAAAAGTAAATAGTACTTCCCGATTAATTTACAAGTTCGACCCGACCGAAGTGAGAGACAACATTAGTGATACTTCTACCGGAGACTAGGTGCAGTTTAAATTTTCCTCTAGTGTGATTCAGTAATATTTATGCCATAAATGTGTGGCATTACGTTTACATTTTACAAAGCTACTAAAAAAATCCTCTGACACATCAAAATTCCGCTAAGAGTTCCGCTAGTCGCTAAATTAATTTTTTCGCCACTAGAAGGATTTAGAATCCGCCAGAATTAGCGGGTAATCCGCTAAGTTGGCAACACTGCGCTCTGTGGTGTGTAACGCATCAAGACTCCTACTTCGGATATCCCCACCAACATCCTTTCAAAGCCTCACCCATTTTCGTTCGCTACTGGAGGTGCTATTTTAAATTGTGGTTTATATTTGATGCACCTAGAAATTAATAGAAACGTAGGGAAATAGCTCGCAAAGAAATCAAACGAATTAAATCAAACTCTTGGCCCCATTTGGTTCCACAAAAAGTCATGTGGGATAAAATCAAGAGGATGAACGGTAAATACCATCCGTTCTAAACTATATCCCTCAGAAACCCAGCTGATGGATCCTAATATAATGGAGAATACTTTTACCTAAATTTCCAGCGACACCAATAATGACCGTGAATCCACATGTATAACATTGGATGTTGGTATGTTTGAGATTAATAGACTGAAAAACCACATGAGAGATTTCGGTGAAAATTTCACATTTTTTTCTTATTACTTCTGAGAGTGTTTATGAACTGGTTTGAACGAAGTCCGATGAATAGTTTTTTATTATGAGTGATTTTATATAATTTTATTAAATTTCAAAGCCGCACCAAGATTGAATCGACTTGATGGACAGATTGTCGCTAGGTGACAGCAACTGACGCTATATCATGGTATCATCATCATAGGTTGTTCTGCCATCCGGCAGGTCTAAACATGGCTGTGACCTCCATATCTCTCGATCATGTGCCCTTTTCTTCATGTCTGTATAATCTTTCTTTCTTTTTTTAATGCTGTCTAGTAATTGATATCGTTTCCTTCCCCTTCCTCGTTTTCCTTTTATCATGCCTTCAATTGCTATTCGTAGTAAAGTGTTGTGTCTTAGATTATGCCCTCACACCGAGCTCGATAGCTGCAGTCGCTTAAGTGCGGCCAGTATCCAGTAATCGGGAGTCAGTGGGTTCGAACCCCACTGTCGGCAGCCCTGAAGATGGTTTTCCGTGGCTTCCCATTTTCACACCAGGCAAATGCTGGGGATGTACCTTAATCAAGGCCACGGCCACTTCCTTCCCATTCCTAGGCCTCTCCTATCCCATCGTCGCCATAAGACATATCTGTGTCAGTGCGACGTAAAGCAAATAGCAAGATTATGCCCTATCCAGTTTTTCCTACTATTTTCGATTACGGTCATCATGCGCCTCACTTCTCCAACTCTCTTCACAACCTCCTCATTTGATATTTTATCTTCCCACTTTACTCCTTCAATTCTTCGCCAAATCCACATCTCAAATGCCTCTGTTCTTCCTTCCTTAATGTCCATGTTTCAGCGGCATATAGAGCTATACTCCATACGTAACACCTTGCAAGTCTCTTCCACAGATCTTTCTCTAGCGGACCACAAAACAGTTTTTTCTTCTTGTTGAAGCTTTCCTTGGTTGAGGCAATTCGAGCTTTTATGTCTGTTATACAGTGAAGTTCTTCAGTCACAACACTTCCAAGATACTTAAACTTATTCACCTGTTCAATAATTTTTCCCCCTATCTTGATTGTCGCTTTTTCACATTTACCTTCAAGTATCATGAATTTGGTTTTCTTTTTGTTTATGCTCATCACGGTAGTCCGGTAATAAATGCTGTATGTAGGAAGATGGGAACACGCCACCATTTTCTATAAAGTATCTCTCTTGATAGGAGATTCATTCATATTCCTGTTATTTGGAAGTAGCAATCCAACATGCCGTGATCGGGATGTACTTTCATGTCTTAGAATAATGTAGCTGTGTATTAGATATGTACAATATTAAGAAACTGTGCAGTATATAGAATATCAACAGTGGAATGACTCGAGTTAACACCCACTCCTAACGAAGAGCAACTGGGGTTTCCCAACGAGCAAAGGCGTGTCTATGTAATCTATCTATACGTCTATATATAAATGTCATTGTATGTGGGTATGTATATAATATGATTAAATTACATCTCCTCCTAAACCACTGGAGCAATTTCAATCAAACTTGGTACACTTATGACTTAAAATCAGGAGACAAACATCGTGGAAGTAAGACACCACAAGCACCCTAAAAGGCAGGGAGCGAGGGGGATGAGGCATAAAAGTAATCTCAAACAGTTTCATTCATAGTTTTTGGGGTTGCTGAGATGAATAGTAACACTCCATTGTTTTAAATGTTAAAGTTCATTCCCCTTCGGGTGTGAAATATAAAAGTAATTGAATATAACGTCGAATGCATTGTTTTAGTAATCGCTGAGATGAATACTGACACTCCGGATTAGTTTAAAGTCCTTGTTCAGCCTCCTGTGGGTTGGTTGGCGACGGGGGGGGGGGGAGTAATATATATATAAATAATAGAAAACAGTGTTGAAAAATAGTGTTTAATCCACAGTTTTCGGGGTCGCTGAGGTGAAAAGTGACACTGCGGGATTTTATAAGACCTAGCTCAGCACCCTTGGTGGTGGGGAGTGAGAGAGAAAATATTAATAAAAAATAATGTCGAACCAATACTTTTCGGGGTCGCTGAGGTGAAAAGTGACACTCCGGGACTTTATAAGTACAAGTTCATCCCCCTTTGTGGTGGGGTTCGAGGGGTATTGAGATATAAAGTATAATCGAAAATATTGTCGAATCCATACTTTTTGGGGTCGCTGAGATGAATTGTGACACTCCGAATCTTTCAGAAGTCCAAGTTTGGCCTCCTTACGCATAGCAGTGAGAAAAAGTGAAAAACCCTTGCCAAAATGATCGAGAAAATGGACGCAAATCTGTATATTCCCGCATAGCTCTCAACCTAAACTGGACTTAATATCTGGAAAAATACCTTAGGGATTACGGTCAGAATGCTCCTCACTTCTCCCACTCTCTTCACAACTTCCTCATTAGATATTTTATCTTCCCACTTTACTCCGATTCTTCGCCAAATCTCTAATGTAGGGGCGAAATGTAAAAATTAACAGAGAAAAACTATATTTGTGCCTAATTCATAGTTTTCGGGGTCGCTGAGATGAACTCTAATACTCTGGATGCCGTTTAATATCAAGTTTATAATCAGCAGGGGAGGGGAGTGTGAACCGGAGAAGAAAAGAAAATGTTCTAAGGGACAGAGTTTAAGGACGTATGTGTGTATGTTCTAGCATATCTCCCAACCAAACTTGGTACACACTTGCCTTACTATACAGGGTGAAGCGTAATTCGCGCACTCGGGCGTCGCAGTGGGACTCCTCACATGCCAGCAACAAAAAAAATGTCTCTTACAAAATTTCGTCTTGCGAGTATATCCGGTAGAAAACGGACGTTTGGCATCCAGGAGGTCGATGTTTCGATGAGGCGAATTTTTTATTTGCTAATTTCCATCTAACATTACCTACTGTAATACAGTAAGACACCGTTTCTGAGGTCACATGTATCCTACATTTACAACATTTTGTAACGCTGAAACAACAAATACCTGGTTAGACTAATAAGAAATAGACAGCTGAAACAAATGACCAGTCATAGGACAGAATAACTACACAAACAATATCACTTTCGATATGCTAAAGATGATAGCACAGTACAATAACACAGCATCTACCTTGTCATTTACATACTATATGTATAATAATAATGTTATTTGTTTCACGTCCCACGAACTACTTTTTAAGGTTTTCGGAGACGCCGCCATACTACATGTAATATGATCGCGCAGATGTAGAACATTAGCACCAATACTGTCCATATTAAATTCATGCCCACGACGTGGAAAGGGCGCCTTTCAAAGCTGACGAATGAAAACGATTGTTCGTCCATTTCTAGGATCGTAGTATGTAAGTGCAAATGGTTTCTAGAGAACCCACTGCAATCGCTGTTGACGATTAAGATGCCAGATACCATACCACCTGGACTACATTTACGAAATAAAAAACATACGCCTCAACCCAGGATCGACCACTCGACCTCCTGCATGCTAACCCAAAACTCTATCCACTGCACCAACTGTACAGTGCGACTAGCTTCTCCTGACAGAGGTAGTTACCCTACATGTGGTTACAGCGTTGCCAGATTGCTACTCTTCAACGTCGTTTTTCAGCCGGATATACTCGCAAGACGAAATTTTGTAAGAGACATTTTTTTATTGCTGGCATGTGAGGAGTCGCGCTGCGACGCCCGAGTGCGCGAATTACGCTTCATCCTGTATAGAAAATATGGCTATGGGGGTAAGATACACTTAGCACCCCGAGGGGCGGCAATGAATTATAAAAAAACCTAGAATGACTGGTGAAATATAACAAATAATAGACAAGGACAAATATTCATGAACAGTCCATAGTTTTAGAGGTCGCTGAGGTGAATAGTGACACTCCAGATGTCGTTGTTCAGCCCCCATCGACATGGTTATGAGAAGGATGGAAAAGGAAATGTTCAAAATGACCGAATTTATTATTGTTTGTGCGTTCCTTTCAGCATACAATCATACAAAATTGGTACAGGTATGATTTCATTTCTGAAAAAATTACCCTTGTGGTAAAACAACTCATACGGGATATGGTGAAATATAAATTTAAACGAAAATGACTGATATTAATTTCGAATACATTGTTTACGAGGTCACTGAGTTGAACTGTGACACTCTGGAAGGTTAAGTCATACTTCATCCACAGTCAGTATGGAGGTTGTGAAAGGTGAAAATGAATGTAAATATAACGGAGATTAAGAATATATGTGGGTTTGTTCCAGAATATCTCTCAACGAAACATGGTATACGTATGACTTACCATATGAAAAAAAAAATACTATGGAGATGAAAAATGACAGCCCCCACCTAGGGAGGGGAATGGGAGGGGCTATCGTGTAAAAATAATGGCAAATGACCTATATTAATGTCGAAATCCATTGTTTTTGTGTCGCTGACACGCATTGTGACGTTCTGGATACCGTTTAAGTTCATGTTCAGCCTCCATTGAAACTGGGCCTGAGAAGGGATTAAAAATAAATAGTCTAAAATGACCGAGATTAGTATTGAATACATGACTTTTGGGGTCTCAAGGCTGATTGTGACAGTGTCAATGGCAGCTGAAATCGTGAACATCATATGTATAGTGCGACGGGTAAATACATATTGTTATCACATATTATTTTTTGAACGGATCAAATACTTCCCCGTCAATTCTAGCTTCCACAAGGATAAAGTTTTATTCGAAAATTAAATAATCTAAAACATGAAATAAGAAACATCTAAATAGCTCTATGATTACATAATAGGTCGTAAAATCATCATCATCATCATCATCTGTTTACCGTCCAGGTTCGGTTTATCCCTCGGACTCAGCGAGGGATCCCACCTCTACCGCCTCAAGGGCAGTGTCCTGGAGCTTCAGACTCCTGGTCGGGGAATACAACTGGGGAGAATGACCAGTACCTCACCCAGGCGGCCTCACCTGCTATGCTGAACAGGAGCCTTGTGGAGGGATGGGAAGATTGGAAGGGATAGACAAGGAAGAGGGAAGGAAGCGGCCGTGGCCTTAAGTTAGGTACCATCCCGGCATTCGCCCGGAGGAGAAGTGGGAAACCACGGAAAACCACTTCGAGGATGGCTGAGGTGGGAATCGAACCCACCTCTACTCAGTTGACCTCCCGAGGCTGAGTGGACCCCGTTCCAGCCCTCGTACCACTTTTCAAATTTTCGTGGCAGAGCCGGGAATCGAACCCGGACCTCCGGGGGTGGCAGCTAATCACGCTAACCACTACACCACAGAGGCGGACGGTCGTAAAATCAACATCTCAAAAATAATTCTATAAGCTTTCACTTAACACTTAACTGTCCGACTCGTTGGCTGAATGGTCAGTGTACTGGCTTTCGGTTCAGAGGGTCCCGGGTTCGATTCCGGCTGGGTCGAAGATTTTAATCTTCATTGGTTAATTCCAGTGGCCCGGGGGCTGGGTGTTTGTGCTGCAACTCACACACCACACATAACACACACAACACTATCTTCCACCACAATAACACGCAGCTACCCACACATGGCAGATGCCGTCCACCCTCATCGGAGGGTCTGCCTTACAAGGGGCTGCACTTGGATAGAAATTGCCACAAGAAATTAAATTTAAAACGCATAACTAACTTGTACTACAATTATTAAAGGTACACATTCAAAAACTACCCGGGCAACGCCGGGTACTACAGCTAGTAGAGTACGTATTTAAATAAAAGGAAGGTATATTATAAAAATTAGGAGAAATGGATATTGACTCGAAATTGGAAAGGGCAAACATATAAATGTACATATATGGTTATTACTCACATCAGACTTTGTTTTCATGTCACATTTACCAAGACCATGTTCATGTAGTGAGAGCCTACTGATAAAACAATAGCTTTACTTACATCGTAGTTGTGTATTATTTTCATCTCAGTAACCCACGACTTGGAATATAATTCATGAAAAGGTATAAAATCTTTCCAATAGATATACACACACAATAAGATATTTAAGGAAAATCAAGGCGTAAACAGATAATAATCATCGAAGCCCATCAAGAAAATTTTTTTTTGCTATTTGCTTATGTCGCACCGACACAGATATGTCTTACGGCGACGATGGGATAGGAAAGGTCTAGGAATTGGAAGGAAGCGGCCGTGGCCTTAATTAAGGTACAGCCCCGGCATTTTCCTGGTGTGAAAATGGGAAACCACGGAAAACCATCTTCAGGGCTGCCGACAGTGGGGCTCGAACCGACTATCTCCCGATTACTGGATACTGGCCGCACTTAAGCGACTGCAGCTATCGAGCTCGGTGTCATGAAAAGTAATTAGTGGGCCAAGTATTAAGCATGCACAGAGTGCATGAAAATAAAAGGGAACAAGAATGAAGACAAACATGCTCGCCATCTTTTACTTCAAATACGAAAAGAATATTGGGAGGAGGTTAGGGGAAAAGGGGGCGAATTGCGGCAACAATAAAGAGGATATAAAAATATGACAAATCTAAGGAAGTCCCATAGTTGATATAGGCCCCATTAAACTACTCGTTTACACACACTCACGCACTTGCACATACGCTAAAAGAGCCACAACCTAAGGGAAACTGGTGGTCACGCACATTCACCTACTGCCTCAAACAAGAGCAATTCACAAGTCAAATGCTCAAATGAACAGGTTCAAAAGGCGTACGATATCCCTTCCGAAATAGGAGTAGCAAACACATAAGTACCTTCAAACTTCAACAGCGCCTATCTCATAGAATGCTGGTAAAGCCCAGCACTGACATGGATAATGAATGGCAGAGAAAGGGAAAATCCACACATGGAACACACATGCAAAATAAATGTACGGAACACTCAGCTGTAGCATAAAACATCGATTACAGATAACCGAGAGGACATGTGCCAATACATACGTAGAATAACAAGGCGCATATCAAACACAATCCAATAACTCAAAAACAAATCACCCTTCATGAAGGTGATACATTTCGCTATCAAGAGATCAAGAAGTATACAGATAAATAGAGAACACCCAGAAGAAAAATGTGTCGAGCTCAAATAATACTAGTAAAAAGCAGCCACCTATCGGTATATGGAGAAGTGAGGATGTTATCTCTAGTCGTGAAGCCACAGAGGCCATCATCGAACAACACAGCAAGTCGAAGACTAAATTGACAACAGGAGGAGTCATATTCATAGAATGAAGCCATCAGTTATGGCTCACATGCTGTAACTTTAATGTAATGTATTTTTTGTATGACTGCGTTGTTATAATATGTGATATAACAATCGAGTTAACACGACTGTAAATGTTTCAAATAAAAATAAAAATAAAAATAAAAATAATCAATATATATCAGCAATAGGTTTTCAACTATTATGAAAACCATGTTTAAAAATGAAAATTGCGGGAGATGAGCAAGAAAGATAATACACATAACATGGGCGCGCGGCAGGATGGCCGGGGGAGCACATAGGCCAGTACACTGCTTATCAGTATAGGCCTACTAAAAACACTCATCCGCTTACCATAGTGCAGAGGGGCAAATGCAGAGATGAATGTGTCTCTGTCTCCGTTACCTGCAACATCAACACTGCCAGTGCTATCACGATCGCTGCTAGACTCGCTCAATCCACTGTCATCACTGTCATTGTCGCCAAGGTTTATTAAAATGTTATCAATTACATCTTCCATGATGCCGTCTTATTTCGAATAATAGTCTTCTATTTGTTGCATTTCACGACAGCAAGTAGCCCAGTCGGCTTTTGTAAAGATCGATATTCTTTCATGCACTAATGTTCACAGTCGACTTATCGCCTCACGTATTCTGCAACCTTACATATACTTTTACTGGTTATGTGAATGATGTTGATCCACGAATATCACTGTAATATTTGTCACAAATGCAAGATAATCATTTATTTTACTCAAATAAAGTCTCAAATCGGAGGTTGATTAAAAAATACCGTCGTAACTAGCAAGAAATATGTATACGTATTTACTGGCTGTAAACAGAACTCCATTATGTTGCATTCCGCTGCTTGCGCCGTCTTTTGTTTCTTTCTTGAGGTCCAGGGCTGGCACCGATGAATAGGAGTGCGGGTATTTTGTTGAAGGAAAAATAGCATGATCCCTGGACCAATACATATATATTTTAAATGGAAAATAGCATGATCCCTGGACTAATAAATCGTTTCATGAATCAGTTAGGGCACATGAAGTGACAGCCCATCAAATTACATTGAATGAGAAAAATCAATAAAACGACACGAAAAAACTTCACTGAGCAAAGACATCACACACGACAGTGCTAGACAAACAAAACACTGAAGCGCTGCGACGTAGCAGAAATAGTAGTTGTAAGTGTAAGGCAGTAAGGTATGTATTCTCTAAAATAAAATACTTCGTATTATTTCTTAATCAACCTTCGAAATGAGACTTTATTTGAGTAAAAGCAATTACTGTCTTCCATTTGTGACAAATATTACAGTGATATTTCGTGGTTTAACATTATTCACGTAACCACTTTTACTTTACGACAAGCAAGCAAGTTCAGTTGGATTCAAAAAATCATGTGGGATAAAATCAAGAGGATAAACGGTAAATAGGTACCATCAGTTCCAAACTACAACTCTGCTATGCTGAACACGGGCCTTGTGGGGGATGGAAGATCGGAAGGGGTAGACAAGGAAGGAAGGAAGGAAGGAAGGAAGGAAGGAAGGAAGGAAGAGGTCCTTGGCCTTAAGTTATGTTCCATCCCGTCATTTGACTGCAGGAGAAGTGGATAACCATGGAAAACCACTTCGAGGATGGCTGAGGAGGAAATCGAACCCTCCTCTACTCAGGTAACCTTCCGAGGCTGAGTGGACCCCATTCCAGCTCTCGTACCACTTTTCAAATATGGTGGCAGAGCCGGGAAGCGAACCCGGGCCACTGGGTATGGCAGGTAATCACGCTAACCACTACACCGCAGTGGCCTACTTGGAGATATTTTAACGAATCATAAATGATTATGGTGATTTCGGTCCGCCTACTCTATCCCTTCCAATCTTCCCATTACCTCCTCCCCCACATCGCCCTCACAACGCCCCTGTTCAGCATGGCGGGTGAGGCCACCTGGGTGAGGTACTAGTCCTCCTCTCGAGTTGTATCCCCGACCCCAAGTCTTTCGCTCCGGGACCCTGCCATTGAGGCGGTAGAAGTGGGATCCCTCGCTGAGTCCGAGGGAAACACCAACCCTGGAGTGTAAGCAGATTAAGTAGAAGAATAATAATAAGAAAAATTGTATTACACTATTCCGTGTGTGAAGGGAAACGGAAGAGAGAATACCGGTAAGGATATTGCTATTCCACAATAATACCTATACGTTTTAAGATTATAGGATATCCTTTAATGGCATGGTGATATATCCTCTTAGTAGGTACTGTCAGCACTTGTGAGGTCCCATGGTGTAATGGTTAGCACTCTGGACTCTGAATCCAGCGATCCGAGTTCAAATCTCGGTGGGACCTTAAATTTTAATTTCGAAGGATTACCAGTTTCTTAATTCTAGGACGCATTAGGTTACTTTCCCTTCTCAAACATTATCCTAATATGTAGGGTGAAAGGATAATTTGTTATATAATCTCGATTAGAGCTATAGTATCTTCCTATTAAATAATACATAAGGAATAATGAATGAATGTCAATATTGTATTTCATATAAATAATTTACAAAACACGAGAATGGGATTTCGTAGTAACTCATTGCAGCGGAGTCCGCCTCTGTGGTGTAGTGGTTAGTGTGATTAGCTGCCACCCCAGGAGGCCCGGGTTCGATTCCCGGTTCTGTCACGAAATTTTGAAAAGTGGTACGAGGGTTGTAACGGGATCCACTCAGCCTCGGTACGTCAACTGTGTAGAGGGGGTTCAATTCCCTCCTCAGCTATCATCGAAGTGGTTTAGCGTGGTTTCCCACTTCTCCTCCAGGCAAATTCCGGGATGGTACCTAACTTAATGCCACGGCCGCTTCCTTCCCTATTCCTTGTCTAATCCTTCCAATCTTCCCATCCCCCGACAAGGCCCCTGTTCAGCATAGGTGAGGCCGCCTGGACGAGGTACTGGTCATCCTTCCCAGTTGTATCACCGACTCAAAGTCTCACACTCCAAGACACTGCCCTTGAGGCGGTAAAGGTGGAATTCCTCGCTGAGTCCGAGGGAATAACCAACTCTGGAGGGTAAACAGATTAAGAAAGGAAGAAACATTCCAGCGGAATACGAACGATGGGTCAAGACCTATTTCGCGAAATAACGCGAAAAATTGGTTCCCTTTCGCGAAATTGTACTTGAATTAATGCGAAAAATCATGCTTCTATGCATGGACAACACGTTTCCTTATTATACCTCTTTACGGGAAGTCACAGCCGCATGTCCACTTACGACAGTGAAGAGAACGCCCGACCCACTGTCAGGATGGTAAACCGTAACTTCCACGTTTCACCAGTACGGCCCTACTCTCCTCCTCCGCTCATTACCAAGTATAGGAAATCTTGTAAGGAATAACCCGATGACTGCTACTTCACTCGTCCCGATAATACGGAACTCCCATTCGCTCCTGCTCCCCTCTATCCACTTCCTTATTGTGTGTCATTCCCGTTGCTCGCCCCTCTGCCACGTCTATCTCTGCCTGCGTAATACGAACGGTAGTGGAACTTCTTTTTGCATAGTTTCAGTTTTCATCATATTTAAGACTATATTCTATAAATAAACTGAAAAGTACATTTTTTGACCCCTAAAGTGTAGATCTACCTTACCCTCAAGAGTACTTGAGAGAGATAATAATAATGTTATTGGCTTTACGTCCCACTAACTACTCTTTTAAGGTTTTCGGAGACGCCAAGGTGCCGGAATTTAGTCCCGCAGGAGTGCTTTTACGTGCCAGTAAATCTACCGAAAAGAGGCTGACGTATTTGAGCACCTTCAAATACCACCGGACTGAGCCAGGATCGTACCTGCCACGTTGGGGTCAGAAGACCAGCGCCTCAACTGTCTGAGCCACTCAGCCCGGCTACTTGAGAGAGAGAGAGAGACTTTGAAGGAAGTGGCACTGTGAAGAATGTCAGTTCAGTCCTGAATTCCAGTATTCTAGGATCTCTTAAATATAAAATAGACAGCCGTTAAACATATATTATTATTATTATTATTATTATTATTATTATTATTATTATTATTATTATTATTATTATTCATCTGTATACCCTCCAGGTTCGGTTTTTCCCTCGGACTCAGCGGGGGATCCCACCTCTACCGCCTCAAGGGCAGTGTCCTGGAGCTTCAGACTCTTGGTCGGGGGATACAACTGGGGAGAATGACCAGTACCTCGCCCAGGCGGCCTCACCTGCTATGCTGAACAGGGGCCTTGTGGAGGGATGGGGAAGATCGGATGGGATAGGCAAGGAAGAGGGAAGGAAGCAGCCGTGGCTTTAAGTTAGGTACCATCCCGGCATTCGCCTGGAGGAGAAGTGGGAAACCACGGAAAACCACTTCGAGGATGGCCGAGGTGGGAATCGAACCCACCTCTACTCAGTTGACCTCCCGAGGCTGAGTGGACCCCGTTCCAGCCCTCGTACCACTTTTCAAATTTCGTGGCAGAGCCGGGAATCGAACCCGGGCCTCCGGGGGTGGCAGCTAATCACGCTAACCACTACACCACAGAGGCGGACATTATTATTATTATTATTATTATTATTATTATTATTATTATTATTATTATTATTATTATTATTAAATAATAATAATTATTCATCTATTTACCCTCCAGGTTCGGTTTTTCCCTCGGACTCAGCGAGGGATCCCACCTCTACCGCCTTAAGGGCAGTGTCCTGGAGCTTCAGACTCTTGGTCGGGGGATACAACGGGGGAGAATGACCAGTTCCTCGCCCAGGCGGCCTCACCTGCTATGCTGAACAGGGACCATGTGGAGGGACGGGGAAGATCGGATGGGACAGGCAAAGAAGAGGGAAGGAAGCGGCCGTGGCCTTATGATAGGTACCATCCCGGCATTTGTCTGGAGGAGAAGTAGAAAACCACGGGAAACCACTTCAGGATGGCTGAAGTAGGAATCGAACCCACCTCTACTAGTTGACCTCCCGAGGCTGAGTGGACCCCGTTCCAGCCCTCGTACCACTTTTCAAATTTCGTGGCAGAGCCGGGAATCGAATCCGGGCCTTCGGCGGTGGCAGCTAATCACATTAACCACTACACCACAGAGGCGGACATTATTGTTATTTTCTGTTTTTTGTACATCGCCCCTACACATGCAGGTCTTATTATTATTATTATTATTATTATTATTATTATTATTATTATTATTATTATTATTATTATTATTATTAAGTTATTGTTTTTCGGTCCCAATAACTACTTTTGACGGTTTTTGGAGACGCCAAGGGGCCTGAAGTTTGTTCCGCAGGTGTTTGAGAACCTTCAAATACCATCGGACTGAGCCGGGATCGAACCTGTCAAGCTGGGGTCAGAAGGGCAGCGCCTCAACCGTCTGAGCCACTCACCCAGACACAGGCATGGCAACGATGGTCTAGGAAATGGTTAGGACTGGATTGAAGCAACTGTGTCCATTATTAAGGTACTGTACAGGTATGAAAATGGAAAACCACGTCCCCTTGTGGGTGGAGGCGGTAGAATAACACTTGCGGTATCCCGTGCCTGCCGTAAGAGGCCCCAGGGCCTATTAACTTAGAAGCATGAGTTGGCGACCACGGGGCCCATAGCTGAGTCCTGGCAATGTTTCCACTTACTTGTGCCAGGCTCCTCACTTTCATTTATCCTAACCGACCTCCCTCGGCCAACTTTTGTTCTTTTCCGACCCCGACGGTATTAGAGTATTCGAGGCCTAGAAGTTTTTAATCTTCACGTCCTTAATGGCCCTTGTCCTTCTTTGGCCGATAGCTTCATTTTTCGAAGCGTCGGCCCCCTTCCATTTTCTTCCTCTGAATAGTGTTAATGAAGGATGGTTACCCAGTCGTAATTCCTCTTAAAACAATAATCACCACCACCACCACCTGAGAATCCACGGAAAACCGTCTTCAAGGCTGCCGACAGTAGGGTACGAACCTGTCAATTCCCGAATATAAGCTCACAGTTATGTGACACATATTACGTGGCCAATTTATTCAGTATTATTATTATTATTATTATTATTATTATTATTATTATTATTATTATTATTATTATTATTATTAGATGCGAGAAAGACCAGAAAACTGATCACGCAAAGCTCACTTAAGAAGTTGTGCATTTCCTTCTTTGCCAGGCAGCCTTCAGTTTTTCTCTCATCGTAGTTCTTCGTTCTTCTGTCCACTTAGCTCCTGTCTTCTTCTTGTGGTTTCTCTCTGACTCTACTTCCCTCTTGCTGATTTTCGTTCTATAGCAGTTTCGGTCAGCAATGTCGGCCACTTTGATTCCTGATTTTTCCAGGTCTTGGCGGATTTCCGTTGTCCACCTATTTGTTTTGATGTTTTCTGTTGCCTCAAGTAAGATTCTTGTCAGTCTGTTTTCTGGAAGGCGTTTGATGTATCCGTAAAATTTCAGGCGTCTTTTTCTGATGTTGGCCGCAAGGTCTGAGAGCTCCTCGGTTTTTGTACGAGATTGCAGTCTATATCCTTCGTCAGTCAGTTTCGGGCCGAGATTTTTTTTGATGATTTTACGTTCCTCTGTCAGGATGTCTTCGAGTACTGTTTTCCTGTGGAGATCCAGTGTTTCACTCGCATTAGTATTTTAGGTTTGATCACAGTGTTGTAATATCGAATTTCGGTGAAGAATGAAAGGCATTTTTTGTTGTAAATGTTTTGCGTTTATATTATTATTATTATTATTATTATTATTATTATTATTATTATTATTATTATTATTATTATTATTATTGTAATAGTGAGAAGTGACAGTAATATGACAAACTTTGTTTATACAATGCACAATTTGTGTGCTGTATCTTTATTAATTATGATGATTAATAAAGTTTTATTATTATTATTATTATTATTATTATTATTATTATTATTATTATTATTATTATTATTATTATTATTATTATTATTATTATTATTATTATTACATGGAGTTACCTCTTTCCGAAATCTGCCAGTCTGGCATATTGATCTTGGATTTTCACTTCAAGTGGATGGTTTAAAGCATCTCCTGTCGACATAGAATAACATCCTCGACATAAATGTGTAACTAGCAGCCAGGAAACACACTCTAAATTTCAATTATATACGTTGTAAGTACAAGTCCGGTCAAACTGTCGGGAGAAGGGACGATACACTGTACACTGTATTATCAATCAACAGCTACGGAAAACAGGGATTTCCTTTCTCCTTCATCGAGAACCAAAGGAGGTACTTCTATTATGCTAAGTATGTTAAAAATAATACAATGCTCGGACATTGAGTTATTGTGGAGGTGGAAATTACAATTATGGAGACATATACCTACCTCACAATTTTCATAGCATTGAAATGGGCATGACTATTTACATTAATGTTACAAATCACGATTTACGAAATTTCATTTTCTTCTTTTCTTCTCCTTCTTGAACATTTCCCGAATTTAATGAGGTGTGGATTTAACCCAGCTTTAAAGGCGGATGACCTTCGTGACACTAGCTCTATGTTGTTGTTGTTGAGTCATCAGTCCATAGACTGGTTTGATGCAGCTCTCCATGCCACTCTATCCTGTGCTAACCTTTTCATTTCTACGTAACTATCGCATCTTACATCTGCTCTAATCTGTTTGTCATATTCATACCTTGGTCTACCCCTACCGTTCTTGCCACCTACACTTCCTTCAAAAACCAACTGAACAAGTCCTGGGTGTCTTAAGATGTGTCCTATCATTCTATCTCTTCTTCTCGTCAAATGTAGCCAAATCGATCTCCTCTCACCAATTCGATTCAGTATCTCTTCATTCGTGATTCGATCTATCCATCTCACCTTCAGCATTCTTCTGTAACACCACATTTCAAAAGCTTCTATTCTCTTTCTTTCTGAGCTAGTTATCGTCCATGTTTCACTTCCATACAATGCCTCGCTCCACACAAAAGTCTTCAAAAACATCTTTCTAATTCCGATATCAATGTTTGAAGTGAGCAAATTTCTTTTCTTAAGAAAGCTCTTCCTTGCTTGTGCTAGTCTGCATTTTATGTCCTCCTTACTTCTGCCATCGTTAGTTATTTTACTACCCAAGTAACAATATTCATCTACTTCCTTTAAGACTTCGTTTCCTAATCTAATATTTCCTACATCACCTGCCTTCGTTCGACTGCACTCCATTACTTTTGTTTTGGACTTATTTATTTTCATCTTGTACTCCTTACCTAAGACTTCATCCATACCATTCAGCAACTTCTCGAGATCTTCTCCAGTCTCAGATAAAATAACAATATCATCGGCAAATCTCAAGGTTTTGATTTCCTCTCCTTGGACTGTGATTCCCTTTCCAAATTTCTCTTTGATTTCCTTTACTGCCTGTTCTATGTAAACACTGAAAAGGAGAGGGGACAAACTGCAGCCTTGCCTCACTCCTTTCTGGATTGCTGCTTCTTTTTCAAAGCCCTCGATTCTTATCACTGCAGACTGATGTTTATACAGGTTGTAGATAATTCTTCGTTCTCGGTATCTGATCCCTATCATCTTCAGAATCATAAATAGCTTGGTCCAATCAACATTATCGAATGCCTTTTCTAGATCTACGAATGCCATGTACGTGGGCTTGTCCTTCTTGATTCGATCCTCTAAGATCAGACGTAAAGTTAGGATTGCTTCACGTGTTCCTACATTTCTTCTGAAGCCAAATTGATCTTCCCCCAACTAAGCTTCAACTTGTTTTTCCATTCTTCTGTAAATAATACGTGTTAAAATTTTGCAGGCATGAGATACTAAACTAATAGTGCGGTAGTTTTCACACCTGTCAGCACCGGCTTTCTTGGGAATAGGTATAACAACATTCTGCCGAAAATCGGATAGGACTTTTCCTGTCTCATACATCTTGCACACTAAATGAAATAACCTTACCATGATGGTTTCTCCTAAGGCAGTCAGTAATTCAGAGGGAATATCATCAATTCCAGGTGCCTTGTTCCTATTTAGGTCACTCACAGCTCTGTCAAACTCTGACCTCAAAATTGGGTCTCCCATTTCATCAGCATCAACAGCCTCTTCATGTTCCAGAACGAAATTATCTACATCGTTACCTTGATACAACTGTTGGATATGCTCCTGCCATCTTTCCGCTTTGTCTTCTTTCCCTAGAAGTGGCTTTCCATCTGAGCTCTTAACATTCATGCACCTAGATTTCCTTTCTCCAAAGGTTTCCTTGATTTTCCTGTATGCAGCATCTACCTTTCCCAGGACCATACAGCCTTCGACATCCTTGCACTTCTCCTTCAGCCATTCTTCCTTAGCTACCTTGCACTTTCTATCCACTTCATTCTTTAATCGCCTGTATTCTTTTCTGCCCTCTTCATTTCTAGCATTCTTGTATTTTCGTCGTTCATCAATCAGGTCTAGTATCTCCTGAGTTATCCACTGATTCTTAGTTGATCTTTTCTTCCTTCCTAACATTTCTTCAGCAACCCTACTGACTTCATTTTTCATGAGACTCCACTCTTCCTCTACTGTGTTTCCTTCGGCCTTTTCATTTAGTCCTTGTGCAACATGTTCCTTGAAACAATCCATCACACTCTTTTCTTTCAACTTGTCTAGATCCCATCTTTTTGCATTCTTTCCTTTCTTCAATTTCTTCAGCTTCAGATGGCATTTTATGACCAACAAGTTGTGGTCAGAGTCCACGTCTGCTCCTGGGAAAGTTTTGCAATCCAACACCTGGTTTCTGAATCTCTGCCTAATCATAATGAAGTCTATTTGATACCTTCCAGTGTCTCCAGGTCTCGTCCACGTATACCGCCGTCGTTTGTGGTGTTTGAACCAAGTATTGGCGAGGACTAAATTATGGTCAGTGCAGAATTCAACCAGCCGACGTCCTCTTTCGTTCCTTTGTCCCAATCCAAATTCTCCTACTGTGCTACCTTCTCGTCCTTGGTCTACCACTGCGTTCCAGTCTCCCATCACAATTAGATTCTCGTCACCTTTCACATATTGTATTAAATCTTCTATCTCCTCATATATTCTTTCAATTACTTCATCATCCGCTGAACTAGTAGGCATATAGACCTGCACTATTGTGGTGGGCATTGGTTTGGTGTCTATCTTGGCGACAATAATTCTTTCACTATGCTGGTCGTAGTAGCTTATCCGCTGTCCTATTTTCTTATTCATTATTAAACCAACTCCTGCATTACCCCTGTTTGATTTCGTGTTGATAATTCGGTAGTCGCCTGACCAAAAATCCTGTTCTTCCTGCCAACGTACTTCACTTATACCAACTACATCTAACTTTAGCCTATCCATCTCCCTTTTCAGATTCTCTAACCTACCACAACGATTCAAACTTCTAACATTCCACGCTCCGACTCGCAGAATGTCGGTATCCATCTTCCTAATGATCGCCCCCTCTCGTGTAGTCCCCACCCGGAGATCCGAATGGGGGACTAGTTTACCTCCGGAATATTTTACCCGGGAGGAAGCCATCATCAGTACATCATTCATACAGAGAGAGCTGCATGTCCTCGGGAGGTGGTTACGGCTGTAGTTTCCCGTTGCTTTCAGCCGTGTAGCAGTATCAACACAGCTAAGCCATGTTGAGTATTATTACAAGGCCGTATCAGTCAATCATCTAGACTGCCGCCCTTGCAACTACCGAAAGGCTGCTACCCCCCTTTCGATGAACCATTCGTTAGTCTGGTCTCTCAACAGATACCCATCCGATATGGTTGCACCTGCGGCTCGGCTATCTGCATCATTGGGACACGCAAGCCTCCCCACCGCGGCAAGGTCACATGGTTCGCAGAGGAGGAGCTCTATGTAGAGGGACGTATTCACTATCGCTTGCTTCTATGGTGGTTGGTTATGCAGATGAAGGGAAGTGTATTCAGACGAACACATATTACCAGTCTTCGAGCCGGATAAATTGTTTAACTCAGCCTAGAATCGAACTCTTGGACCTCTGAACCGAAGGCCAGTACATTCACCATTATTTGATGAGCCGAACGATTCATCGTCCATGGGAGACTAAAACAATACTATACTACCGAGCAGGGTTAGCTGTCTACCACACAGTGTAGCTGCAGCTTCCGAAGATAGAGAGTCTAACATACTGTTGAAGATGAGCTTCTCTCTTGGAAACAGCAGCGAAACTTTCTCTGTACAATCGTATACTGTATATTGCTTTTCAGTTGTTAATATTGTTTTTATTTACTTTAGAAGTAATGTGTAATTTCATACACTTAATAACAGTGTATGCCTCGGTGTAGGTCCTACTCGTAGGCCTGTTTCCCCACAGTTATTTCAAACTGAATTTCGCCCAGAATTCGCATATCACACTGTCACAACCACGACAGCTATCCGTTCTTCAGAACTGTATTAACAGGAAAGAGATGCTAAAAACCGTACAGTCGTTCCTTGTAAAATTAGTTGTTTGCTCGCGCACCACGTATCTCTTAGGAAAACTGCGATGTTTATATTGACCTCCACTATAATGCTTCAATGTCTGAATGTGGTGTCCGTATCTATACACTCTGCACATACCGCACCAAGTATTGATCATAAGATATAAATTAATTCATAAGTTCATTTGTAACCTTAACGTATGATAGATTATGTCTAAACTGTTTTAGGAACAGGAAGTCCGTAACGTAAATTCGCGTACCCATAAGCGAGCTGTTGTATATAACGTAATGTTCATTGTAACCAGATTCCGTTAAAAGATACGCGTTTTGAACCTCACTCGCGAACTTACAGTGAAGTCGCTCTGTATCATGATCTGCTTCCTTCCGAAGATTTGCGTTCACCACAAAAGCACGGAGATTTGCGGTCACTGAGATGCGTTTATGATCGGGTTGGGGCGGCCGAGGCGCGAAGGTACCTTCCCCCGGTCATCTCTCTAAATAATGTTTTAAAATGATGATTCCATCACACACTATTCATGCTTTAAGCTGGCAAAATTATTGTATTAAAATTTTTGGCGTGTTTAATATTGTCGTCTTTACTTTTTGTCTATGTACCTACACCTTTGTATGTCTATGTACAACGTGTGAAGCCGCTAGAAAATTAGGCTAATTTTTATATGTAAGAAATTGCCTTTTAAGCAGGACCTTATGTCACTGAATTCTTCATATTTCCTGAAGGTTATTTCAATCCTGTCGTCTTTAGTCACATATTTGGACTTCCTCCTCTTAACTTCAAGATTAAGCTCCAGCTTCAGGCACATGCATTTGGTCGCTTCTGCTTCGTTCTTTAAGAGTCTACTAAATCGTCGAGTCGAGGATGTGGATTTCCAAGTAAAGAGTTGATCTTGTGATGCCAACTCTGCACAGCATTTATTTCTGGATGTCGTTTTCTGCAATAACTCAACATAGTGATTGTTACTGTATACAAGTCAAGTCGTCTTCAAAATAGTCGCAGAAGTCGACAAGATTTTCTGTAGAAGGATCCTGAGAATGGATCACCAGCCGACGATATCTGGCTTCCAAAATGCCAGAACAGTGCACATGAGGATTTGGAGACGTATATCTTCGTTTTCCTGCAGCCCTCGTAAGGCCAATTTTCTGTTCATTCTTTCAGAGGAATTTCTTCATGTGAGAAAAAGAAAAACAAAACAGCCACATAACTCTGCTGACGAAAATACTTCTCCTAGCTTATATCGTAGCTGCTTCAAAGTCAGTGGTGATTTTCTTAGGATTCCATTGAGGAACTGCTTCCAAGACAAGGCGAAATAAACCGATATAGTACGTTCCTTTTTTTAAGAACTCAAACACGATTGGATAAAAGTTGATTTTATCACTCCGGCCTCCAAGGTCGGCGTGAATGGTGTGTATCTGGGTGAACTGTTTGCTGCAACTCTTGAACACCCCATCCATAGAAATTTCACACAAGGTTCTTTCTCTATCATTTGGCACTAAAAACGATTTTTTTCAACATCATCGTTAGCTAAAACAGAATTTCTGCCATTATTCATCCCGAATGCCTTTTCATTGAGAATTATCTGAAAACTTGTTCGTCCGCGCATGATTTTTGTTGCTGACGCATATCTATTTACATAGTTCCTTGAACTTGCATATCAGTAATTAAGTCGTAGCAACTGTTATACAGATCACCGATCTCCTGCACATAAATCTGCGATGGTAAAGTCGCTTCTTCTTTTGCTCTGTTCATTGCCTCTTGAACCTGCTTCTTCGCTGTAAGGGCCGCTCCCTCAGCTGGCCCGCACTGATGACCAATTGTCCTCAGTCGTTCTTTACACTTGTCCTTCTCCTTCAGACACACCCAGTTGACGATGCCTTGTTGACTTCCCAATACGTCCTCTGCGTGTAACCTCTAAGGAGTGGGACGATGCGAGGTGCCTAAATTATTTGATACATATAAGAAAAACCTATGGGATCCAAGCGATAGAGACAGCTATAAAAACACGTGGAAGAAGATGTCATGTAAATTCGTGTCCTCGTACCGAGATGGTGCATTCCCAAAGGGGGGATGAGATGCATGTACATTTTTAAATACATACCAGGCCTCCAATCAATCTTACACATCTAGCACTACCGGGAATCGAACCTGGGCCACCGATAACCGCAGCTAATACTGCTAGTCGTTACATTACGGAAGTACACTGCAAGAAGATACTTTGGTCGAAATCGATCCTGCTATGATTACGACTAATGCCGACTGCAAGTAAGAGAAAGATGGATTTGCTTGTAGGATTCAGGCGGGTGATATTTTTCTTTGTAATGACCATTAACTAACTGTTCGCGATTTTAAATCTAAAAGCAAGGGACCACATCTTTATGTGTTTACTGGACGCCGCTAAAATCTTCGGGGATAGTATATAATAGGACCCCGGTTGCCTTCAGAAACTCATCTCGTAAGCAGTCGAAGTTGGTTTCCTCTACGCTGTTACACGGATATACCTATCTTGACGTGGCGTTGTCACACTCGCCCGAACTTCCCTCAGCCTGTCAGTCAAATCATTAGTCTCATGGTACTTTCTCCACATGACTACATACGCCCTACCGCCTAACGTGCCTAATCTCACAATACTCCAAATCATTTGAGATGTACATGTTTCATAACAATACTGATGTCAAAGCGTGGCTAAAACATTTAGTGAATAGTATAGCATTAAAAATGCATAAAATAAATAATAAACTTTAAAGAGAAGAAATACTTAATTTTTTGTAGTATTTCTGTAAAACCTTACGCAACCAAATAAACAACCTCTTATGAAATTTTGCTTAAATTTGATACTTCCTACATAAAAAGCAGCATTTTCAGCAATATCAGTCTATGAAACTGGTTAATATTCCTGAGGTCAACGACTCCAATGATAAACAATGATAACCCAAAGGTTCTTCATGTATACTGCAATTTCCCGTACCTTCAGTGGAAACAATCCAACTCCAGCTTGTATGGAAGTAGAAGGTAGCTCATCCATCATTTTGATATTCCCGTAGCATTCTACATCAAATCCGCAATGAATTATTGCTTTATTGCTTTCAGCTGGATGACGATCTATTTCACATGCAAACGCACTACTAAACATTGCGTGGAATCACTTAATGAGCGCGACAATGAACATTACCTATCCGAGTACAATATTCAGACAGAGCAGCGTACATTTACGTGAGGTGACTCGTACCGCGGAGTGTTTGTTCATAGGTTTATCTGGTTTTGAAATCAACAGTCTACTTTGTCAGTTTAAAAATACGTGATGCACCTGGAATTTTGACGTTGTGTACATATAGTCTTCTAAAGAACTGTTTGTATGTAACAAATCCAACAAAATTACCGTTTCTAAAAAAAATAAAAGAAATAAACAGAACTTCTTTAGCAGCTAAACGACCCACTTGTTAGATGGTACTTCAGGCTGTGTCAAGGACTTCATTTTGTCTTAGGTGAACCTGAGTAAGAGGCTCGTTCCCTTATGCAGCGGCACTGATCAGATCTGAAACCAAAGAACCAGTGACATGCACGTGGTCAGCTTAATTACATCCTCAGTCCTATTGTTTGGCTTTTCACACCAGATCAGTGCAATACGCATCAGATAACCCCTCAGTAATCTCATTAGGCGGAGTGAACACCCTTCCAGTCCTAAGTCCATAATTAAAAACTCTGAACTGGCCGGAAATCGAACGAGGGACCTATAGGAAAGAGGCAAGTACGTTATCCCTACATTACGGGGCTGACTAAAGTTACCCAATGTACAAAGTTGTAGATCAAGTGTTCTGAATCGGGAAACATGTACAAAAATATTATTGAACAATAGCAGGACAACTGCCTCTTCCCTAATTTTGAAACGAACTGCTGTCTGGTGCTTGATACATTTTCAATCCATGATCACATCTTTTTACAGTTCCGAATAAACACATAGCTATTTCAAATGGAGCTACTTTGCATGTTAAACTTTCAGATGAATGGCATTTCTTTAATGAGAGAAGGTTATCAAATGCTTTTGTGAAATGGATTATATTGACTATGGGATAGGACGGGGTTAGGATCGCGAAAGAAGTGGCCGAAGACTAAATTAAGGTAGTCGACGAAATAATTTTTTGTTTGCAAGTAGAGTAACGTCGCACTAACCTATCGAATATTTTCGGCGACTCAAGGATGAACGAGAAAGATAGCTCCTATTTATTTCAAATCTCACCGACTCAGAAATGGGTTATAATAACGATGGGATAGGATGTGGTTAGGACTGCGAAAGAAGTCGCCGAAGACTAAATTAAGGTGCAGACCCAGTATATTTATGGGAAACCATGAAATATCTCCAGAGTTCCCTACGGTAGTATTCGAAGCCACCACCTCCAGAATACAAACTCACAGCTACACGAATCGAACCGCGCGGCTAACACGCTCGATCGACGAAACTGATGTCAACGCCCAAAGCTATAATAATATCATCGCCTATGCTGTACCTATCCATAGGCCTAATCACTTCAGCGCTCCAGTAAGCAATAACGCTTGCTATACTAGTGTAATGTGATGTCTTTGTTACTCCTAGGATATTACGTGGAAGACTGGGGATTCAATTCTTCAACTTATACACAGGGGAAAATGAGACCCAAATGACTCATGAACTATTTTTTAAATTTTATATAATTTGTTTTACGTCGCACCGACACAGATAGGTCTTATGGCGACGATGGGACAGGGAGAGGCTAGGAGTGGGAAAGAAACGGCCGTGGCCTTTATTAAGGTACAGCCGAAGCATTTGCTTGGTGTGAAAATGGGAAAACACGGAAAACCATCTTCCGTGCTGCCGACAGTGGGATTCGAACCCATTATCTCCCGAATATCAATGAACTATAGGCTTATCTCAATATGTTTGGTTTATACTTGTATAAAGGGTGATTGATTCAAAATTGAGGCAATATATTTTATTCAATGGAAATCAAAGATGATTTGTAAGTAAATCTGGAACGTATTTAAATACGTCAATAATTGACGGTTGTTGAAGAATGCGAAAGTGGGACGTAGAAAGCTTACAGTATTGATGCTAGATGTATCACAAGAATTTGACAATGTGAGGCATAACCATGTAGATGAATGTCCTGGTGCTCATAAATAAATTATACCACGTAAACAGTCACGTATCCAAATCTATTAACCTTAGTAAATGAGTTTTCCACGGACGACCTTTATTTATATCTAACCATCACACAGGCCTAGTTCCTCAAATCTTCTCATGCATGCGGAGTGGTCCTTGAACCAACCCTCATATCCAGATAAATTTTCCGACCTGAGCGGGAATCGAACCCTTGGCTTCCAGCTACGAGGCAAACCCGCTATCCCCCGATATGCCTTTCATAAAAACCCATGGCGCTACAGCCCCGATGGGCCTTGGCTTACCAAGCGACCGCTGTTCAGCCCGAAGGCCTGGAGATTAGGAGGTGACGCATGGTCAGTGCGACGATTCTTCTCCGCCGTTATTCCTGGTTTTCTAGACCAGAGTCACCATCTCATCGTCAGACAGCTCCTCAATTGTTTTCTAGACCGGGGTCGCCATCTCACTGCCAGACAGCTCCTCAATTGTAATCACGTAGGCTGAGTGGACTTCGATCCAACGCTCAGGACCAAGTAAAAATCCCTGTCCTGGCCGGCAATCGAACCCGGATCCTCCGGGTGAAAGAGAAGCACGCTACCTCTAAGCCGCGGGAACGGCTCGACATGCCATTCAGGTAGCACAAGTGCCAGAATAAAATTTAATCAGGGTAAGCTAATAACGGAATTTGGTAATGATTTGGAGGTTTCGGTGTCTTCTCCAATGTTACGCCCTGACCAGAAAATAAATGTAGTCAATCAATATTTACAAAGGATCAAGCTTGTTTATTCCTTGCAAATTGCTCTATTAAATCAACTGTCACAATGGTTCTTGGAGGATGTTGATAAATTAATTCGAAGCTCTGTCAAAGAAATGCTATTTTTGCCTGCTGATATTCCGAATAGTATGTTGTACTGTAAAAAGAATGAAGAGGCCTTTTCTTTTAATTCGAGCTACTTAGGAAGGCTTTGTACAACACGTTAACGTATATATCTCCTTAATTAAAGCAAATTATCACCGGGCGAGTTGGCCGTGCGGATGTGAGCTTGCATCCGGGAGATAGAAAGTTCGAATCCCACTATGGGCAGCCCTGAAGATGGTTTTCCGTGGTTTCCCATTTTCACACCAGGCAAATGCTGGGGCTGTACCTTAATTAAGGCCACGGCCGCTTCCTTCCAACTCCTAGGCCTTCCTATCCCATCGTCGCCATAAGACCTATCTGTGTCGGTGCGACGTAAAGCCCCTAGCAAAAAACAAAAGCAAATTATCATTATATCAATGTCCTACGTCCTATTCAGAGAGAACTACAAGCTCCTTGTAAACATCTTTTGTCGAAAACATCAGTTAAGAAGCTTCATAAAGATCTAAGAACTCGCGAATTTGAAACTTGTAAGATATTACCTGAACGAGGTAGGGGTGTTGAAGTTTTTGCAGGTGTATCTGACTTTAACAAGTTGATTTTTTTAATCAAGGCTGTCGGACTATTGCAGGCAGATCCTTAGACGGTAACTAATGCAAACACTGCACCGAGAACGAATCACTTGGACATGTCTCACGAATCCGTGAATGAGGAACATGACTACGTAATTCACGCCATCGCATGGTGATGTCTCAGATTGCTAATGCATTGCGACAGAAAGGGTAGCAACTACACGAAAAAATTTCATGCGTTTCCTTATATGGATCTACTAGAAGACTTGATATTATTGCACATTCTAACGCCCTTGGACATGGCATAATAACTGTCCGATTCGAGGTTGATCTTCAACAAGCTGAAGAGTTGGGTAAAGGAAAAAAAGCATGTATGAACCTATTGTTAATTATTTCAAAGAGTGATGTAAACTCAAATGCACTGGTGTAATACATCTACTGATAGGGGCACGAGGTGCCACATCTCGCGTCTTTGAGGAATTTCGGGAAATAAATCACATTCCGACTTCCGTACGAGATGAGATATTCGCCATAGTCCTAAAGAAGAGTTGTCAAATTTTGAATCACCATCTTAATCCGTACCTCTAGAGGTTTTTTTTTTTTCAAATTTAATATCATATTCGTATATTTTTAGTATTGTAACTCTGTAGTGAAAAGCCAAAAGTTGATATGTACAACATCTGTTGGTTTTATAGTTTTTGCTGGTAAAATTTCATGTGCTTCATATTCCACCGAACGTTGGTATGTATACTCATTATAGTAACAGAATAAAAGGCAATTAAATGGCAAGTAATGATATGTTTGAGCGTTACCGTTTATGGTTTGCCAAAACACGAAATATTTCACTATCAAGTTTTGGCAGGATGATTTTGTTTTGATAAGATATTACCTGAAAACATAAAGCATAAACACGATATGCTCTGTTTATCTTATTGTAGGTTTCTATTGTTGTTCAAAATATTTCGTGTGTATTCATGAGTTACATATTTTGCTGATAATAATGAGTTACTGAAATAATATTAGGAAATATACTGAAGTTTCTTCTGGTGTATTAATTATTCGCTATGAGAGAGAGAGAGAGAGAGAGAGAGAGAGAGAGAGAGAGAGAGGGTGCTAGAAAATCCGCGGACATGTGCACTTTATATACAGTAAGACCGTAGACAGTGAAAGTAAATGTACTGATTATTCACTAGATTTTGGGACTGTAGTTCACACCTTCGACATAGAGACTAATTGAGGTTACGCACTTATTTTTCCTACAGAATTGTCTGGCGTCAATTTCTGGACCTGGATGTGAGTATTTTCCATTTCCAGAACAAGTAACAAAGAAGAAAATGGTAGAAGTCCAGGTGTGTAACAGTGGGGGTGAAAAATGCAGAATCAAAGGCATACATTTGTAGTGTGCTTTCCAGTGAGGTGGAAGAGTTCACATCTTCAGTTGGTGTTAGTACATCTGCAGCTGATCCATTATTTTATATTTTAGTGAGTGTGAAAGTGATAGAAGTTGAGATGATGATGCTAATGCCAATAGTGATGAAACCGAAACTATCAGTGAGGGAATTAAGCAGAAATGAAATGAAAAGCTCAAAGTACGGGGTGAAATGTATGTTGATAGTCAAGGCAAGGTACGGACAGGAAAAGTGTTTATTCCAATTTATAAGTGTTTTAGGAAAGGGTGTACGATGAACTTATACACCAAAAGTTTCTAATACGCGGCTATACCCATCTTGAGTGTGATGTGCACCATGTTCAAATAGAATGTGTAAAGAAGCAAAGTCCATTTGAAATAATGGTACAGAGACTGATATAATTTTGTACGTTCTGTGAAGGAAAAGGTGCCAGTGAAAGGTGGGACTGAGTTATTTTTACTATTATTCATATTTGCTGTCAATTAAACTCATTAAACGTTCAAAGGATACACAGGGCAACACTGTGAAGTGGTTAAAATGAATGCGAATGTCAAGTTACAGAATTTAAATACAGCCTTGATCCAGATGTTCCGTTTCAGGTTATGGACCTAAGACGGATTGAAAGAGGAAGACCTTCAAGTGTCCACATACAGTACTCAAACTATTGCAGACATCTCCACTCCGACAAAAGAAGAAAATTTACATTTTGTCACTACTTCCTCTCATCAGTGGAAGGATGGCGTGGAATGACGAATAAGTTTGAATGGTGGTTCCAAAAATGGAAAAGTTGGAATTCAAGAGGAAAATTAGGGGTAAATATTCCTTCATAGGAAAGGGAGTTACGGATTGGAGTGAATTACAAAGGGAGATGTTCAATGAATTCCCAGTTTCTTTGCAATAATTTCAGAAAAATGCTAGGAAATCAACAGATAGGGAATATGCCACCTGGGCGATTGTTTCAAATGCAGATCAGTATTGATTGATTGATGGACTGATCAGTCCAGATATTCACAATTTCTATTAAAAATGTAACCACTAGTCATTCTGCATCAGTTAATATTCTTCCATGTTCTGATTCGTCATCATCATCATCATCATCAGAAGAAGAAGAAGAAAAAGAAGAAGGAAAGAATCATTGTTTCCCCTCAACCTATATAAAAACGAAAAGAAAGTGAAGTTCAAAAGTTCCGTAGTTTTCAGTGATAATAGTCAAAATTGGAGGTTTAAATCTTGAACATATAGTAATAGAGAAAAAATACAATTTCAATCAAGATTATTACGTATATTGTTTTGTTTAGAATGCATCTTAGTAACTTAACTTTGTATGTCAAATACACAGCATGCCTTCGTGTGCCAGAAATTGATGTAGCAATTTATGCCCTTGTGTCAATACACTCTTTCATGTATCGGTATAAAATGTATTTATTGTGTTTCATCATACGTTGGCCTACAATTTAATACAGTATGAAGTTAATAAATTCAGTTATGTATTTTACACTGCAATGTAAATTTTGAATTTCATTTTCTGAAAAGTTCCACTTTTTTCATATCAACTTTTTGGATTTTCACCACAGAATAATAATTTTATTGTTTATACGGGTATCTTCGTGACTCTCTTGTGGGTATACTGAGTCCTTTGGACTTATCTCATTTGGGAGGCATTTTTGTAAACAAAATATAAAAATCTGCACCTACAAGATTTCTATATCACAATTCATAAACATGTGTAGTTTCTGCTACGTGCAGTTAAAATTAACACAATAAACACTGACCAACATTTCGTCTGATTTAATACTATACCAATATATGCCATAATCATTCGCAAGACTCGTTGTGGTTTGAATATTGAGCATGTCTTATCCGATGATGTACTGCTGAAACGTGAATCAGTTCCCTCCCTCCTATAACAGAACATTACAGTCGCCCATATCTACTAATCTAATTACCTTTAAATAGATACCTAGTCTCTGTACAATCTTGAAATATCGGAGTTTGGGAAGAACTAAATGTAATGTACACCTACGTGTTTATGAAGAGGTCAAGTCCCGCATTGCCTGCTCTATTTTACGAGACATTTCTCGGCAACGTTGGAAATACTGCTAAATTCATACATTTCTCAGTTCATAATGAGTAAATCTCAATATTCCAGTGTAGGTCACAAGAAATATGAAAAAATTTTCTTCCTAAATGTAAACGTTTTAAATAGTTATTTCCAGTTGTACAATTACTGAAGAACAAAGAGGTCAAGGATCGTTGCAATTCGCATTTTCTCCACTATCTTAATTCATATCTACACAAGAACTTCCAAGTCTTTGGTCAGAACCAGAAGCACGATTACGTATTTCTTTGTTGACTTCTACGATAAATTTAGAATCCACAAATATGTCATACTTGCCATTGCTCCTCACAGCACTGAAGGGAATCCACGATACCGAGACAACATTTATAAGGGGCAGTCATATGAAAACCGAACTCCCGCCATATCACACATTCCGAGCGAAAGTTGGCAACACCGTTGTTACGTATCGATACTGCCATCGCTGTTGTAGGAGAACTGCAGAGTGACAACTCACAGGAACACGCAGTTGTTGGGTTATGTCTTTGCTGGTGCGCGGACTGGTCTAGCGTGTTCGTCCAGCTGCGGAAATAGAGGCAAGCAAAGAAAAGCAGAGAAGTGTGGTTCGTTTTCTGGTGGCGCAGCACTATGAAGGCACTTTTCAGAAACTGAGACGCGCCATGAAGTCAAAACGCCCTGGAATGCTGTCGGACGAAGTCATCATGCTTCATGATAATGATCACCCCGATACTTTCAATCTGGCGAAAGCTACGCTTCAGCGATTTAGTTGGGACACACTTCAACATCTTGCGTACAGCCCGGATCTTTCACATTCTGATTTTTACATTTTAGGCGAACTGGAGAAAGATATTTCTGGACGTCGGTTTCATTCGGACGAGGAAGTGTAAGAGTGAGTGCTGTTGTGAATCCGCCGGCAACCTACCTCTTTCTACAAAAGTGGAATTGATCGTCTCGTCTCCCAATGGGATAAAAGTAGTAACGTAATTGTTATTACTTTTGAATAAAACGGTTCCATAGTCACATTGTAGTGGCTGTTCGCTTTTAATTTGACTGCCCGTTATTTTGTAAATATGTTACAGTATTCTTTATCATGAGAACATGTGTAATTCCGGACAGATTAATAAAAGAGGAACTGGTGATGATAGCTCAAGCAAACTCTGTCCCAGAATACCTTCGCTAAAATTCTCTTGGGGAATTAGGGTAAGTGTTAAGATATTCGTAGTCCTAGGGTGGGATCTGGTACGTGTTAAGTCAAGTTAAATTAGTTTTCTATATTCCTTATTATATCCTGGTGGTATGAAACAGTCCAGGAGGGACTTCGAACATATTCAAATGTACGCGTATAACGACGCCAAGCAGAAGTAATCAGATATCTGAAGTTTCAAGATCCTCCCTTTCCTTATTCCACTGCTGAACTAATACTGGATGTTGGCGATCCCTTTTTGGAATTTCGTTCGGTCAGAGGCTGCAAGGAACATTTTACCGGGTGTTCTGAATGATATCCAGTCTTGCATATTTTTGAGTCTAGACATTCCTCTTCTTCCTGCACTTCTTTTGCCAACTAACTTGCCCTGAAGAATTAGATTAAGCATTTCACATTTGGGATTTCTCATTGTATGAACTCGTATGTCTTTCTGCACTTAATTTCTGGATTAATTATCTCTGTTTCCAAGATGTCATCAATTAGGGAGCAGGTTATTGTGTAATTACATATTTCTTTTGTGTGTGTTTTTACACAATTTACAAAGTTTATTATTCGACTTGTGCATCCCCAAGCACAAAACGCTAACCTTCTTTAACATAAAACACATACATTCACGGTTATAAATGTAAATACACTGCTGTTTGTAGAAAGTAAAACACTCAGAAGCAGTGGTCTGAAACACGCCAAAGTCGGAGGACGTGTAGAACAGTGGAACCATAATGAGTGATTTATATTGAAGAGAGATGGCGTGCACGTGTGCCAGCGGTGCCCTTCTGTGTGTGACCGGCCAGGGCAGGGTTACGCAACGCTCAGTCAGTGCGGAGCCGTCATACGAAGTAGAAACGTGTACCTCAGTACCACTATGCCTCGCCGACATCACAGGAGGGAATATCAGCATGTGAGTGCGTTCGAACGGGGCAGAATGATAGGGCTTCCGGAGATGGGTCTGTCGTTCCGTGACATTGCGGCTCGTACAGGGTACGCTGCTCCAACAGTGAGGCGTATGTGGAACTAGTGGAGAGAAGAGGCCCATACACAGCGCCGACAGGGTACTGGACGACATAATGTGACCACAGCGCGAGATGACCGCAATCTTGCCCGCTTGGTCGAAACGGACAGAACAGCTTCGTCCACGGCGTTGGCTCGACGTTGGAGCACTGCAACGAGTGTGGGGATGTCTGCATCGACGGTTCGACGCCATCGTCTGGGGGCCGGACTGGTGGCACTCATGCCATTGTGCCGGCTTCCAATGACCAGCAACCACAAACGCCGTAGACTGCAAAGGGCACGTGAACACCAACACTGGCGTGCTGAGTGGCAAAATGTAGTGTTTTCGGACGAGTCCTGCTTCAACTTGTTCTACAGTGATGGCCGCATACGCGTTAGACGCCGCCGTGGTGAACGCCATCGGGCAGACTGTATTGTTGAGCAGCATAGCGGACAAACGCCAAGTGTACCGTACCCAGGGGTAAACACCCTCTAGGACGATGCCTCCATTCCTGTATGAACATCCGACTAACTCAGGGTTGGGCAGAAAGTGGGTTGGTTGCCGATTGGGTCAGGATAAAAGTCGAAGTTCTACTCAAAAATATAAGTAAACTAGCGAATGTACCCGTGCTTCGCTACGGTATTCTACATTGTATCCGAATATCGAAGTAAATAGTGTACATGCAGTAAATAAGATTGTTTTAAAATTGCATGTCTCTTAGCGTTATCCGAGAAAGAGCATGGGGAGGTCCCCGTACGTTGTTTCCAATGTAAAGTGTTTGTTACGGATTTGTGATATAACGGCAGGCTCACTTGCCTACTGGCATTCATAATCGAGTTGGGAAGTTTACATTATAACTGCAGGCCCATTGCCTACTACGCGCACAGAATCGATTTGGGGAGTTTTCGTTAAAATGGCAGCCCCCTTTCCTACTTCCAGACAGATTACAGTTGAGGAGTTTCTATTATAATGGCAGGCAATTACCCTACTATCACTCGAAATTGAGTTGTGCAGTTATTATAATGCCAGGCCCATTTTACTACTGCCAGCCAGCTTACTGCCAGTCACACCAAGTTGGTGAGTTTCCATCAAAATAGCAGGCCACTATGTCTAATGCCGGTCACATTTTAGATGAGGACATTTCTTTATAATGGCGGGCACCCTTGCCTACTGCCAAACACAATCGGGTAGGGGAGTTTTAAACAGAACTGCATGCTCACTTGCCTTCTGCAAGTCAAATCGAGAAGGGAACTATTCATTACAATTGTAGGCCTTCCTTACTAATGACAGTTACACAGGAGTTGCAGAAGGAACCCTTTCTTACTGCCAGTCAAAGTCGGTGTGGGGAGTACTGATTACAATAGCAGACCCACCCTTTCTCGATCGCTAAAAATCGACATCAGTGAATATATATAGATCGACATACGAAAGTATATGCGTGTTTGTAATATTGAAGACCTCCATTTACAGATTAACTGCTACTAAACGTACGTCATATCGACAAAGGGTTATACCATAAGACACGCCGGATTTAGTGGCCTAAATGGCTGGTCCTATGATATGTCATCTATTCTTGTGTCAGATTGAGTTAGAAACGTGGAACAGGGTAAAGGTTTTGTAAGAATATCTCACATTACATTACTTTTCGGATAATTATGTGACATTTGGCTCACATATGGCTACTGGTTGGGCCAATTTTCGTGAAGAGTTTGATGATTCTGTATTTCATATAAGTAACTGAAAGTATGAATTATGCATGTGAAAATTCCAAATGGACTTAACATCGATTAATAGAGAAAAATCAAAGGTAAAAGGGATACAGATACGGGAAAAAGTCATAAGACCAAGGTTATAGATCATTCCAAATTGAACGGAGATTGTGCAATCCGTTATGTGATAGGAATTTCCGAAGGTTTGCACCATCATTAAAATTGCCTTCATATTTCGATATTCTTCGGGGATAAAAAGTGAAAAATTTAATGAGCTAGGATGTTTTCCGTTCGTTACAGGCTAAAACGTATAATTTTGTCAAATTTCAATTATCTTCGTTTTCTTCTGGCAGATTATGCCGCAATCTGGATTTTGGGCGAGGCGGGTAAAAATTAGGACTTTCAGGAAACTAAACCAAAAATTATGAAGATGGTCATTATTACCCCTTAAACGGAAAGCTGTACGAAAATTTCGCCAAAATAGTCAGTGTAGAGGCACACAGTCATTACGATTTGATTTATATAGATAAGGAATCTGCTCCATGTAAAACACCTTTTGGGCTATGTCCGCTCGACTTAACCTGCAAAAGTGACCATACATGATATCTCACTTATTAATCCTCCTGACGAAAAATGCACATGAAAAAAAAGGTTTAGAGGTGGAATTCCATCACGTTTGGTCGATTTCCAGTCAGGTTGGTCTTGTTCTGTATATATTGTGGAAGAGTAAAATCCCCATTTCGGTTCCCTATAAACCGCCAGCCCATTCCGGAACATGAAATGTTATTTACGTTTAAAACCTACCTTTGGACAGGTGGATGCTAAATATAAATTTTGGTTCGAATGTCTTCGGTAGTTTTCAAGTTGTAAGTATACGCTTTAACGCACCCGCTCGTGAGTTAAGTCCGATGGGACTTGTACAGGAAAACGGTCCGTTAATGATATCTCCCTTATTAATCCTCGTATCGAAATGATGCACATGAAAAAAAAGGTTTAGAATTAATTTCTACCAAGGTAGGTAGATTTCCATTAAGTTTGGTTGTGTATATTTTGTGGAAGTGCAAAATCACTGTTTCGTTTTCGTATAAACCCCCAGTCAGTTCAGGGATTTAGAAACAATATTTGCCCTAAAACCTATCAAGGACAGGTGTATTCTAAATATGAGTCTTGGTGGAAATACATCCAGTAGTTTGTAGCACTCGCGTACATACGGCGTAATTAAAGAAGAAAATAATACAGTTAAGAAAGTTGAAAGTAATAGAAAATGGATTATAACTGAGGACAACCGGATAACGACAAATATGTAAATGCCAAGTGAATGTATTGGAAAATAAAATGCCCCTCAATAAATAATGCTAGTGTGAGTTATGGATATAATAAAGCGGTAACAGAGGAGAAATTTAGATCCAGTGATTCCTAGGTAAACAAATAATAAGAAGATGACTAATGGTGTTATTACTTAATCTATTCGAGGGCGGTTATAACATCCAACGATATTCCGCCAATATCCCGCAGATGGGCCGATTGACGCCTCTCTTGCCTTCTACCCAAGGAACAACCACGAATTTAAAAGAATGATGAGGAAAATGGCAATACGTTACTTCCCTGCTGGCATGCAGTCAGAGACGTTGCCATGGTAACCTGTAGGTTCGTTGTCGGTCTGTCGGTCACTCAATGCAGAGCATGATACCAGCGGAAAATCGCTAATTTCTCCGTCATGTGAAGAGTAAGGTAAATTATGAACATAACGAAAGTTGTTTATAATGAAGAGGCGTTTCACGTACGGTAAACTAAGTTTACAGAAAATCAATACTATAAGAGAAAATGGAGGAAAACCATTCTGGTTTTCCTATAAAATAATATGCATATCGAAACCTTCCTCGGGATGAGTATACTCTAAATATGAAGTTTGGTTGAGATCTATCCAGCCGTTCCGAAGTGATGGTGGAAAAACCATTCTGGTTTTCCTATAAACCCCCCGTGTACTCAAAGATTTTAAAATGATATGCATACCGAAACCTTCCCCGGGATGAGTATACTCCAAATATGAAGTTTGGTTGAGATCTATCCAGCCGTTTTCACGTGATGGTGGAAAAAGCATTCTGGTTTTCCTATAAACCCCCCGTGTATTCAATGATTTTAAAACGATATGCATATCGAAACCTTCCCCGGGATGAGTATACTCTAAATATGAAGTTTGGTTGAGATCTATCCAGCCGTTTCGACGTGATGGTGGAACAGACAGACAGACAGACAGACAAACAGACAAACAAACAGACACGAAACGTAAAAACCACCGATTCGCTCTTGAGTTGACCTAAAACGGATAAATATCTGAAAAATTGGCAAAACAAAAGAAATTACAGACAGCGGACCCCCTACAATTTTATTTATATAGATGACAGGATAATGGAGGTATAACACGAATGAGAAACAATCATAGGGGGTAAGATGGATATATTTATAAATATCCCCAAATCATTCTACTTGAAAGTTAAATAAATTAAAGAAAAATATCAACATGGCATCATAAAATTCAAAATAAGAAAAAACTGGACATTACAACATCAATTATATAAGAAATAAAATGGAAATAAAGTATCAAGCACAACATGAATACTTGTATACTTTCAAACTGATCATCTTCTTATTAGTCCATGGTTCAAGAGATATGTAATCATACGTGTACGTATACACTGATATGTAGGTAATTCAATTCGCTTCGCATGGAGTTACACACATATGCATCACAACGATACGGTTATGAAGTTAATTAATTCGGAAGTCGCCAAACTACTACTGTTAAAGAAAGTTACAATAAAAGAAAAGTCACGATGAAAAGAAAAACTAAGACGCTATGGGACCTTATGTGAGTTATGCAAAACACTAGGGGCATTTCCTACGTTATATGTACAACAAATCAAACAAGCAACACTAAACACTTCTATTTACATTGGATAATGAGAAAAGGTCTTACGTGCTACACAGATTCTACGTGAATCGCGGTTCACCACAAAGGATCTAGACAGAACTAGATTGACCATCAGTAAAATTTAGCACTCGGGTTGTTCCCCATTAAAACAACGAGACAAGGCATTCAAACAACATATAACAATATACAACATCATCCTGAAAGGGAGAAACATAAATAGCCATCAACATCTTGAAGAAAGTAATGGGCAACATTGCCTCCTGCTGCTGCACTTGAGCTCTCAACAGCGCGGTCATCCGTCATATATTTCCGGGTAGGCTGCAAGCTAAAAGGAAATGTTGAACTCAACACTGTGCTAAAGGTTGGATTCTGTCTCCCAAGACTGTCACAAGGAAATAACATCTCACTCGCACGGTCATATAAAAACACAGCCAACTTATCAGCTTGCAATGAGATAACGTCTGTCACCGTCTTTACGGAAAGTCACGTATAATCCTTCCTTCCTAGCATGCTTTTACCATTTAACACACATCAGACTCATTAGTCTGGAATTAATTCCGTCAATTCTGATATCAATATACACTCAGAAGACAATTGGCAGGTACATCTCTACTGCACAATATTCTCTCGGAGATCAGGCATACAATCGGCCTACACTATAATTCAGCATGCACTCTTATATCTCATATCACTTATGAATCACATTGGCCTTCTACACTATGAGACCCGGTTCATTTCCCGTGCAAGTCATTGGGTAAACAGTTTCCAACTTAGTTTTAAAGATCCTATTCTTACAACGCTGTTATGCAGCTACTTCGGACAGCTCCTGTAATACATGCGTCATGCAATTAGCTATATCTGTGTCTCTAAATAACCGAAATAAAATGACAAAGTAAGTATTAACTCTGAATTTAGATGAATTTGTCAATCTAATTCCCCTAGCATATATTCATAAAGAAAAATCGGAATATCCTACGGAATATCCTACACTAAATTAAGCATGCATGAATAAACAACAACTAATCCTAACAAATTCCTCATTATCCCAACTATCTAGTCGTAAATCAGAATGAAGATGAAAAGTACATGCATTATTCTCATATCCTTATTTACAACACCATTAAATTGAATCAAACACATGGCGTCAGGTTTACTTTAATAAAAATCCTATCTAAACTGCCCTAGTGTCTTATCATAATTCATATAACATGCGTCTTAACTTATTCTGGCAACTCTCCGGATACATGGTAGCAGTTTGCATCCCTGCTGTATGGAGAAATTACACCATGATGATCACAGTTTCAACACGTGGAGATGTACTTCCTTCAACTCGTGGAGATGCACTTCCTTCTTCCATATGCGAAGCCATCTTCTTCCTGAAAAGTTATTTACACTGGAACACAAAACCTTGGGATGAAAATCTCTTCACCGCTCAATGCAATACGTGCCGATCAACCCTTACTGACCAAATCAGCCAAAGACACCGACTCCTCAATAATTATAACTCCAATTTAAAGGGTATACACAGTTTGATAGCGGTACGCGGTACGCTACGATAGTTCCTCACGAACACGACCGACACGAATGTGTGATACAATAACACGTGTCTCCTGCACTTGTTACACTGCGGCTAATGATCACCGTCTATGTTGAAATGACACTGTGCAATAATCTAATTTGCAGTTTTCTCTGGAGCAATTATATCTTCCAGCTACACGACTGAAACACTTGTTTGAAAAAATATACTATTACTGATATAACACTCCTGCACTGTCTAAGCAGTCCGATCAAAATACACTTCCACACTCTCCAGAGTCACGTCTACAGTCTCCAAGTTATTCTAACAGAGTGACGTCTACAGTCTCCAAGTTATTCTAACAGAATGACGCTCTTCCGAGCTTGGGTTACTGCGGAAGCTTCGGTAACGCCGTTGCAATTTTGGGGTTCCCGGTTGTCTAAACCAACCACCAATCAGAAAGCTTGCTATGTCTGATGACACAATATAAATTACAATACATTTGTGAAACACAGCTCAAATAATCGCAAAATTTTCCTCTAATTATAATATCATATTTCTGAATTTATATCACTTCTACATCTGTGGAAAACAAGCGAAAGACAGAAATTAACATGAGCTACTGTACACGTTTGCCAGCCTGGAACTGAGACTTGGCGCGATGTCGGCTCCATGGTTGCCGATTCCTTACATTCTTATTGGCTGAAAATAATGCTTATTCAGCATCTAGTGCACGTGCCGAATCTTGCCCACGCTTGGTTACGCCAACCTATTCTCACGATCAGAAGGAAGTGTTAAGCAACGTCCAGCGACACGATGTCTCCATAGACATCCGGTCTCAGCTATCTGGGATTCAATACTTTACCACATATGACTGTAACTTGTATGAATAAAATTTATATATATTTTGTCAAATAATACTCTAAATATTTCATATGGGCCGGCAGGATACGGCTCACAAGTGTGATTGATGGTTTGGGGCGCAATTTCCTATAACATGCGATCTCGCCTCCTAAGTCTTGAGGGCAATTTGAACAGCTACCGCTACATCAGGGAGGTTTTACAGCCAGAAGCACTGCCCCTCCTGCAGGACGTTCCAGACGACGTATTCCAGCAGGACAATGCCCGGCCGCATGTGGCGAGGAATGTGCAAGCCTTCTTCTAAGAACGACGGATACCACTGCTTCCCTGGCCTGCCCGTTCGCCGGTTATGTCATCCATTGAACATGTTTGGGATATGGTCGGTCGGCACCTTGATTGTTGAGGTCCTCCTGCAGCCACTGTTGATGATGTATGGACGCGCCTACAAACCGCGTGGCAGAGTATTCTCCAGCAGCATATTCAGGCGCTCTTTGATTCCATGCCACGACGTCTAGCGGCTCTGATTGCAGCGCGTGGTGGCGCTACGCCGTACTGAATTTTCACGGTCTCCGTGCATGTACAGTTCTGTAATTGTAATCATTTGTGTCTTGTCATGTCCCTAATATGTGGAATAAATTGCATTGTGATCACAGCTCTCGGTCTTGGTGTTTCACTTTCTACAAACACCAGTGTATATGTTTGAAGAACATCCATTATAAACAATTAAATATTTGTTACTCATTAAAATTTAAAATGATTTTGTATTATAAAATTATGCTCTTATTCATATTTTGCAAATACAATTTTCTTTCCAACAGTGTCTCTAACGTCATATTTATCAATTATGTGGCTATTAATGGAATGTTCTAAGACTTGCTGGTCATTGTCTACGTCGTTACCTTTAGACAGCGATTTGATTTGCTTAAAAAGTTGGTTCCCTCCTATACTAGTCATTCCACTCGGGTTTTGTTTATAGAATGTCAGCAAATGGCAATTACGGTGACGAGGAATACTGTAGATGAAACTGCGAACTGGAAAAATATTCCCCCGACAAAAGGTAGTGGGAGTGTGCCACTCAGATTAAGGTTAGTTGTTCGGGTCCATATATCATTCCAATGGTCAAGTGATTTTTTTTCTGAATTTCTATGATAGGACAAATATTTCCTTCCATATCTGCTGCTTTTCTTATTGAAATGTCGATTTACCGTAAATACATGTCTCTTAACTTGAAAAACAATGCCAAATATGAAGTGGAATAAAAGAACGCATCCTCAAAAATAAGTAGAGGAATGTCAAAATGTGTTACTAGCGATGTAAAACTATTATTTTGCCAACCGTGTGATAAAACAGTAAGAACAGATCAACGTTCTCAGGTAACACAGCATTTGTCTGAAAGTACGCACATTGCGGCTGCTTCGTGTGTGCGTTTGCGTAAATTACTAATAGATGAACCAGTTCCTTCAAATGTCGGCCCATCTAAATACTTATTTACTTATTTAGTTATATGTAGAGCATTTCTTTGCTCCGACGTTCTCCTTAGCAAGATAAATAATCCACAACTGAGAAATGTCCAAACGAAATGCATTAATTTCGAGCCTCCAGATGAATCCCCATTAGAATGTAAGGAAAAACTGCATTAAAAAAAAATTCGGGCAATATGTGTTAGCGAAAAACTGTGGGTGAGCATTGACGAAACTACTGATTCGAGTGGCCGAAAAGTAGGAAATATTGCACTTGGTGTGTTGAAAAATGACAAAACATCTTGTGAACATTCTTATTTACTAGCGTGTAAAGAAATGCCTGCTGCAAACCATGTCACTGTAGCTATATTGTTTAATGAAGCCATGCACTTAATTTGGTTAAAAACGTCTATAATACGAAAGCGAATTGCTTCTACTTACTGATAGTGCAACTTACATGCAGAAACCGGCTAAAGGTCTTACTGAAAGCTTTCCGAAACTTATACACGTATCTTGCGTCGTACGTTCTCTGCACAGGTTATGTGAAACTGTATGAGCTCAGAATACCAAAGTGAATAAATTAGTGTCTAATGGCAAAGACAGTCTTTGTAACTGCACGTACAAGAATCGATTATTTAAGGAGAGAAACCAGGGTCTTGCGCTTTCTCCTATGTCTATTTTCACGCGATGCGGTATATGGCTTAACGCTGTGGTAGCCTATACTACGCAGTCTTTTTCTTAAGTTTCACATCCCTTTTGAATGAACGTGATAAAAAACGAGATTCTTGAAGAGTTACTGAAAGACAGCTCTTTGAAAAATGATTTGGCGTTCATATCTGCCAATCGAAGTCTATTGTGTTAAAGCATAGACATACTGGACAAATTCACTAATCTGTTGAGGAAAACAGTGAAAGAGGTGCGTGCTATAGAAACTAAACTACATTCACTCTCGGCCTCGCAAGTACATGTCAAATATTAGATAAAATGTTCTGAAAATACAAAGGGTTTAAAAAATGTGCAAAGTTGCTCAAGTATTGGAGAGTGCTCATGTTGATGAAACTGATGACATTAGTTTGGTGATATTCATTTCTTCAGCTATGCACATCTGAGCTCCTGTGATGCGGAGCGATCGTTTTCGCAGTATAAGGCGTTCTTCACTTACAATCGACATACGTTTGTGATAGATAATTTGGAGATGACCTTTGTTGTTTAGAGCAATTTTCAGACTACTTCTAGTAACTTACATTCCAGCGTGTGATTGGTGACGTCAACTGGTGCAAATATTTCAAACATGACAGGTTGTCGTATTTTTTTGTAAATAACGTAATATCTACTCTGGGACATCAAAAATTAATATATTTGGTGGGGACATAAGACCGTTCGAATTGTAATCCATACAGCAAGAATATTTAACCTGGGGATATCATAAACAGCTGCACAGTAGCGAGAGTGCAGTTGCCGCATCAGTCATTCACGTAGGCACCGAAGAATGACTGAGTTCTTCAGTGTGTACTTGACTGTCAGTGACCTCACTATCACCTTCTGCGGATCGTGTACGCTAGCGTTTAATGGCAGTGAAAGTTTTAATGGGCACTTCAGACACTGTTCTCGCAAAGGGAAAAATCGCTTCACAAACTAGGAGGAAGATTTGTGCTGTTTACGGTGAAGAAGTAGTAGCCGATCGGACATGCTAGAAATGGTTTTCTAGGTTTTGATCTGGAATTCTTTCCTTAAAGAACAAATCTCTTACCGGAAGACAAACGAAGAAATACTCCAGGAGTTGGTTGAATGTAACCTGAGGGTGACAGGGGGATAAATAGCTCCAGTGCTGAATATATCTTCCTGTCCTGTGAGGAAGCACCTGAATATACTTGATTATATATTTCGTTGCGATGTTTGCGTACCACATGAACTCGGTGAGTGGAATTTGGTACCGCTCGTGTCTATCTGTGACTCCTTACTCAGGCGCAATGAACATGACCCATTTCTGAAACGTCTTGTTACGGGTAGTGGATAATTTATAACGCCATTCTAAGGAAAACATCATTGCAAAGAAAATGTGAAACTTCACGAACAGTGAGGGAGGTGCGTGCTGTAGAAAGTAAACGGTATTCACTTTCACAGATATGGCTCCATAACAAATATGAAAAGTTATGGAGCTATTTCTCCCGCTGTCACCCTGGGTTACATTCAACCAAATCCTGGAATGCTTCTTCGTCTGTCTTCCGGTAAGAGATTTGTCCTTTAACGTAAGAATTTCAGATAGAAACCTAGAAAACCATTTCTAGCATTTACGATCTCTTACCACGTCTTTACCGTAAACAGCACAAATCTTCCTCCGACTTTGTTGTAAAACCAGGTCTCCATTCCTGAAAAGAATCGCTTTGCATTTGGTGGGATTGGAAAGGAATTCTCTACTACGAAATGTTTCCTGATTTTCAGACCATCAATTCAGTGAGATATTGTTCTCAGCTGGACCATCTGAAAGAAGCCATTGAAGGGGGAACGGACAGAATTTGTACCGTTTTCCCAGGGTGCAAATTAGAAATACCAGCTGAAATACCGAGAATGCAGACGCGAGAAATCAAGCGCGGCAAAGTAACCTCAAACATGGTGCCGAACATATAAAAACCTTTTTCTTTGGTACAGTTATACGTGACGGCAATGATGTAAATTCTAGAGAACAGAAAATTTTAAAAGTGAGATCTAGACTCTAAGGCTATTAGAATAGTTTAATCGTGTATATAATAATCATTTAGTATTAATTTGAATATTCAGTACGTTGTAATTAGCGTATTATATTAGACGAAACCAACGAAAGTAAGTGATAAAGGCCATGGAAGATGAAAATATCTAAGCCGCAACAGTACGCTGGGGGCGTCACGTATGCACAAATTCTTGAAACTATACTCTCTGAAGATATTAGAGAAGGCATATTAAGTACAGCTTCTTTTATTTTTATTATTTGACTGAGTTGAAAATTAGAGGATCGGTCAGTTGTTGTTGTTGTTAAAAGCTAAAGCTTTTGGTGACAAAACTACAAGTTGGAACTGAATAGATGGATTGGTGACAGCCACTAGAAGTAAATCATGAAATCATGAAAGTGAAACCTACAAAAGAATGTTTCATATTCATTCCGGACAAGAATTTACGCGTCGGTTCATAAGCTGATCTAAGGCAATGCATCTGTGAAAATCCTAAAATCTACAGTTTTCATCCTATCACCTTAGAATTTTGATAATTTATTGTCAGTGTCAGCACGATACAACATACAAAGTTTCAAGTTTTTATCAATAACAGGTTTTGAGATATTAATAAATTTATCAATATTTTAAACAATTTTTGATGTATTTAGAAAATGCTCCTCATGCTAAACGGCTCAACAGATCTGGCGTAAAATTTAATCTTAGTTTTAAAAGACTAATATAAAAGGAGTGATGTGTGGGTTTTGACAAATTTTAATTACACTGAAAGGAACAAGTTATTTCACATAGGCTTAACTTTTTAAATATACTTTATGATGATCATGATGAGAAAAAACTAGATTGCCACTGAACTATTGCATGTATTTTAAAATTTGCACATCAGTTTTTTATTATGTTGTATCTGAAACTATTCTAAAGGTTTCAAGTAGATTGATTGAAAACTGTGGCATGAGGAGCATTTTGAAACTTGAAAAGTGCTGGAAAATAAATTCTGAGGAAAAAGAGATTGAAATTTTAGAGATGAACAATAGTCCAGTACCTGAATCTAGTTGACTTAAAACTCCCCAGCACCATATGTTGGACCCTCTGCTGCCTTCTTCCTGGCCTCACTAGCAGTTTTGAGAGTTTTAGTTTCCTTCGGGCCGTTTTGAACCCTTGTCACCCAGACACTCCACTGTGGTCAATTCTACACTTGTCCCTCATTACACTAATTTTCTGTCCTGAGCTGCTAACTTTAACACCCCTAACACTAGCTTTTAGTTTCTCACTTGCTTCACAACCCATGTTGAATTCAGTAATTGCTGATGTTACAACAATCTCCAGTTCTTTATTTGACATAAACACTTCCTTCGGACACTTAGCCCCGGGCACAATATTTGGTGTGGGGATTTTAACTTCCCCTACTTGATCTTGTAAACTAGTACTTACATTCTTATTCCTGTTAGAAATGGCTTTTTCACTTTATCCAACACTTTACTAGGACGTTTCTTCCGGCGACGACAAGTCTCAATTCTTCTGCCCATTATGAACACCTCACAAATCCCAACCTCAAAAACTAAGCTGCTTGCACTAAGTAGATCTTGTTATTGTTTGTTGATCATTTATAATACACTTATTACAAATATAACATTTAAGAAATTACAGAAAAGCAGAGTAGGCCTAAAACACGAATGATAAACTCAAAATGTGAGATCACAACTCTTTGTTTACATTCAACACATGGACAAGCTCCATCACTGAAATAAGCGCCAATTCCACTCGATATATCGATAGTCCGTCAGAATAGCCAACATAAAGACATACAGGAACAAAATTTCTTACATTAAACCCGCGCGCTCAATTCAAAATCTTCGAAAAACAAAACGAAAGATATTCATGAGAATAGTGTCGATGGGCGGCAATGCCCACTTGCGCCGGATCATTTAAATGGCCGATAAGGGCTTTAAATGGCTGATATTTAAATAAAACAAAGCTCAAAAAGAAAGTACAAGGTATAAACATTATAAGAACGTAAGAAACTAAAAATGAATTTTTTCACAATTTTCAACAAATTTCACCGATACATTGCCTAAGTTGCCATAGCAAGCTGCTGTAACGGTGAACCCCAAACGCCGTGTATCCGGGACAATGAAGAGGAAACATAAGCCATGCGCGATCTGGATCCTGGCAACCAAGCCAGTAACCTGTTTTGTAATCATAATGTGAGTTTTTTTTTTTTGCTATTGGCTTTACGTCGCACCGACACAGATAGGTCTTATGGCGACGATGGAACAGGAAAGGGCTAGGACTGGGAAGGAAGCGGCCGTGGCCTTAATTAAGGTACAGCCCCAGCATTTACCTGGTGTGAAAATGGGAAACCACGGAAAACCACCTTCAGAGCTGCCGACAGTGGGGTTCGAACCACCTATCTCCCGAATACTGGATACTGGCCTCACTTAAGCGACTGCAGCTATCGAGCTCGGTATATATTGTAACCGTACAACAGGGTTACAGACTCCATTCTGTATTTATTATTATTATTATTATTATCATTATTATTATTATTATTATTATTATTATTATTATTATTAACCCGATTAATTAGATTTTATATATTCTGTTTCTCATCATTTAGACTGTAATAATTAGGTATCACGTATATTATTGTATTTCATCATAGGTTAAGTGAATATGTTTGTAATTATTCTGTATGGTAGTAAGTGAGATTTGTTGGTTTCATATTGTCATGCTGTGGCTTGTAACTTTGGCTAGATGAGCTGGCATAGTATTTTGCAATCGAGGCTATATTTAACTGTGCAAGGAGATTTCCCGGTGACGCATTCGGTATAGTCATTCTTGGTCCGCTTGGGTACGCTTAGACAGCGCGTGACTGATGACATCAGTGCGTGGACACGTGATTGCGACCATGTGTCAGTATTCGCCAGCTACTGTATGTGGAAGTGGAAGGGATGAACAGTGAGTGGGGAGATGAGTCGTCATCGAGAGGTGATATAAAGTCAAGGCGACGGTGGGGAGAGGTATTCTGTTCTTACTCAGTTCATAAGCAGTTCATATCGTGCAGATCATATGTAACAGTCAGATGTATCAAATGGAAGAAGTGGTCTTAGTGTGATGGTCAGAGCTAAGAGTTGTGTGTGAAGAGGTAATCATCGAGGAAGTCTACAAGTGGTGCTTGTATCCGAGCAGAGACGGGTACTATGCTGATAAAGAAACATCATCTTCTTGTGAGGATGGACTTCACAAGATGTTTCAATAATATTTTCCAATTATTTAAAATATATTGAGTGGACGTAATTACATTGGAGCTCCCTACACGCGTACATGGTATGTAGGCCAACTCCTTGTTATATAAGAAGATTATAACAGACGGCTCCCGACTTCAGCTCACAGGTTTTCCCAAGAATTTCAAGTTCAACAGCGGTGTATGCAGACAACAGGTAATTAAAGCATCAGACATGTTATGCATTCATAACATGAAGAAGAGTGTAATCAGCGGCGATATCACATCTCACTTCAAGTTCATGCCAATAGCTTTTTTTGTTTAGATTAAATTTTCCTTTTCTTTGTACCGCAAATCTCACGATATATTTCTTTTGTTAAATTAAAAGACGTAAATGATTGTTCATTGTGACGTAAATTTAGTCATAAACTCAGTTTTAATTATAATAAGTGATTCCAGTTCCATGTACAATCCTCAATTGTGGAAATGCAACAGTAATTTAATATTGTCCTGATCCATATCCCTGTATATTGCCAGATATGTGAGTTTATCACCTCACGCCTTGAGATAATTGATATAAGAGGTATGCTCTACCGAATTTTGTTGTTTTTCTTAAAAAAAGCAACTGGCGCTCAAACAAATGTTATTTATATTATGTGGAAGATATGAAGGTATAAGAGTAGTGGTTGGAGTAGCCACAAAGTGTCGCCAGCAACGTGGGACTCGAAAGGTTCAGAAAAAGTGTTTCTGAATGGCAATATACATTGATCAGTTCTTTTAATGAGTACGCACATGTTAAATTCACCGAGTAATGTTAGGAAGGTCATTTTGTTGAAGTTTGTATTTAAGGGGTAATGTCAGAGGAATTGCAAGGGGAAATAGCTTTGAGATCGCGAAAAATTAGTAGGAAACCGAAGATGGACAAGGATAGCAATATGCAGTCAGGTGATGAGGCTGAGGTTATTGTGTCCAAGGAAATCCAAGGTGGTAACATAAATAGGAAGTTGGTGACTAAGTTGGGACCTGCTGAAAGTCAGAAAATAGTAGAAAGTGAGGAAAACGCTGTCACGCAAGATCAAAGTAAAGGGGTGATTGACCTGGGTTTATTTAATTTGCTGATGTCCAAAATGACTGAGCAGAATAATATCATTAGTGAGAAAATTGAATCTCAGAGTAATATTATGAGTGAGAAAATTGAATCTCAGAATAATATTATGAGTGAGAAAATTGAATCTCAGAATAATATTATGAGTGAGAAAATTGAAGCGGTCATTAGTGAGAAAATTGAATCTCAGAATAATATTATGAGTGAGAAAATTGAATCTCAGAATAATATTATGAGGGGGGAAATTGAAGCTCAGAGTAATGTCATCAATAGTATTAATAAGAAGATTGATGATGTTAGTAATAAGATAGATCATAAGGTGTTAGAAATAAGTAAGCAAATTAATTCTTTAGAAAGTAAAGTAAATAGGGAGTGTAGTGACATCAGAGCTGAGATGGAATTGGGTCGGAGCAATCTCCATGCGGAAATAGAGCAAATTAGTGAGACATGCATCAAACAGATTGATGAATTAGGCGCCAAGATCGAGTCTAATAAAGGAGAAATCAATGAGTTAGTAGAAGAAAGGTTTGAAAAGATAACCAATACAGTGGGGCAAGAAACTGGGAAATGTATTAGTAGAGTAGAACTTGTGGAAAGAAAACTTGGAGAAGTAGGTGATCTAGGGAGTGAGCAGAAATCATTATCACAGAAGGTGAGAGAATCGGAAAAAAAGTTGGAGGAATTAAGAAAAATTCAAGAAAAGACTGAGGAAACAGTAGAAGAAAAATTTCTGAGTTGCCAGAGAGTACTCCAGCAAGAAGTGCGTGATAGTAAGAATGTACGTGAGATAATTGTAAATAATGGTTTAATCACTAGAGATAATGATTTACCTAAGTTTTCTGGGAAAGAATTTAACCCGATGGAATTTATGAGAGTAGTAGAGAAGAAATTTGCTGTTCAATTAAGAGACAATATTATTAGCTGGGAAACTGTATTGGAGATCTTATCTAATGCTTTCGTAGGAGAGACTAAGTCTTGGTTTCAAGTATATAAAAGCTCGATGTCTAGTCTAACTGAATTTAAGGAGAAATTCATGGCTAAATTTTGGAGTGAAGGTGTTCAGAGTAGAGAGAGAGAGAGAGAGTAATGTTTGGCAGGTATAATTCTAACGAGGGTGTTAGAATGACTGAATACTTTTTGGCTCATGTTTTGGTGTGGAGAAATTTAGAATGTATTGGATCTGAGGCTGATATAGTAAGATTTATGGCTAAGCACTATCCCGATAGAATAAGAGAAGCTGTTTGTATGCAAAGAGTGGAGACTATTAAGGAAATGGAGATTTTGTTGGAAAGTTTTGATGCTTTAGGTAGTAGCTTGAATAATAGTAGGACACTAAATAGGAATGTAGAAGGAAGGGGTAACCAATCTAATAATCAGGACAGGACTATGAATAATCGTAACTACAGAAGAGAATATCAGGAGAGACCTAATAATAATTTCCACAGGGAGAGAAACTATCAAAATAGTTCGGAAAATTTCAGGACTGGGAGGCGTGATTATGGTAATCAACCAGAAGCTGGGAGGCGGGAGAATACAGGCCATAATAATAATAATAATGACGCTAGAGGAAATAGGCAACAGGGGAGGCCGACTGAGGTGTGTAACCAACAAGTCGTAATCGAACCAAGTACTTTAAACGCGCAACGGACTGTATAAACAGGTCACTGAGACAGTCCGTAAATGGTGAGTTCACGTATAAGGTAGATAAGTATGTTAATGTCGATCAGCCTATAGTTGTAAGTGAACATGATTGTGACCTAAGTAGCAATAATTCAAATGTTTTAAGTGACGACTTAATCGTAGACAATAAATTTTATAAGTGTAATTTAAATTTAGATATAAGGCAAGATTTGTTAAGTGATCTTATATTATGTAATGAGGATAATTTAAGTAGTGTTACTGTTACACCGACGATTGAACTGCTGATATGGGGCAGAAAAGTTAAGATTTTGTTGGACTCTGGTAGTGAGAAGTCATGTGTAAATTCCAAGCTGTATGAGGAAGTTTTGAGAGAGAAGTATGAGGTAGCGGAAATTCCAGTGAGGAATACGTTCATCGTAACAGCTGTTGGAAACAAGTCTCAAAGAGTGAATAAACAAATAGCTGTCCCCATTAGCATAAGTGGAGAATGTATTTTCCAACCATGCTTAGTTGTGCCTAATTTAGTTTATGCCGTTATTTTAGGTACCGACTGGTTAACGTGTCACAAGGCTAAATTAAATTTTGATCTGTGTAATGTCAATCTTATTTGGGGAAAGAGTAGCAGGGAAGTCAGTTTACCATATGATGTTTTGTCAGAAATTAGTGCGAATAAAGTGTGTTCTAGTACGGAAGGATCTTGTGAAATTCCTAATATGAGGAAAAATATTGATGTCTGCCATGTGTCTATACAGAGAGATTCTAGAGATGAATTGTATGAGACAGTGGAGAAATGTAATTTAGTGGAAAGTCAGAAGGACGAATTGTGTGAATTATTGATATCACATAGTGATGTTTTTAGCGATCGGCCTGGTAGAACACATCTTTACGAACACAAATTTAATGTTATTGATAACTCAACTTTTGTAGGACCGAAATATCCCATTCCGTTAAAATACGCTAGCGCTGTTGAAGAGCAGATTGACATTATGCTAGATTATAATATAATTGAACCATCATGTAGTCCTAATTTAAATCCACTTATTATTATACCTAAGAAGGATAACACGGTAAGATTGTGCATGATAATTTTTGTAAGACTAAATTGGATGAATCTGAGCTTGGTGACAAGGTTTTACTCAGAGTGCCACTCCCGTCATCAGCAGAAGCTGGTCAATTTTCTAAGTTTTTCTTGTTATATCAGGGATACTTCACAGTAGTGAAACGGATTGGGAAATGTGCTTATTTATTAGAAGACAAGGAAGGAAATATCGTAGGCACATACAATATAAGAAATCTTAAGAAATATATCATGTGAGTTTGTTGATTAATTTTCATTATTATGTTAATTCACCATATTTTATGAAGCTGGCATTGCGAACAGGACTTCAGTGAAATTAGCGTGTGTTGTGATAATAAGTGAAGCATGGCAGTGCAATAAACTCCAGTGCTTGGAGACAGTGTATATAATGAAATGTCTTCGAGAATTACTTTTGAACACTCAATGAACGTTTGAAACGACAGAAGTGAGAAAGAAATGTAATCTGTATGTAAATAATACTGTATAATCAAAGTGAAAATGATAATTGATAAATGTTTTATATGTGTAACAACGAACATCCAGATGGATGATACTATGTACCAAATTTGTAAAGGGCATTTTTATACATGTATCTATGGTGTACTCGATTTCATGTGATTGTGTAGATATTTCATGAATCAATCGATTCATTTAATCGATTATTTCATGAGGGAGGCGTTCTGTAACCGTACAACAGGGTTACAGACTCCATTCTGTATTTATTATTATTATTATTATTATCATTATTATTATTATTATTATTATTATTATTATTAACCCGATTAATTAGATTTTATATATTCTGTTTCTCATCATTTAGACTGTAATAATTAGGTATCACGTATATTATTGTATTTCATCATAGGTTAAGTGAATATGTTTGTAATTATTCTGTATGGTAGTAAGTGAGATTTGTTGGTTTCATATTGTCATGCTGTGGCTTGTAACTTTGGCTAGATGAGCTGGCATAGTATTTTGCAATCGAGGCTATATTTAACTGTGCAAGGAGATTTCCCGGTGACGCATTCGGTATAGTCATTCTTGGTCCGCTTGGGTACGCTTAGACAGCGCGTGACTGATGACATCAGTGCGTGGACACGTGATTGCGACCATGTGTCAGTATTCGCCAGCTACTGTATGTGGAAGTGGAAGGGATGAACAGTGAGTGGGGAGATGAGTCGTCATCGAGAGGTGATATAAAGTCAAGGCGACGGTGGGGAGAGGTATTCTGTTCTTACTCAGTTCATAAGCAGTTCATATCGTGCAGATCATATGTAACAGTCAGATGTATCAAATGGAAGAAGTGGTCTTAGTGTGATGGTCAGAGCTAAGAGTTGTGTGTGAAGAGGTAATCATCGAGGAAGTCTACAAGTGGTGCTTGTATCCGAGCAGAGACGGGTACTATGCTGATAAAGAAACATCATCTTCTTGTGAGGATGGACTTCACAAGATGTTTCAATAATATTTTCCAATTATTTAAAATATATTGAGTGGACGTAATTACATTGGAGCTCCCTACACGCGTACATGGTATGTAGGCCAACTCCTTGTTATATAAGAAGATTATAACAGACGGCTCCCGACTTCAGCTCACAGGTTTTCCCAAGAATTTCAAGTTCAACAGCGGTGTATGCAGACAACAGGTAATTAAAGCATCAGACATGTTATGCATTCATAACATGAAGAAGAGTGTAATCAGCGGCGATATCACATCTCACTTCAAGTTCATGCCAATAGCTTTTTTTGTTTAGATTAAATTTTCCTTTTCTTTGTACCGCAAATCTCACGATATATTTCTTTTGTTAAATTAAAAGACGTAAATGATTGTTCATTGTGACGTAAATTTAGTCATAAACTCAGTTTTATTTTTAATTATAATAAGTGATTCCAGTTCCATGTACAATCCTCAATTGTGGAAATGCAACAGTAATTTAATATTGTCCTGATCCATATCCCTGTATATTGCCAGATATGTGAGTTTATCACCTCACGCCTTGAGATAATTGATATAAGAGGTATGCTCTACCGAATTTTGTTGTTTTTCTTAAAAAAAGCAACTGGCGCTCAAACAAATGTTATTTATATTATGTGGAAGATATGAAGGTATAAGAGTAGTGGTTGGAGTAGCCACAATATATATATATATATATATATATATATATATATATATATAATGTGAAAAAATGTGGGAAAAAACGTTCTTGTTTTCTTTTTAGCTTTATTAGATATAAGACCTATATAATATTTAAAGCATAATTTGTCCAGAGGCGATCGAAGCAATGAAGAGAGCAAACACGTAATGTATTACTGCGAGTCACAGTAAGAATTATTTTGGTATGTATTTATCCGAGTTTGGCTACCTGAATTACCTGTTTCCAATGGCGTGCGTGTGCTTATTCTATGGTGGTATTTCGATCTTGGTAGTATGAGTAATAGATAATGTCATGAAGTATTGGTGAACCATGTGTTGATTTTCGTGTGTGGTGTGAATTAATTTACCTATTATGTATGTAGGCCTAATTTGGGATGTACTATTAACGTAGGAGAAGCTGGTCGATATATTTAATGGTACGTGTTACTCCGGGCAGATATTAAGGGATTGGAGCCTGGAACATGCCAGTTTATTATAATTAAGGTTATAATCAAGTATGGCATAACTACGTCGTGTGTTTCTTGTTGAATTGTCTTCGGAATGTATGACATACGTAAGCTAAATGGAAGTGTTAGACTTATGATTGGTGTTTGGCACATATATTTGTTGGTCTTCCTCTGAATGATGTATTGGACGCGGTAATGCGCTAACAGTACCGGTACTGATGGAAACGACGATTATTCTTACGTCGGTAGTAGCAGATCCTTCGAGATATACCAAAGGTGTAGCTTATATTTAAATCTAAACTACGTATATTTAGTAAATGAAGTACCATATGTGAGACGTTCTTGAGCTTAGGACTGAGTGTCTGATGTTCCTCATTTGAGTCCCAGTGTTACGTTATCCGTATTTTGACACGTACATACGCCCTTAACGGGAGTAGTTACCTCATATGCTGCGTTCGTGTCCCACATAATAGAGGCCTCGAACACCTATATTCCACAATTCCGGACACGTTGATTGACATGTTGACGGAACAGAGGTCATGAATTATCATTTATAAGCCACCACCAGCTTAACTGTAGGCCAATTTACCTGTTAATCACGTGTCTTTGCTGAAGATGATATATTATTTGATTATTATCGCTACGTTTGGGCCACCGAGCTCGATAGCTGCAGTCGCTTAAGTGCGGCCAGTATCCAGTAATCGGTAGATAGTGGGTTCGAGCCCCCACTGTCGGCAGCCTTGAAGATGGTTTTCCGTGGTTTCCCATTTTCACACCAGGCAAATGCCGGGGCTGTACCTTAATTAAGGCCACGACCGCTTCCTTCCACTTTCTAGGCCTTTCCTATCACATCGTCGCCATAAGACCTATCCGTGTCGGTGCGACGTAAAGCACATAGCAAAAAAAAAAGTTTGGGCCAAATTATTTAATACTGAGATGATATTTAAATTGCACCATCACTAATTAATTAAACGGCGCGTATAACTACCAGGACATCTGTCATTTATTTAATTATAGTTTAAGTGTAGTTATTTCTAAGTTAAGTTGGTAGTGTGCTTCAGAGGTGTATTGTTTTATTGCATGCTCTGTTTCATTCGCACAATGTGGTTTTATTTTCTTGTTTCTTGTCTTATGTTATTTTAATTGCCATTTCATATACATATCCTCATATGTATATGCGTACACCATTATGTGTTTGCTCTTTCATGGGTGTAAACATCCTCAGGGCAAATGTTTGTTTATAGTAAGTTAGATTAGACTTCAGTTTCATTTATTTTACGGCGGGAATAACGTTATTAGGTAGGATCGTTTTACGGAAACGAATCTCCTTAATGGAAAGTTTATAAATGAAGTATATAAAAGGATAATTTCAAAATCTGAAGTAGCGTGTTTATTTGATAACATGACTATACATACTGTATATTTCCGAATTTCAACAAAAAATATCCTACGTATGGAAGTTGATACATTTTAGAAGCTGAAAGGAAGAAAATTAAAGATTGGTGTAAACTAGTGTTCGTGTAACAGGACATCGATACTTGCCAAACAATGCAATTTATTTTCCACTGCACCACGTTGTAAAAGACGCATATTAATAATCATTACCCCTCATTTTACGGGAGTAACTTGAATGATAGTTTCAATTACGAGCTTGGGCACTTTTTTAACCTTAAACTTAATAATATTCTTTTGTTTCGTCAAGGTGGTAGCATAGGGATTTATTGAATAAAAAGGACTGACCTGAATATCTCAGTTGTTTTCTGTGTAGAGTAGATATATCAAACCATCCATGATCATGTATAATATTATTTCACCCATAAGTATAATGCATAATATGTTCTGAATGTCATGAATATGTAAAATTGGGAATGACAGTCATGTTTAGATATAACTATTCGGTATAGTAGAATGGTACCATAATAAGATCACAATATGCCATCGAATGTAAAATCATAGGAATTATCCATTCTATTAGATTAAATCCTCGATGTTTAATATTTATCGCCCAATATGACTCCGATTATGACCATGTTTTCACGTTATCTTGGATGTTTGTCAACCTGGCATCATCTGCGACCTCGTTTAATCAGCATCCTTGCACCTTTGACTAGCTGTGGCATACATAATTTTCAGGCTGTTCTCGTTGGCAAAAGGAGCTGTGAAAGGCCCTGAGGGCTGAGACCCATGCTTCCGACTGTACGGGTGCAAATTAACAAAGAGAGAAGTGGTTTTCCATCATAACAACGCGAGAGCACACGTTTACGAGTATATTGCTACTCGTCAGATGATGCCGTCTTTAGGTTGGGAATTGTTACCTCGCCAGCCCTACAACCCTGATATCGTTCCAGCGGATTCTTTATTCCTATCTCTAAAGAAGTTTCTGAATGACAAACGTCTCGCTTCGTTGAATGACTGTACCAATACCATCGAACAGTTCACCTAACATGAACATACAACATTTTGGGAACTGGTATTTTTAATCTATCCGGAGAATGGTAAAATGCCGTTGATATTAATGGAGAATACTGTAAAAATAAAACTTGTGTGATGAAACACTGCATATTTATAGAGAAATGGAAATAATTTTGATTACACACTGATGTTTCCTTTTGCCGAGCTGAGTGGCTCAGACGGTAAAGGCACTGGTTTTATGAGACAAAGTTGGCAGCTTCGACGGTATTTGAAGGTGCTCAAATACGTCAGCCCCGTAACGGTAGATATAATGGAACCTAAAAGAACTCATGTGGGAAAACAATTTCGGCACCTCGGCGTCTCCAAAAATCGTGAGACGTAAAATAGCATTGTTTACTTATTGTTCCCTTTTACCTGTTTCCCTAACAGTCAACAGAAATAATTGTTTTTTAGATTATCCTTGTTTCGCATTGCACCGATGATCCTGTTCTGCTAGCCTACTTCCTTCTATCCTATTTCGTGAAGAAAAAAAAAAACGCAAACATAAACGCAGGCGGCCTTGCGCTAGAATAGCTGGGAGTTACATCGGCAAACTTGTCCGACCGCACCGTTAAGTGGGCATGCATACCTTTCAGGCGTTCTGAATGGCGATATGAAGGCGACTTTTGTCCCCACCAGATACCAAACCGTTCTTTTCCATACACATGCATCGATTTGGTAGCACCATATTGTAATACAGTACAATACATTATACTTATATACCTCTTGAACGGGAGTTATGTTATATTTACAGGAGAATATTTTAATCTTTTTATCAACAATTTTTAGATTTTAGCACATTAGAAAATCACATTTTTAGTACATAAAAATTCGCTCTCTAGTAATCATTACACATTATAATAATCTAAAGAATTTTTAGTAGTCAAGTAAAGATTACGGTGAAAAGGACGACTATTGCTTAAATAATTACTGTATAACTAGTGTCTAGATGTTCCACTGAAGGAGACATCATTCGGTCAGTTACATTGCTCTATTTCCAGTCAGACAGCACATGATCGTGAAACTGAAAGGTGGACAGAGTCACAAAGGGATTTACTGGGTTCATCCTGCCATTCAGAATTCTTGACATCTCCGAGCCAATAACACCCCGTCTTTAGTGCTACATATGTGTTTGCCGTTCCACTCACTCAGTGATGTTATCTCTGATTAGCAATGACACCCGAACAAAGTCTAAAATGAACCAATTTCTGTGTGCAATATATCAAGGGACTTCATGAACCGCAATGTGTACAGGAGGTCATAGAACGTCTATAAAACAACACACCACAGTTATGTGGCTCTCTCTGATGTGTATCAACTATCAATATAAGCGTAACATCCGAATAGTTTCATAACCAGAGATGAAATTATTATTATTATTATTATTATTATTATTATTATTATTATTATTATTATTATTATTATTATTATTATTATTATTATTATTATTATTATTATTATTTATTCAGGTCTCAAAAAAAGGAGCAGAATAATTGAGTAAGTATTCTTTGAGTTCAGTTTGTTGATTAGTTTGGTAGTGGTTTGTGTTAGTTGATAAGTTTTGAAATAGCAGCATGAACATCATGACTTGTGCATACCGAAGTGATATTTATTATACGCAGGTTGTATATTATAAATCACAATGTTGGTGATTGTTAACATTGCTAAGTGTTCTCAGGAAATAAATAACACAATTTCCTTGAAGAATATGGAAACACAGTCACGATACCTCCGAACAAGTCAAATATTAAAACTAACATCAATCATTGGGATATCTTTCTCCTTGTTATAGCCATTGTCTGCTAAAGGCTGGTCTCGCACTATTTCCCCCAAACCGTTCTTATACAATGAGAGATTCTTCAGGTCCCCCCAGTTGTTGCCATACTATTTTACCACCAGCATTTCCACATCTTTCAATTTGTTGACGTTCGGTTGACATTCTAAAGAAACTGAATTAGGTCTGATGCTAGCAATGCTCTTGCACAGTTTAGAGACGCTCTTTGTTTTATTGAAGTCCATATTGTATACTTGTTTTTCTCTAATGAGCAGCCTACTTGAACTTTTCCCTTGGAACCTGTTAAGCAAAAACGCTTTGCTTCTGTAAATTAAAAGTGCCAAACAAATATTCGGCGGCTTCATTACATCTTTTACAGTGGTTTTCCAGTCTTTAACTCAAATGTTTACTTTGGAAACTTGCCCATAATATTCAAGTTCACGGATATATTACATGTGGTCTGATGTCATAAAAGAATGTCTTTCACTATTCCCCCAAAGCGTTCTTGTAGAATGAGAGATTCTTCAGGTCCCTCCAGTTGTTGCTATAACATTTTACCAGCAGATTTTCCACATCCATAATTTTGTTGATATTTTTAAATTGTGTCTCATCTGAAGAAATTTGACATACACGTATTCCAATAATGATATATTTTCATTCTGTTTACCTTTAATGCTACAACATTGGAGAAGACCACTTCTGAAAGCAAATTCCAGTAATGTAAACGATGAGTTTTGAAACCAAATGAATGGTGTACATGAACAGTTTTGTAACCGAATCATATTTCAGCACGCCACTAAGGGTGTCAAATGAAAAGTTACGTTTCCATTTTGTTCGCAGGATGAGGACATAGATCCAATATGTCAGATTCTACAGCTAACTCATTTTTACAAAAAATGCAGATGATCAGTTTTGCAACTGGACTAGCCCATTGTTTTCTGACCGTATTGATGTACTGAAGTTACAAATTAAGTTTACTGACATGAAAAGTTTTCTGGTATCTAAAGTGAGGAACAAAATTTCTGTAATTCCATTGCCTGACGGTCATTATTTGTTAAACGCATTTATAGTGATGTAAATTGTATTTAAGCTAAAAGGTGACGCGAGAAGAAAGTAAAGTACAATGAGAAATGCAGAACAAAATATTAAAGTCCTTAAGTGAAAAACAAACTAAGATCACTATTGTCAAATACAGTTTTTAGGTCAATTTTTCACAAAGTTAGAAATGGTCCATTTTCTATTTTATTGGATACGACGTAGGAAATAAGTTGATCAGTTAAGTGTTGTTTATAGATTCGTAGAATTCGATGTAGGGAAGTCAATAACTATTCACGAATCTCTTATTGGGTTTCATGAAATGGAAGACCAAACATGGAGGTCTTTCAAAAGTGCAATTTTGAATGTATTAGAAAACAATGACATGGATCTAAATTAATGTCGTGGTCAGGGATTTGACGTCGCGGCTAACATGAATGGTCAATATCAGGGACTGCAAGCGTGTATCAAGAAGAGAGTATCGACAAAAGTTTATGTGCATTGCGCATCTCTCTACTTATATTCAGTTTTAAATGATTCTGTTAGTGACATCTCACACATTAGAGACTTTTATGCATCCGTGCAGGAAATACATGTGATTTTCAGCGAAAGTTATCGCGCTGGCAAAAACTGAACAATGCCCTTAGTAATGGAACAGTCAAACGAACACTAAAAGTACTTTGCCCTACGAGATAGCCTTAGTGATTTGACTCTTTATTCGCAGTGAAAAATGGTTTTGCTTAAGTAACGACGTGCCTTGAAAATATAATTCTATTTTAGAAAGCATCTAAAAAGAGAGATTCTATAGTAATAACAGACCGACTGAGTAGTTTTGTCTTCGTAGTTTTGCATGTGTTTCAGTGCAAAATATTACAGCCAATTAATATTGTTTGGAAATGTTTACAAAATAAGTCCATTACTATACTGAAAGCTAATTGATTGTTCAAACTGGTTTAGAATAACGTGTCTGAATTGGGATTAAATTTCACGAATGTTGATTTAAAGGAGGCAAAGGAAATTAAACTTATTGGTAAACACGACAACGTCACATCAACAAGTTCTTTGATGAGTTGGCGGGTGATGAAATAATTCAAAACTCAGAAGAAAGATTTTTAATATTTGTGGTTAACGGTTGCCTGGATATAATAATCCAGCAACTTTCAGTACGCTATTAAATCATGAAAAATATATTAGCAATACCAAGAGAACTCATCGTCTTAAAGCAGAGGAATTAAAAATTCAAATAAACTTAGGAAATATTATCCAACTGATTAACATCCTACCCTTTCTGGAGAGATTATAAGTTTCCGATCTAAAATGTTAGACAAAATTCGTAACGTTTCAACTGTAAAAGAAGCGTCCGAACTTGTAATGGCTTAAAGCTCTGTTGTATCTAGTAGTGTCCCTGATTTATGTACAGTGCTGGAACTTTACCTCACTTTACCTGTCACAACAGCATCCGCAGAGTGATCGTTCAGCAAACTATAACTTATAAAAACATACGTGCGCAGTACCTTGTCACAGGGAAGGTTAAGTTTATAGGCTTTGCTCTCCATTGAAAGTCATGAAACCAGCTGTATTGATGCGGTTAGTTCGTGTCAACGAAACAACAACGCTTCGAAATATTGTGACGAATGCAACTTGTGATGACTCAGTTACTGATCTATAGTGATTAACATAAGAAACATCATTTTCGCGCCATGTTAGAATTTGATGAAGGGGGCTCGTCATTTTTTTAGTTATTCCACTGAGTAGACGTAGGTACATACATACATACATACATACATACATACATACATACATACATACATACATACATAAATTGACAGTAAAAACGTGTACCAAGCTATGACCAAATTGGACCATTCTCTGTGAGTACTTCACTTTCTTCTGTTAGTGAGTGTAGTAGAAAAAAACTTTTCTTGTCTGGGGTCGTATGTGAACATAAATGGAGAGCAAAAATGTTAAACCTCCTAGCAGTTGAATATTCCTTCTATTTAGACATGCATAGTTTCGAAGAAAGTGAGAATTAAAGAGGACGCAGCTGATAAACCTTTAGTCGAAGAAAGATATGTCATTTGCCAACTTGTATACACGATAAACCGTCAGCGAATAGTCATATTTATTTCCCTCTGCAGCGCTCAATAATGTTATTTAAATACGACCCCGTAGGGAGCAGCCTGTGTTTGATTTATAATATTTCCGGATATGATGTCATAAAATATTTTATATCGGTATAAGCGCGAGAAAGAAGACTCCCCAGGCGAAATAAGTAAGGCTTTGCTCTCGAGACAGAATGAGAGCGAAGCCTGTTGCGACAGAACTTGCTTGGGATACAGTATCGAGGATAATGCTACCAATTCTTGACTAAGGCAATAAGTAATTCACATGTCACGAATGTTGTCAGAGACAAATAATAACAGTAATAGGAGAATACGTGTTTTATAACAATAAAATGGCAAAAACGCGTAAAATGAATTTTTATTTATACCATTTTATTATCTGAATTTGGTAAGTTAGTGTGAGGCACATAGCGACATGGTTTGCCACGCACCATTAGGCCTACGCTGCAACTGAAGGTGAGTCTCATATGACATAAGCCACTGAGTCCTTCCTCACCTTCTAGATCACTAAAATCTGGCTTTATTTCTTTAGCTTCACTACATGAGCAACATGCGTGTTGAACTGCGACATTTGCTTTCCTCTACCATCTGTAAGAATGGTCCGTTCCAAAACTTAAGACCACGATGTTCATGTTCATACACATCCTTGTGTGCCTTCCTCGTTTCATCATTTGACGAGCTTCAAAAGAAGAACCATCTAACACTTACGATCACCCCATTTCCAAGGATTGTTCTAAGCACTCAGAAACGAATTTTTAACACGATGCACAACTTATGCACCCAAGAAATTTTGATCTCATACAGAAAAAAAAAGTCATAGGCCTATTTTAATTTGATTTTATATTTCAGTGCTTGTGTGATGTCAATTTCAGTTGATGTGTGGTTGCCATTTAATGTCACTTTGTGTGTTTATTTCTTTTGGATGTTTTGTCTAAATTTGTCTTATGGCTGATAAAGGCCAGTCAAGGCCGAAACTAGTCCCACTATCACAACAAATGTAATATGATCACTACATAACGAAGGTACTGAAAAGGTGTACCATTCAGATATAATCGTTACTATTAAGAAATAATTGTTACCATCTGACTTTACTCATTCCATGTTCGAGGAACTTTCACTTATCTCGAGTTTCAGCTACCAACGGATTAAGCTCGGACGTTATTGCTTTATTAATTAACCATCAAATTTTACAACTTGTTTTAGAATTATCACTAATATTGTTCTTTCATTCTAACATACATTTATTATACGCACAGAGTTTAAAATGCACAAATAGGTAACCGAAAAATTTAATTTACTCTGACGAAAATACTGTATGTGCGGTTTGGACAGGTGAGGGACTGTCCCGCTGGGTTTTCGTGACAAAGTCGCGCGACACTAGTCTGAATAGGGGTGCAGACCTAGTGCAGATCTTTAGAACTGACTCCTCATAGGTGACCTGCATGTCTGTGGGGAGGGGACCCTACCTATGATTAATTCTAATGCTGAAGATGGCACACTCACCCAGTCCACAAACCAAAGGAATCAACCAATTACGATCAAAATTCTCAATCCAGCAGGTAATAGAACCCGGAACCCCTTGGACCAAAGGTCAGCACGTTAACCATTTAGCCATGGAGACGAATACGTGTGATGTGAAAGACACTCAATTGAATACCTTGTATTTACAAGTGATCTATGATAACTGCAGCAACAGAACAATAGACATGAGGTGAGATGAAATTATAAAGCACGTTTTTATGGCCACCCTCAACTGAGGAACTAATGGAGATGAAATGGTATTGTAAATGGAACTGGGTAATGAAGTGGGGGCAATCGGCTGTGGCCTATGGATGAGAATTGTCCCAGCATTTTCCAGGAAGTGAAAATGGGAAACTGTAGAAACAACCGACGGTGCGGTTCGAACCTATTTGCTTCCCGAATACAAAGTTTGGCTCCATAGCTCTAACGCATTAACACGCGCTCGGTTGGACACCTATCACATCAATAATTATAAAAATTAAAATAAATATAAACCCATTATACATTTTATCTTTACGGTTGTTATGTTATTAATATTACTAGCAAATGTACCCGTGCTTCGCAACGCTATCTACAGTACATTGTATACGGATAACGCAGTAAATTACTGTACATGCAGTGAACAAGATTTTTTGTTAAATTTCATGTTTCTTAGCGTTATCCGAGAAACAGCATGGGGAGGTCCCCATACGTTGTTTCCAGTGTAAAGTGTGAATTGTGGAGTTCTAATGATAACGGCAGGCTCACTTGCCTACTGTCGTTCACAATGGACTTATGAAGTTTACATTATAATGGCAGGCCCAATTGCCTAATGGGGAGTCACAGTCGATTTGGAAAGTTTTCATTACAATTGCAGGCCCGATTTCGTAGTTAGAGACAAATTACAGTTGAGGAATTCTTATTATAATGGCGGGCAACTTGCCTACAGCCAGTCAGAATTGAGTTGTGCTGTTATAATGGCAGGCCCGTTTTCCTAACGCCTGCCAGCTTACTGCCAGTCACACCAAGTTGGTGAGTTTCCATTAAAATAGCAGGCCACTATGCCTAATCCCGTGTCACATTTCAGATGGGTACATTGGTACCTAATGTCTTGCATCCTTGCCCACAGCCAAACACAAATTAGCTATGGAAGTTTTTTTACAACATTGCACGCACCCTTGCCTTCTGCAAGTGAAATCGAGAAGGGAATTATTCTTTACAATCGTGGGCCCACCTTACTAATGCTACTTACACAAGAGTTGGAATAGGACTCCATGCCTACTGCCAATCAAAGTCGATGTGATTACAATAGCAGACACACTATTTCTTGTTCGCTACAATTCCACATCAAATATAGGCCTATATCTATGGTTAAAATATAGCAGACCTTCATTTACAGACTAACTGCTGCTAAACGTTACGTCATATCGACAAACGGATTGTACCATAAGACGCCGTATTTAGCGGTCTAAATGGCTGGTCCTATGATGATTTCTCCTATCTCATCTATTCATGGGTCAGAATGAGTTAAAACGATGAATAGGGTGAAATTTGAATAAGATTGTCTCACAGTGCATTATTTTTCGGATAATTATGTGACGGCTAAAAACATACCATTTGACTGACATATGGCTACTGTGTGGACACATGATCGTGTAGATTTTGATGATTCTATCTTTTCTATAAGTGATTCAATGTATGAATTATGGGTGTAAAAATTGAAACATTTACTTATAATCGAGAAACACAGCCAAATCTAACGTATAAGGGAGAGAGATACGACAAAATTCACAGGACCAACGTTGTAGATCGCTCCAAATTGCCGTCCATTTTGTGATAGTACTTGCCGTTTAGCCAGGAAATACCTCGAAACAAAAGGTCTGCACCATCATTAGAATTGCGTTGATATTTCGATATTCTTCGCGGATGAACAGGTAAACATTTAAAGATCTTGGAAGTTTTCCGTCCGTTACAGGCTAAAACGTATAATTTTGCCAAATTCCAATGTTCAAGCTCGTCTGGCAGATAATGCCTCATTCTTGATTTTGGGGTAGGGCGGTAAAATTAAGACTTTCAGAAAACTAAAGCCTAAACATTTGCAGATGGCCATTATTACTCTTTAAACGGATACCTGTACCAAACATTTCACCAAAATAGTCACTGTACAGACACACGGTCGTAACGATTTTATTTGTGTAGATTTATTGCGAAATAACCGACTGTCTTTCGGATCGCTAGTTATACTCTATTTTGATGAAGTGCTAAGCACTTATAGACTCTGTAGTCTATACTCAGACCAAATCAAGCAACAGTCTCTAGAGTCTAAATGTGCTTAGCACTTCATCAACCAAACATGGCCAATGGAGGGTGGTCGTGCCGGCCAGGTTAGCTGTCGAACATCACGAGGAGCACATCGCGTAGCAGCAGCAGTGTGCGGCTAAGCATTACCTTATTGAAACAGTTCGTCTCCTTCATGTTGCAGGATGGCAGTAGGACGTGTCGAACCACGTCGTGGATGTAGTTGGCACCCTCCGCAAACATCACAGGTGAATGTGTATTCTGGCTTATTGCACCCAATACCTTAATGCGAGGAGTTGGGCCCATATGTCAGGTGTGAATACACTCTGGAAGATGTAGTCACTGGTCGTGAACCGTATCACTTGAATGAAAGTGGAACCTACACTCATGGCACAACACAACGAAGCGCAATTCCATTCTCCAGATGATCCTTGTCTGAAACCACACACGACGTGAATGACGGTATTGGGAGAGAAGAGGATGCCAAACGAAATGTATACACGTTCATTATTCTGCTGGAAGTAGGTGGCTCCCAATGGTTCATGTACATGCTCTTGGTGCTACATTCGTTCGAACCTCGGCTGCGGATGCGTAACGGTCTGCCAGTCAGTGACGGCCTACGCTGATCTTCGTCTGTTGACCCTGACAGCGACGTTAAATGCTGTCATGAAGTACAAGAACAACCCGAAGGCATGATTAGTACACCTAAAAGTAATGCACAACGTTATAGAGCACGGTTCGACGCTGGGAGTCAGCATGGGTTTCGTAACAATCGTCTCCTTGAATCCTCTGAAATTTCTATATTACTACTCTGATCATTATATCGACGATAATTACCATTGCCGTAGACATGTGCATCTAGCAGCTCATTTTTTCGGGCAGGCTTATCTATGACCGTATCTAATGACGATCGCTTTAGGCGCGCAGATTCGCTCGTGGATGACCTATGCTCTGTTTGAGTCACTCTTCCTTCGCATTTGAAACTCGTATCACAATCGACTTACATTCATCCGGAACCTTCGTTCAAGAATTTCATAATACTTCGGGCACAGGTGCTTCTGCTATAGGCTGTCGACTTGACCTACTCGGCTCCAATTTGCCCGTCGAGATTTCAACTCTGATTTCTTTAAGACGCAAGAGTAGTTCACATTCATGAAATATCGCTTCAATTTCGATTTTTTGCTGTGGTGTACGCGACCATTCGCGCATTTACTTGTCTCAATCTTACATTTGTGCGAAACACTACTGTAGAAAATTTGCCATGAATTGTATTTCTTATCTCTTAGGCCTTTCCTTCATAAGCACTGTAACTAGTGATTATGTCGGTACACGAGCAAAGGAAGTTCAAAATTCATTGTAGCATATTATTTAGCCAGATCGCATAAACTTACTCACGACTAAACCACTTGCGGCTGTGTACGATACAGCTAACACCGATTTAAAAAAGTATACGCTAGGTTATCAGACATCTGTCCACCAACAGTTATATAACATACTGAAAGTTAGTGTCACAGATCTGTCCCATTTCAACGCCCTCAAACACCACTGACCTTTCGTTATCTTAGAAACGAGAAGACTACTGAATAACCAAATGTCACTAAGGTCGACAGAACTGGAAAGCCTGAGTTTACTTGGATGAACGTTGCTCATGCCAACTTACTGTGGTCATTTAACAAGTAGAATGTTTATCGTGTATTTCGTTAGATGAATCGCGACTTGTTGCCCAACTGCATATACCATTTATGGTGTAAATCCGTACCCTTTGAAAATCAATCCACAATACCAGCAAATACGACGTAGTTTGGAACCGAACTAGTGGATTGAGACACAAACGGAGAATGAATGCAGTGGTGTTTGCTGATTCTTATACAAATACTGATCATGATTTATACAGAAAACCGATGATAAAAAGCAATATGCTACTTTTAATTCTATTTATTTTGTATTTGGAATTATTTCACTAAAATCTGGGCTCATTTCATTTAAAGCTAATTTTCAACTGCACCAACAGACGTTCGTCAGTAAAACAGGATGTGTATTTTTACTTAGTACAGTTAATTTGCGAAAATGATTGCTGACACATATAAGCAGAAGGCATCATATACAAAATATTAGCTGAAAATAATCTCTACTTTCAACTGGAACTTCGCCGCTGATCGCCACTGTGGGCGTAGATATACAATACGAAAAAATGACGGACGAAGGAACACTGAGGACCCGCAGCGCCATCTCTTGTAGTTTTCGCGATAAGAACAGCTTATGCCTTGTGAATCAGTAGAATACGGTTTTACATGTGTGAGCTTGTGGTGATTATTGTAAGTGAAATTACTAGATAACCATCACCTAGTTTCACATACTGCTGCAGACACTACTACAATACAGTACACGTTTACCAGATATGTATTACTATGGCCGGGTGATCCGGCAAAGTAACAATGCGAACTTTCCAAATTACATGACCTTGTTCTATTTACTAATACCCCCGACACTACTGTACTACGTGAGTGTATCGTAGAAAATATTTACAATCTTTAGTGAACATAATCCAAATAATAATAAATTACGATAAAAGGCAGTAAAAGGTTTACAAAATACTAGGAATAAACGCAACACAAAATTATGTTCATGGGTTACAAGAACTAAGGTTTTCAAACTCTTGCGAGAGTACTAAATACAAAATACATGGTAGGACTGTAATACCTGCCACCTTCTATGAGGATAGCAAAAATCATATTACGTGAAACTACGACTTTCTTTTCCTGCGGATTACCCAAAATAATAGTTCTGTAGAGGTTTAAGTGCTGCTCCTTATGACACCCGTTTTGATGAAGAAGCACGCAAGCCTGTACTTTTACATGGAATATACGAATCACAGAAACGTGAAATTGTAATTGAATCATCGAACCATTGCCACTTTAGCGAGAAGCTAGTGAAAATAACACTCGGTTCTCACGTCCCCTGAAGTGTACTAAATCGAGAGAAAATGTTAATGATAATTAAATTAAATTTTCAGAATATATAATGGCCTATACAAACCTTGCACAGGCCGTTAAATCAAACAAGTAAGTATTTTAACACGTATATTTGTAGCAATGTACTTTAAGCAGAAAACTGCAATGTAGATGACTAACACCAATATTTCATTTGAAAAGCACATGCTATTCAACGTCCTCTAACCAGAAGGATCCCAGTACGCAAAGCTTTCCAAAGATACGTACGTCTTATAATCGAGTTGGTATGAGAAAAATGTGTTCTAGAATAGAAAATCGGGCCATTCCACATGTTACAACTGTTGCACAAATGGTTACACAAAATACGAATTGAAACATTTCCAGTCACTATGGCTACCATGTTCGTATTTCTTAAGTGTAATCTGAACAGCTCACAGAACAGTGCAAACACATAACAGTGCAAACACAAAACGAACCGTTCAATAAAGGCACTTTCATTTTACATATAGATGAATGACATGGGTTTAATGTGTACCAACGATATCATTTAACAAAATTTATAGAAAATCAGTTTTGTTCGAAATATTCATATTATGCTGAGGACCTTCGCACTATATTCTCATTCGGAACAAATTCTATTTTATTACGCTGTATAAACATAATTGACAAATTTTTCATAAGGGCGCTATTTATGGCTATAGATTTCTATTTGTGTATATTTTATACGGAATAGTTATAATAGTTCTCCCATGATATATTCTATAATTTGAAATCATAGAAAGTATTTCACTTTACAACAAATTTATATTCATTTTATTTAATTCAATAAATTACTGAACTTTAATTTTGAACACACCACTTCCCGCTGGACTGTTTAGCCAATATATGATTCAAACTAAAGTGACATTGTAGTGTTTCGTGTACAGCGGTATTTTGTACCAATGCGAGTGGGGGAAGGAAACGACATTTCAATTAGATCTCTTGTTTATATACTCGCATAGTTGGTATTTTATTTATTTCTTCCTGAAATGAACAGCCATTTGTCATTTTACGTATGATATGTGGAGAGTCAAGCCCATAATGCCAGCGGACAGTGCTCGTCCACAAATGATTCTCATAGTTCTTGGTAAAATGTATGACAGAACGAGCGATTTTGAAACACTGAAATGTTCGTAAAGCAGCATATTGTGACTTTGACGCTAATGCATGTCCAAAAGGTTGTATGACGGCGAATGTCAGGATTACATGATGAGTAACTTAAAAGCACATGGACATCAAACAGGGCTGCATTTACCATATTCCTCTCGCTAGTACAGAAAATAGAAATTAGTTATTGTCGTGAATGTTTATTCCAAGAATCCAGCCAATAGGATGGACGCATCTTTCGTAAGTATGCGATTACCTTATACTAAGATTTCAAGGAATTAATATTTTGAATGAATACACAAAATATGACAGGCTCAGAGAGTCAAAGATGAATTAGTTCCAGGTCACTGAGAGTATTTCATAGTCATTACTCAATACATACACGGAAAACGTACCTTATACCCATAAATGGAATTTATCTACCTTTCCCGTTCTTTTGAATGTTTATATAGGTTTTACAGGACGTCAAAAAGACATTTGGAGAAGGAATCACAGATTAAGAAGATTAAATAAAACTCTGCGATTTATCTGTGGTAGTTTTGTTTCATCAGGGTCCACTGAAGATAAGGTGAAATTGATGAATCGATGGACATAGTCCTTAAGAAGGAGAACACGATGAAAATATTTAAATCCAAAGTAAATAACTGGAATGCAATCCAGGGAAGTCAAATTACGCACGACATATTAGAACAGAACATTTATGGTAGAGTAACTAGTGGTGGTAGGAACAATATATTACCAACTCTTTACTGATCAAAAGCCACTATTGCAAACCAACGATCACACAAGATTAGGACCGGAAATAATGATGAAGTAAGGCATTACATCTCTATAGCACAGAACAACCGACCACTAGGCGCTGACGGAAGCTTATTTACGATGAAAATATACAGTATATCAAATTACACGATTATTTGATCTAACCTACAACACTGGCGTAATACCTGAGGAGTGGCTGCGGTCCGCGTTTATCGCGATCCCTAAAAATCTTCTTCCTAATAAATGTAGTGGCTATCGATAAATGAATCTAATGAGTCATCTATTAAAGACATTTCTTCGTAACATTCATGCCACAAGAAGTCGGATATATGCGTTCGATATTCGTGATTCTTATATGGGATTTCGCAATGCTTTTTGGACTCCTGAGTCCCTGTTTAGTATACACGTTCTTCAAAACTGTCAAGACCAATAAAAACATATATTCGTATGTGCTTTTCATATATATGTTTGTGATATAGGCCTATGTACTTTTAATTATGAAACGGTATTGGATATTTCATTCAGAATTGTTTGAATATTTACGCGAGGTACAATTGGATATAAAAGATATTCGCATTATTGAAAACTTGTACTGGGGGATGTTATCAGTTTTACTCCTTTTTGTCGTAACTGAAAATTTTGTATCTTCAGTATTATTGTGGTCATGGACTACAATTTGCTTCACAGGCCAAAAAATGGCGTAAATTGGCTACTCTTTGCCTGAGAGGTGAAATATGCAATTATAGTATAAATACGTCATTGTTACCTCATTTTCCTTCCATTTGTAGGCCTGAGACTATGTAATACGAGCTTAAATATGCACACATTACTGCTATGGTTAGAATGTGTTTAAATGTGGATAAACTATTGATCAGATTCAGTTAGTAAAACCTCATTATGGGTCTTAAAATGTGTGTGAAACATTAAATACTTTACTTCCTTAAACAGACAGAATTCAAAAAGCACACCCATTACAAACTCAAGTTGAGTAACCAGTTCTCACTTTTATTTTGTAAAAATAATTATTTGCACAAAACATAATTATTCCTTCTAAATGTATCACTCTGCATTTGTTTAAGAACTTCAATGAAACTATAAATTAATCAATCAAATAACCAGTCACCATTGATCTATGTTTAGGGCTGTTACCTAATTAGTGTGCTTGTTGCCATTTGTTGCTTGATTCAGTCATTTCGTATCTGCCTCTTGGCAAAGGCTAGAGAAAATGTAGCTTCCACTGAAGTATATATCTCATTAAGGGCTGTGACAGAATGGAAGCCGCTGAGGTATGGGGGTGCTGCGTAATGACTTTCGGAGCATAACTAGTGTGTCTGAGTGATATGAAAGGTGCTACTCACAGGGCTGGCCGTGCTGGAATAACACTTACTGGCACAATGAGGAAACCAACTGCAAAATACCTCCCTCTCATCCTGCCTAGTAACCTGTACCCTGTAACCGCATAACTAATGGTGGTGCTATTTGAGGACCCAAACACCCTTCGGGCTGATGACCTAACAGGCAGCTCCAGGTACTAGATTCCCTCTCAATTTCTTCCCTAATATTTTCTTAATTTCAAAGTAGATGGGTATTTAACGAATACATTCCCTGGTAAATTGTACCGATCCCTAATTCCTCTTCCTGTAAACGAATATATGACCCAGTTTTTCCTCTTGAATTGCAACATTATCTGCACAAAATGGTCTTCGCCTTTTATGAGATCCACTCAAGCCTGTTAGTCTACTAATTTCATTCCACGCCATCTCGTCGCTGACAAATCGAAACATATTTCGTAGTCGAGTAGTCCGTCTCCTTACTTCTAAGTCTTTCCAGCGTGAAGTTGGCAATATTTCCGTAACACTACTCTTTTGCCGCAAATCACCCAGGAACAAATCGTGCTATTTCGTTTTGGATCTTTCCCAGTTCGATAAACATGTCGATGGCTGATGCTGAAAAGACCGTCCAGTTTCCTGTGAAGTGATTCGCAGTTGTTGGTTGTGCGTCTGAATGATGTACGTGTCTACCTTCGCGTATGAATACTTAAACGTCGGCCGTCGTGACGTCATTTCGGCGGATGAACAGGTAGTACCATGTGAGTTATACTCAGTGGTGGATTTGAGAATTTGAAGATTCAACGCCTTAAGCAAAAGTGAAGCAATTTTACATACGACATCTACATTAAACAGCAGGCAATTTACATACTTACAAGAAGATAAACAGCTCCCTTGGCGGTGATTTACATCACATCATTCTGCTATACATAAAAAATAAACCCTTTTTAACAAGGTTGAAAGTGAATTTTCGGTGCTGGTCCATCTATTTCCCTCCGTAAATCACACACAAGAACTGCCTCTTTCCTCCTCGAGGCTAACTCCAAATACAGTCCAGTTCTCTTTAAGAGCATTAATTAATCATTACAGCAGACGGTTTAGTGAGTATTTTTGTCCTTGTACGTCCCATAAAATTTTCAATAGGTCCGATCGATAGGCACGCAATTCACCATGAATGCTCAGGTTGGATTCATTGCCTTGAAACTATGACGCAAGACGGCCGTCCGGTAGCGTACCAAGGACCTGTCTGTATTTCACTGAGTGTTCTAATGTTAATAAAACACTCACTTTATTAAACATCATGAAATGTTGTAGAGCTTCCGTGGTTCAGATGGCAGTGCACCGGCCTGTCACCGCTGGGTTCCGCGGTTCACATCCCGGTGACCCATGTATGATTTGTGTTAGACAACGCAGAGGCGGGACAGGTTTTTCTCCAGGTACTTCGGTTTTTCTTGTCATCTTTTATTACAGCAACACTCTCCAATATAATTTCATCTGTCAGTCATTAATCATTGTCCCAGGGGAGTGCGACAGGCTTCGGCAGCCGGCACAATTCCTATCCTGGGGGCTTCATTCATTCCATTCCACTTCATTTCATTCTTGACCCGTTCGAATGAGTCGAAACAGGCTGATAATTTTTAATTATGAAATGTTAAAGCCAGAACTGTATGTGCCATGGTGCAAATTGAATAGTACGCTTTGACACTGAGCCAGATTGCGTTGTTGTGCTCTGCCATACACCATGGCTCCTGGAACAGTATGACGAGGACCGAATCTCCCCGCTAATCAATCAATCAATACTGATCTGCATTTAGGGCAGTCACCCAGGTGGCAGATTCCCTATCTGTTGCTTTCCTAGCCTTTTCCGAAATGATTTCAAAGAAATTGGAAATTTATTGAACATCTCCCTTGGTAAGTTATTCCAATCCCTAACTCCCCTTCCTATAAATGAATATTTGCCCCAGTTTGTCCTCTTGAATTCCAACTTTATCTCCATATTGTGATCTTTCCTACTTTTATAGACGCCATTCAAACCTATTCGTCTACTAATGTCATTCCACGCCATCTCTCCGCTGACAGCTCGGAACATACCACTTAGTCGAGCAGCTCTTCTTCTTTCTCTCAATTCTTCCCAACCCAAACATTGCAACATTTTTGTAACGCTACTCTTTTGTCGGAAATCACCCAGAACAAATCGAGCTGCTTTTCTTTGGATTTTTTCCAGTTCTTGAATCAGGTAATCCTGGTGAGGGTCCCATACACTGGAACCATACTCTAGTTGGGGTCTTACCAGAGACTTATATGCACTCTCCTTTACATCCTTACTACAACCCCTAAACACCCTCATAACCATGTGCAGAGATCGGTACCCTTTATTTACAATCCCATTTATGTGATTACCCCAGTGAAGATCTTTCCTTATATTAACACCTAGATACTTACAATGATCCCCAAAAGGAACTTTCACCCCATCAACGCAGTAATTAAAACTGAGAGGACTTTTCCTATTTGTGAAACTCACAACCTGACTTTTAGCCCCGTTTATCAACATACCATTGCCTGCTGTCCATCTCACAATATTTTCGAGGTCACGTTGCAGTTGCTCACAATCTTGTAACTTATTTATCACTCTATAGAGAATAACATCATCCGCAAAAAGCCTTACATCCGATTCCACTCCTTTACACATATCATTTATATATATAAGAAAACATTTAGGTCCGATAACACTGCCCTGAGGAATGCAGAGTGATACATATGTCTGCAAATTGTGCTATGAGTCACTTCCAGCCATCAGATTAGCCCGGGGGGGGGGTGGGTGGGTACAAAAATAAAATAAACAGTAATAAATAGCAAACTAAATAAAAAATTTAGATGATGGCGCTTTCCGGCGAATCTAGAAGTGTTTCAATATGGGTAATCTGTGTGGTGGTCGTTCAGTGTTTGCATCACCACCGCGAGTGATATGAAAGGTGCTACTCACAGGGCTGGCCGTGCTGCAATAACACTTACTGGCACAATGAGGAAACCAACTGCTGCGTGGAAGTTGATCACATTGTTGTTTTTCTGTATTTTAATATAAAATGTTGCAGTGTACTGCAATTTGTACATTAAATGACTATTAACATCCTTCACTTGTTAGTAATGTCCTTATAATGACAGTCATGCCTGCACGCACAGCAACTTTTTTATAATTATTTTATAACCCACTCTAACCAGTCGATCCTGACTGTGAATGGCTCTGCTACGAGGCTTGGTGGTGATGTGAATGTACTTAAAATCAGAATCTATTAACTTCCTGGACTGAAATGAAATGACGTATGGCTTTTAGTGCCGAGAGTGTCCGAGAACAAGTTCGGCTCGCCAGATGGAGGTTTTTGATTTGACAACCGTAGGCGGCCTGCGTGTCATGAGGAGGATGAAATGGTGATAAAGACGACACATACACCTAGCTCCCGTGCCAGCGCAATTAACCAATTACAGTATGGTTAAAATTCCCGATTCTGCCGGGAATCGAACCAGGGACCCCTGTGACCAAAGGCCAGCGCGCGAACGATGGAGCCGGACACTTGGCGAACTGTTTTCTCTATATTACAGCTGAACTAGGACATAAATCCAGTATCTAATACTCCAGTAATTCTAACTTTTCTTGCCCGTGAAAGAAGCCAGGTCATGGACCTTCAAGTTACAATATCTTAAGATGTAAGGTTATTATTGGTGTCTTAATATCTGAAACAGCTGGCTGTGAACATTGTTGTTGTGTGGTTATTATGAGAAGATCAGGAGCATTCCGAGTTGCAATTTGAACAACATTCGAAACAATTAGCAAGTTTAGCATACGAGAAATTTAAAGAGCAGTTGCAAGAATCAGACGCGTCACCAAGTACGTTATGTATGCACGGCTTGGGACTGCTGCTTCCTCAGAACGTACGAACTCAGCCTAGCGCCGGTAAGAATGATAACAAGACGAATCTTTGTTCGCATGTTAAGGTGAATTCTCCTCCCGCCAGAATTTTTTAAGGTTGACGTTATTTATTTACTTACGGCGGTATGAAATGGGAAATACAGTACATTTGGTTCAGTCGTCGGAAACAATCAACTGAATAAACAGTTAAAATAAATAAATGAATAAATATGATTGAAAAAGAAATGGTGTACGGCTTTCAGTGCCGGGAGTGTCCGAGGACAAGTTCGAATTGCCAGATGCAGGTCTTTTAATTTGACTCCCGTAGGCGACCTGCACGTCGTGTTAAGCATGAAGTGATGATGAATGCGCCACATAAACCCAGCCCCCGTGCCAGCAGAATTAACAAATTATGATTAAAATTCATGAGCCTGCTGGGAATCGAACCCGGGACCCCTGTGACCAAGACCTACTTGCTAACGATTTAGCCGTGGAATCGGACAATAAGTATTGTTCACTGGATTAAAGCCACTTATTTTTTACTAAAAGAAAGTCGAGCTTTCCACCAAATTATATTGGCCTTCATCAGGGCATGTGAAGGTCTACTTCTGACAGCGATCATAGAAGTTCTTGATAGAACGTAGAAGTCACGACCATAGTATCCATGGCCCCACCACATGGAACTTCTTAGACGCCTGGTGTTTCAAGAGCTGGTTTTTCATTGACTGGTCGAAACAGGGATTTGGGTCGCTCATATATTGGCATGACAAAGAAGCTTGTTAGGTGAAAGAACACATCAGATCAGTTAAGAACGTCACTCATTCATCTTCCACAGAAAATGCTATAAGCCAGTCTACCATATCAGAACACTTCTACAATACAGTCCGGCTCCATGGCTAAATGGTTAGCGTGCTGGCCTTTGGTCACAGGGGTCCCGGGTTCGATTCATGGTAGGGTCGGGAATTTTAACTTTAATTGGTTAATTTCACTGGTACGGGGACTGAGTGTGTGTGTGTGTGTTTGTGTCATCTTCATCATATTTCATCCTCATCACGACGCTTAGGTCACCTACGGGAGTCAAATCGAACCGAACATGTCCTCGGACACTCCCGGCACTAAAAGCCATACGCCATTTAATTTTTCTACAATACACACCATTAAATTCTTTTTGATCAGACGAGTGTCATCGCACCTGTAAAAGACTTCTATGCTCGAAATGTGAGGGAAGTCATAGAGATAGAGTTGCGCCTAATTAACTTTAAAAGTGAGATGGCTTCAAGTTATTAAATATATGAAGACCTGTACTCCATAAATATATGCAATATACTACCATGGCACAACTGTCGACAGAGGGCAGTGAATCAGTAACTTCACTCTCAACTACCGCAGCACAGAACGATGAGACCTGAGTCCGGTTAGTGGGGAGGCCGCGGATAGTCAGGTCGTGACTTCCAGATTCATTCAAGTATTTCTATGATCACTGTCAGAAGCAGACCTTCACATGAGCTGATGGAGGCCAATGCAATTTGGCGGGAAGCTCGGAATTGTTTTAGTAGTAAGTAAGTGGCTTTAATCCAGTTAATTGTATTTATTTATTTATGTAATACAATGAGCCACCAAAATCTACGTTCGTTAATTGAGTAAAAAGATTTTAAGAGTTATGGTTCATCAGCCTCGAGCGCTGAATTTGCATGCGTTATTCCACAGTCATATTTGAAATTACGGTACATAATGTGAAGTTAAACGTGAAAAAATGAATGAAATATAATACATTTCGAACATTTCGTGAAAGTGAGTCTTCTAAGGTAGAAAAAGTGTTTTACTCTGATGGTATTCAGAATATTCTATGGTTTGTAATCGAATCATTTAACACGTACTTCAGGAAGTAATATAGAAAATGAGATGGCTTGTTATCTATATTATTTTCTCCGTAGATATTCTATGAAGTTGATTACATTAATCAGTTCCTGAAGAATGTATTTAATCCGTGTGTAGAAGGAAACTTACGGTGATATTAATGAGTGGCCAGATATTGTATACCAATACAAATCCTAGTCACTGGACTGCGCGCCAAAAGCTTGGATTCAATTTCGAAACCTCCACAAGGTTCATATGGAGTGAGGACTCTATGTGCCGACATCAGATATCACTCTGCCTCATTACCATCTTACCGTGCGGTTAGGCTGTGAGCTTGCATCCGGAAGATAGTTATCCGTGGTTCCCCATTTTCACACCAGACAAATGCTGGGGCTGTACCTTAATTAAGGCCACGGCTACTTCTTTCCCACTCCCAGGCCTTTCCTAACCCATAGTCGCCATAAAACCAATCTGTGTCGGTGCGACGTAAAACAAATAGCAGTATATGTCATTATCATCTTCATCTTCATAACCATAATCAGGAGCGCATGTTGCCTATGGGACGAACATGTCCTCGGACACTCCCGGCACTAAAAGCCACACGCGAAATAAATAAACTATCCCAGTGGCTGCTCATACTCTATTCAAATGGGTATTAAAGTGTATTCATAGTTTATACGGACGCTATGCATGATAGAGTTTTGCCATTATCCCTCTGTATAACTCCATTCTTGTCTACCAACATAACCGATCGATGAGTTAGTTTGTGAACCCAAGAAACTGGAATCATCACGAAAAATCGGTATAATGTTGATGAGGGGATTTCCATAGATCGCAGTTGCGTTGCGTTGTTAGAATTTGCTTTACGTCGCACCGATACAGATTAGTTTTATGGCGACGATGAGATACGAAAAGGCTAGGAGTGGGAAGGAAGCGGCCGTGGCCTTAATTAAGGTACAGCCCCAGCATTTGCCTGGCGTGGAAATGGGAAACCGCGGAAATCCATCTTCAACACTGCCGACAGTGGGGTACGCACCTACTTTCTTTAGGATGTAAACTCACAGCTGCGCGCACCGGTGGACGAAGGGTATAAGTGGTAGGTATCACACGCAGGTCTACCCACCACGCTTGGCCGTCTTGGCCGTCTGTGACGTCATCTGAATCCAGACATTTCACAGCACCTTGCCTTCTCCATGAAGTAATACAAATCTGAGAGTGATACTGTTTCTAGCCACAAGTTAGAGATGAGAGAACTTTGTTGACATTTTAATACCACCACACCGAGCTCGATAGCTGCAGTCGCTTAAGTGCGGCCGGTATCCAATAATCGGGAGATAGTGGGTTTGAGTCCCCCTGTCGGCAGCCCTGAAGATGGTTTCCCGTGGTTTCCCATTTTCACACCAGGCAAATGCCGGGGCTGTACCTTAATTAAGGCCACGGCCGCTTCTTTCCCATTCCTAGGTCTTTCCTATCCCATCGTCGCCGTAAGACATATCTGTGTCGGAGCGACGTAAAGCAAATAGCAAAGATAAAAAAAACCCACCTCAGACAAGATATTCCACTATCGGTATTACGAGTAATGATATGAGATCAAATACATTGTGTTGTAGGTAGCGTTTCTGAAATATTAATAAAAGAAAATTATCTCTTAGCTTATCCCATTTATTTCTGGGGTCGCTGCAGCCACCTGACTCAGTCTGGAGTTGACTGGGGGTTTAAGACCGGTGCCTTCCCTGATGCTACGTGATCCTTGAGAAGAAAATCTCGAGCTATTATAGACCGGGATTAGAACCTTTGCCTTCCGGGTGGGCAGCCAGTAGTTAAGCCACTAATATTTTCTTTCTTTCTTTCTTTCTTTCTTTCTTTTGTTCTTTTCTACCGCTTTTCTCACACATGTGGAGTCGCATATGGGGATCTCGCCCTATGTTACGGCCGGATGCCCTTCCTGACGCCAACCATACTTGGAGGGATGTAATCATAATTACGCATTTCTGTGGTGGTTGGTAGTGTGATGTGGTGTCTCTATTAATATGGTCTTTATGAAAGGTTGTAACAATGCTGAGGGGAACAATTCCACGTTAACACTATATGCATGAAGTGATAACCCGGTATATTAACACTGTTAACACTGGTTTCATGTACAACACATTTAAACATTCTTTCACAAAATACAACAGGGGAGTGTTATACATAAATAATGCTGATATGTTTTAAATCATATTATCAACGCACTATTCTACCGCGTCTATGAAATTTATTCGGTTTCCTTCCTACATTTTTCCTTTCATTAGTCGTTTTTATTTGCAATGTATTCACTGAAGCTAGGCTTCTAGAATACCTTTATCACAGGGCAACTTCAACTGTGTAAGAGCGTTCGATTTCAAATTTCATCCGGGGATTAACTGAAGTAACTCTGACTTTAAATATCGTTGATAATTATCTCCGAAATGCGTTATTTTTTGAAAAAGAACAAGTTTCTATAAGCATGGACCCACCATTTATTTAGGTCGTTGTCTTTTGGGAATGATAAAATGTTTCGTTCTGTGCAGCCTACACTGATGTACCGAAAACTGTGCACTATTAGGTTACTGCTTTTTGCGTTTTATCAGAGAAAATAAATACACGATTTCTCTTCCACCACAGATACACTACTCCCGTGTATTATTAGCTCCTATCTTCTGTGTGCACAACGATTCTTATTCGAACTATTTCTACCTGGTTCAGCATGTAGGTCTCGCGCGACGACACAGCTACGCTTTCCTACTGCGCATCACTCTCGTGATACCTAGATCCCATTCTATGACCCCGGCAAAGACCTTCCAGATTGACGAAAGTAGTAATGTTATTTGCTTTAGTCCCATTAAGTACTTTTTATGGCTTTGGGAGACGCCGAGGTGCCGGAATTTTGTCCTGCAGGAGTTCTTTTACGTGTCAGTAAATCTACCGACTGGAGGCTGACGTATTTGAGCACATTCAAATATAACCGGACTGAGTCAGGATCGAACCCCGCAAGGCGGGGTCAGAAGGCCAGCGCTCTACCGTCTGAGCCAATCAACCCGACATTGACGAAAGTAAGAGAGCCCAGAGAAAACAGGAGAATGATAAAAGTCACACTCCTTTTCCTGGCAAGAAAAACATTACGGCTGGAATATGCATTATCGAGTACATTGTTCAAACATTTGACACAGGAGTTAAATGTTCTACCCGTGTATTATGAATTCCATTAAATTATTTTTACACCCAAATTTATGATATTAACATCACATTCACAATATCAAAATCAGAACAAACGATTCACATCTTGAGGTACAGTATTGTAAGATAGAATCACTTTAATGGACCTCTTTCGTACGTGATGTGCAAACTATTTGGTGTGTTAAACTTCTTTCGTTGGATCCATGGTGAGGCTGTCATCGACAATTTCTTCCATTAAGTCCAGAGTAGTCATGATTTTCTTCCGAAACTTATTCCAGTCTTTTATATGGTAGGCACTCTCTGGATTCGACCCTAGCACCACAATATCCATGTCTACAGTGGCTTTGAACAGACAACCAATATGTAAACGGTATTGTCGTGCGTCTATCATATGTAATTTAAAAAACAAAACAATAGTTTATATCATAATATTATTGTTTCTACGCCCCACTAACTACTTATACGGTTTTCTGAGACGCCTAGGTGCCGGAATTTTGTCCCGCAGGAGTTAATTTAGGTGCCAGTAAATATACCAACATGAGGTTGACGTATTTGAGAATCTTTAAATACATCGGAACTGAGCCAGGATCGAACCTGCCAAGTTGGAGTCAGAAGAGCAGCGCCTTAACCCTCTGCCATTTGTTTATTGATTCTGTTGTCAATCCCAGTAATTACGTAACTTTCAGTTCATAATTTTCGAGTATTTGGTGATATACCAAAACGGTGAAGCTATCATAATGCAGTGTCAACTCATTGTGACCTAAACCATTCCAAATTGGCACGATCGCATTGCACCAGTTGGCTTCGCGCATTTTCTGTCCAAAAGTAGCGATCCGTGTCATAAGGTGACAAGCCAGATATATTAGTTCACGATCAGTAACATCAATAACATTTATTCATATTTCTTATATTACAGTGAACGTCAAACTTGCATCGCATGACATTGTCACAAAAATCCAGTGGGACGGCCCCTCACTTGTCCCCACCCGCATATTTTAGTAACAAACATGATGAAATCTGGTTAACGTACTGGCAATGCATCAGGGAACATTTCCACCAGTGTACAGTAAGTCCTTCAGATTAAGGGTGAAAAAGATTATGATTTAGGAATACAAGTGACAGCTGCTCTATTTTCATGATATGCTGGTAGGTGCAGGGATTATTTGCTGCCGGGAATGTTTCCTACCTTGGAAGTGTTCTATTCTATTCCATAAAGTGTCTCATTCTCACTACAGACTTTGAATGGATTGAAAAATGTAACAAAGTTATTATCCGCCAGAAAAATAAATATATTTTTCAACCACGAGTGATAAAGACTGCCATGTTCACAGAAATACGACAAAAATGAAATGCTTGCATGACATGAGATTTGTGTTTCCCTCCTTAGAAAAAGTAACTCGTCGACTACCTGTTAGAGCGTTACCTGTATCCAACGGATTCCTGGTAGTCATGTTTATTGTAACCAATCCATTTAGAACTTGTCATAAAGCTGTCAGAATAATAAACCGAAACTGTTGACATTAATGTCAATTGAATAATCGATTATCATCATAAAAACTTTTTTCGTGAAAGACGCTTCATTCGCTTGTTATAGGTTTACGGAGAATGTGTGTTCAATATACCGTTGATCATGATTGATCGTTTAAAACATTAATAATTAAATTAACCATGTCAGTAGGCTAGGATCAGATCATTTAATGATATAGTCCCCATTTCAATCAACTAAGCTGTCTATATACTTCCAAAATTAAAATTATAATTTTAAATCCTTTAAATATTTGCACTTTATTTCCGTATGAGTATATTTACGTAGGAGTACACAACTTATCTCACTGCAGTGTTAACAATGTGATATTTAAGAATACATGACATTTCAAACCAGGCTGTATAGCTCAGATGGTTGAGCACTGACTTTCTGAGCTTAAGATAGTGGGTTTGATCCCGAATAAGTCTGGTGGTATTTGAGGGTGCTCAAACTGCTAGTCTCTTATCGGTAGGCCGGGCTGAGTGGCTCAGACCGTTGAGGTGCTGGCCTTCTGACCCCAACTTGGCAGGTTCGATCCTGGCTCAGTCCGGTGGTATTTGAAGGTGCTCAAATACGTCAGCCTCGTGTCTGTAGATTTACTGGCACGTAAAAGAACTCCTGCGGGACTAAATTCCGGCACCTCGGCGTCTCCGAAAACCGTAAAAGAGTAGTTAGTGGGACGTAAAGCAAATAACATTATTATTATTATTATCTTATCGGTAGATTTATCGGCACGTTAAAGAATTTCTAGGGATAAAATTTCTGACACTTTGGTTCTCTCAAAAACCAACAGTAGTTAGTGCGTCGTGAAACCAATAACATTTTTAAGAGTAAATTTAAGTTTTTTTAATATACAGGAATATACTATATCGGACACACAAAGGGCTTCCAGGTCGGAGAGGATGAAAAAGTTCTGGGAGAAGAAGAAGAAGAAATTAACTCAAATGTATTGATTTCAGTGCTCCAATGTGGGCGTAAAATATGTAAATAATAAATAATACAGGAATGGTTAACATTACACCGAGAATTTCAAAGAAGTCAGTGAATAATAATAATAATAATAATAATAATAATAATAATAATAATAATAATAATGTAATTTTCTTTACGTCCCACTAACTACTTACTGTCACGGTTTTTGGAGACGCCCAGGTGCCGGAATTTAGTCCGCCAGGAGTTCTTTCACGTGCCAGTAAATCTACTGATACGAGGTTGACATATATGAGCACCTTCAAATACCACCGGACTGACCCAATTTCCAACCTGCCAAGTCGGGGTCAGAAGGCCAGCGCCTCAACCGTCTGAGCCACTTAGCCCAGAAAGTCAGTGATGTTCTGCTAACTTAAGTTATTTCAGAACTGAGAAGTCAGACTAAAAGGGCAACTACAACTTCCGTGCATGGATGAACCAAGTAAAATTCCTTTATGGCCTTCAATTGCTAATTACTCTAATTTTCTTAACGATTAACAGTGTTCCTACAGTTTTCATAAGATCATGTTACATTATTTCAGCATAACAATTAACGGTTCATATAAGCAAGACCATAATTCAGGATGGATGAACAATAACTGCGAGGACTTTCTGCTGAAAATTCGTCAGTGTCTCCTTACTGTTGATTGGGCTGGAGATCTGATATGTGCTGAATCAAACGAGAATAACAATTGGCGCGTCAGTAGGCTTCCATGGTGGTCTTATGACATTAGAAGGAGTGTCTTGGAATTGGTTGGCACTATATTTTATTTAAAAAAAAAACGTCTTCACTGAGGCTGGGGAACCTCACAGCTACAATCAATGTTATTATCAGTAAACACCTGCACCTAATATATGCATATCTAGAATTATATTCCCAATGTGCACATTTTTCGGTTACCCCTTTTCAGTTGACCGGCTCCATGGCTGAATGTTTAGCGTGCTGGCCTTTGATCACAGAGGACCCGGGTTCGATTCCCGGCAGGTTCCAGGAATTTTAACCATCATTGGTTAATTTCGCTGGCACAGGGGCTGGGTTTATGTGTCGTCTTCGTCATCATTTCATCCTCATTACGATGCGCAGGTCGCCTAAGGGTGTCAAATCAAAAGACCTGCACTTGCCGCACCGAACTTGTCTTCGGACAATTCCGGCACTAAAAGCCATACGCCATTTCAGTCGATAGAAGATTTATTATTGCAACATTCTTCTTATTCTTATACGACTTTTCCCACACTTGTTGGGTAGCGGGTGAGAACTGTGTCGCACATGTGGGTTTGACCCTGTTTTACGACCGGATGCCTTTCGTGACGGCTACCCTAATGGAGGGATGCAATCACTATTGCGTGTTTCTCTGGTAGTCGGTAGTGTATTTTGTTATCTGAATATGAAGAGAAGATTGTTGGGACGAACACAGACACTCAGTCCTCGAGCCAGAAAAATTAATCAGCCCCGATTAAAATCCTCCACCCGGCCACGAATCGAACCCGACACCCTTTGAACCAAAGGCCTCAACATTGACCATTCATCCAAGGAGTCAGACATTTATTGTTGTAACAATAAAGAGGAAATATTTCTATGCACGTAGTACGAACTTGATTCACTTAATTTTCGTTTAGACTCAAGCACTTGATTAACAACGAAAACAAGTCCAAGGAATAAAATATGTCCAGTAAAATGCAAATATTACTATGAAAATACGGAATGTAACGTAAATATATAAATCCAAAATACCAATGGCTGACTCACCATGATATTTTAGGAACTATTGATCAGATGAGCGTGAACTTCGGCGCAGAAGTCCCTCTTAGTTCATAAGTAACGGCTACGGAACATTTTTCTTCAAACTTAAACCCTTAAGAGATGAAAGTACGGTATGAACTGAAAAGGTTTTGAAGCGATAGGCCGATGATAGTTAACCTTTGTACCACTTGGTAGCGCTGATCTGTCAATGGGGACAATGGCAGTTATTTTTTATGCAGCACGGTAACGTTGATAGGTCGCGGGCTTTTATGATATTTTTTTTTTGTTTTTTGCTAGTTGCTTTACGCCGCACCGACACAGATAGGTCTTATGGCGACGATGGGACAGGGAAGGGCTGGGAGTGGGAAGGAAAGGGCCGTGGCCTTAATTAAGGTACAGCCCCAGAATTTGCCTGGTGTGAAAGTGGGAAACCACGGAAAACCATCTTCGGGGCTGCCGACAGTGGGGTTCGAACCTACTATCTCCCAAATACTGGATACTGGCCGCACTTAAGCGATTGCAGCTATCGATCTCTGTATGATAATTTATTCGTGTACCTGTTGTTGGTGAGAGTGAGCATCACGGACATATTCTGAGTCATGGCATACCTTGTGCTCGGACCTATGAGAGTAACGGAGTCCCACTCCCATTTGACAGGCGAGGGACTCTTTGGAAACAACTTGGCGAACGAAATGGAAATCGATGGGGAGCTATCAATACTAATGCGGCTTATGGAAGAAAGAAAGCAGAACTGAGTTAGCAAAGAGAATGCATCTGGATGTGCTAGGAGTAAGTGATATCCGGGTAAGGGTAGATAACGAGGAAGATATAGGAGATAATAAAGTGTACTTGACGGGAAGGACAGAGTCTGAGGTAGGACTGTTCATCAGGAATACTGTTGCACGGAACATAGTTTCTGTTAGGCTCGTAAACGAGCGAATGATGTGGGTAGATTTGACACTTGGAGAAATTAGGACGAGAATCGTCTCAGTGTATTCACCATATGAGGGAGAAGATGAGGATGAAATTGACAAGGTTTGTGAAGCATTGAGTGACATCGTGGTCAGGGTCAGCAGCAAGGATAGGATGGTTGTTAATGGGCGATTTCAATGCGAGAGTTGGAAGTAGAACTCACGGATACGAGACATACGTTAGCTGGTATTAGAGTTTGGATCCTCTTGGTGAAATGACAGGAATTACGCTGACATGTCAAAGATATATTTTTCTTCCTAAAATTTTCTGTAGGTTCGTTAAAGGTAAGTTACAACTTTTACTTATTTCTCTCTTAAATATTTTATGACTACTTTTATGACAAATATATAGCGACGCGTTGCTGGTTTTAGATCTCTTTATCATCTGAATCCAAGTATGCCTTTCTTGTTGGATTATTATTGCTTTGGAGGAGGCACAGCATGTCGTTCGTCGCGGCTAACCGAATTGTACAGTGCCACAGCAAGTAGTGGAGACTCGCTGAGCAATGTGTAGCATGTTCTGCGACGAAGGGTGGCAGGGGTATACTTTTACCAAGGTTGCCCACATGCGTCAGTCTGACAGTCTCAGTCAATATGTCTGTTCAGTTCTAGTGTGTTAATTTGTTAGCGTGTAGCCAGATACTAAATTACTATTTAGCTGTATATTCACGCCATACTTCTATTTAATTGTAATAAATGTGTAATTATTGTCCCTTTCGTAAAAGTTGTATTAAAAAATTAAAAATATTTTATTACCGCATTGAAGTTGGTAGACTCAACTTTTACATCTCTATCGAAATTCGCTCAGACAGCATCAAAAATGTGTATAGCAATTTTTGTTTTCATTTTTTGTTTCTACCGCCCTCCCACCGGCTATATCCATTTTGTTGTCTACATGTTTTGGTGCCCCTCCCACTTCTACTTCCCAGTCGCCGCTACTGTACACCACCCTTAAAATGTGGTCTAATAATATGAAGTCTGAAAACATTACAGTGTATGAATGCAATTTCTTCAAAGCCGGCTTAAATGCAGAAAGTAGACCCACCATTATATTAAATAATGAAGGAAGTAATCGTTACTCTGACGTACGATATATTTTTCGGTTGAATGGACTCTGCCTCCCATTCTAATGCATATACGTGAATTTTTTGAATTTAAGATTATAACACCCAATTCAGAACACTTCTAGTATTGCTACTCTTCCCATACCTGTGGCGTCTCGGGTGCGAACTGTGTCGCATATTTGGATTTGGCCCTGTTTTACGGCCGCATCACCTTCGTGTTGCGGACCCTATGTGAAGTGATGTAATCCTTATAGTGTGCTGTGTTGTCTGGAAATAAAAACTAGAGTCTTGGGACTAAAACAAATACCCAGTCCCCGAAACAGGGGAATGAATCACACGCGAATAAAGTCCCCGAACTGGCAGGGAATGGAATTCGGCACCACACAGAATGGAAGGTCTCAACGCTGACCATTCATCCAAGAAGTCAGACATTATTATTATTATTATTATTATTATTATTATTATTATTATTATTATTGTTATTATTATTATTATTATTATTATCAAAACTGTTACTAAGCAAGTGGCCTGTTACAGTCTCGATTAGCTGGGTGTCCAACAGAGTGATTTCCTCGAGGCTGCTATCGTAAGATCTGCTATAGCATTCTTTTCTTTCGGTGTTCTTCTACGAATTTTAACGTGGGTTCTATATTCAGTTCTTTCATCACCTCTCCGTTCCTCTTGTGGCATCATCGGTGATTAGGGAGTCATCTCTTTTCCTGATGGTCCATGCTTCACCTCCGCACAAGAGAAACTGGTCTGCCTAGCGTTCTATAAATGTGTAGTCTTGTGTTTCTCTGCGCTATAGAGAGTTTCATGAATGAATTGATGGTTTATATTAAATTTTGCAACGCTGATTTGGATATCGGTATTGCTGTCATAGGACAGGAGTTTATTATTTAGCATAATGTTACAGGGAACTGGTTTTTAACCTTTGAAAGCATGTGTTTGTGTTCTTCTAGTTGATATTTCTCTGTAATATTCAGTGGCTATTCTATTAAAATGGTGTAAAGAGAGTTGTAATTCATCTTCTGAACAGGCAATAGTGCGTGCTATCGAGCGTACATCAGCGTATTCAGTTGTAGGCGGTTATTTATGGTGAGGCTGCCATGGGGAAGAAGATGTCTCCAGTCTTTTACTAGAGCGTTATTATGATGAAAATCACGGGTATAGGCCGCAACGCTGTCACTCACCACTGTACACTAGTTTACAGTCTGATAGTTTGTTAATTCCTACTGCAAATAAATTGTTTGTGTATAATTTGGATCACCCGTTGAAGGATTTCATCTTTTTGTAGTATATATAAACGTTTTGTTCTGTTTACTCTGTCGAACGCCTTTTTACAGTCAACAAATGCTATGTGGGTGAGTTCTCTATGCCTTTCTAACAAAGTGTGTCAAATAACCATCAGTGCAGGGCCTTCCTTTGAAGAATTCATTTGTTTCTTCCCCTATTAAATTGTAATAAATACTGTACATTTCATTTGCTATGATCTTGGAGTAGATTTTGTGTCCCGAGTTGAGGGGGTAAATGCCTCTGTAATAATCGTATTTTTTACATCTCCTTCTATTTTTACGGACTGGTATTATAATAGCTTTCAGCCAGCTAGCAGGAGGATTTACACCTTTCCATATTCTTTCGAGAAAGCGGAGGAAGCTCGTATTTCCTGCATATTTCTACTATTTGTACTTTTGTCTTTTTCTGTTGCTTTATTTGGTTTCACTTTTTTGAGATCTGTGTTCCACCTCATCTAGTATGATTTCTGCTGTAATTCTGAAGCGACATGTTTTCCTGCTGTAACGTCCAAAGGTTTTGGAAAAGCTGGAGCCATGCTTCATGCGAGATGGGATTTATTCCGACATTTTCTATAGTTTCTTTATTTGAATGCTAGAGAATGTTGCAGTTGCGGTCTGAATACATCCGTTTTTAATCGATATATGAAATCTTCCCCTGTGTTTCTCTGTAATTTCCCAATTTCTCGTTTAACTGTTACACTTTTATGGTATAAGACTCCTTCATCCTGTAATTTATTTGTTGATAAGTATATCTGGTAGTCTTGCCTTTTGTCAGTGATTATTTTGTGCATGTTCTCATTCCATTGATGCGGTCCCTTTCTGCTTAACCATTTTCGTATTGTTCCTAGAGTCTTAAAGCCAGCTTGTTTCAACTTGGCTTGTAAGTTTACCCTCTCTGTTTCTATACTTTCATTCTCTGTTACTTATATTATTATATCTGAAAGACGTCGATTATAAAGAGCCGTTTGGTATCTGGGTCTTGGGAAATATGTGTTTTGAAGTAGGTCTTTTCATTTTTGCGGGGCATCTGCTTCCTAAACCATTTAGGTGGATGTCGTACTTTACTAACAAGTAGGTAATGGTCTGTTTCTAACTCTGGCTCTCGGAAGACTTTAACACCTAATATGGTTTATAAGACTATATCATCGCATATGATGTAATATATTATTGATTTCTGTCCTCTTGCTGACCAAGTGTGTTTGTTACAGTACCTATGTTGGAATTTTGTATTCATGATTCTCAACTTCTTGTACTCTGAAAAATAGATTTTTTTATCACTCGTAATTTCTAGTGGGTTCTCGGAAGTTTTCAACACTGTTTTATACTTATTTGTTACCAACTTTTGCAGGGGGATCTCCGATCAGGACTATCATATCCGGTTGATTGATTTTGTTCGTTTTTAAGGTTTTCGTAAAATTCACCAGTTTTCCCTTCACTGCCTTCAGCTGGGGCGTATACGCCAAGCACTGTAAAGTATACTCAAGGAGAATTCATTGTTAGCTGTATTATTCTCTCATCTCAATATTTATAGTGGTCAACCATTTTCGGCAAGTTCTTGCGTACCATTAGCATTATACAAGCTTTAGCTCTGATATCTCGGAATGCTCCGCTATAGAACTGAAGATAATTATTTGTTTCTTTAGAATCTGTCAACTTTCGTTTAGTTTCAGCTAGCCTATTGCTGTTATTGTGGTACTCATATTGGCTAGGATGTCATGAAACTGGTCGTCTTTGTACGATATCCCTTCGATATTCCAAGTTCCATATTGTATTTCGTCCTGTTTCTTCCATTTACGATTCATTACCCGAGTCAATGTCATCATATTTATGATATACACAGGTATTCCTGTTTCGAGACTGCAAAGCAAAGCAGACTTCTCATTCGGTTGCAAGCCGAAAGAGAGCAAGTCTAGTGGTGGAACTGCCACCTTGAAGCCTCTAGAGCGACTTAAATTAATTGGAACAGTGTTTTCTCTGTTATAATCGCTATTGTTGATTATGCTACCACATTAATGGCAATTTATGAGACTGTTCCTTGAAATAATATATACCTATAAGGTGATTTTATTTTCTGCAACTCAAATTAATGTGTGTTCTCCCAGGATGGTAATATAGTAAGTGAGATTGAATCAAGGTGTAGTAAAGCTAATGCAGTGGGCTCGCAGTTGCGATCAACAGTATTCTGTAAGAAGGAAGTCAGCTCCCAGACGAAACTATCTTTTCATCGGTCTGTTTTCAGACCAACTTTGCTTTACGGGAGCAATAGCTGGATAGACTCAGGATATCTTATTCATAAGTTAGAAGTAGCAGACATGAAAGTAGCAAGAATGATAGCTGGTACAAACAGGTGGGAACATTGGCAGGAGGGTACTCGTAATGAGGAGATAAAGGCTAATGTAGGAATGAACTCGATCGATGAAGCTGTACGCATAAACCGGCTTCGGTGGTGGGGTCATGTGAGGCCAATGGAGGAGGATAGGTTACCTAGGAGAATAATGGACTATGGTATGGAGGGTAAGAGATGTAGAGGGAGACCAAGATGACGATGGTTAGACTCGGTTTTTAACAATTTAAAGGTAAGAGGTATAGAACTAAATGAGGCCACAACACCAGTTACAAATCGAGGATTGTGGCGACGTTTAGTAAATTCTCAGAGGTTTGCAGACTGAACGCTGAAAGGCATAACAGTCTATAATAATAATGTATGTAATGAATGTATGTATGTCAAATTAATGCTTATTTAATTTTGGATGTAGCTATTCGTTAGTTAGCATTCAATACACGTAAGATCGACGAACAACCTCTTACTACTGCTAAAATCTTATGGCTGAATAAAAGGAACTGGGAAAAGAATATTTAATAATATACAGTCTTTCATATAAATCCACACCGAACGCACGGTGTTTGTACTATGGGCTACGACAGGTGCTGTATGGGAGGCGCGGACATAGTTATTGACCTTGCGAGCAGCCTGCACGTGTTCGACCTGGCAAGCATCAGTCGCCATTCTGAATCTGAGCGGTTATGGTGAGACAGTTATCATTGCAAAACCATATTTTCGTATGTAAAAGTTCTGATTTCATCTTAACGATCATGTGAATAGACATAACTCTCGCTATTGGTGTGCATAAAGTCCTAATTGTGATTATGAAGTTCCTCGTTATGATAGGAAGATTGGTGTTGGTGCACAATGAGTAATTGGGCCTATTTTTTTCGATACGACAGTAAATGCAGAGAGGTATCAAGAAGACATTTTGACGCGGTTCTTCCATCAGTTAACGGCTGAAGAAAAATCGCATGGGTGGTTTCAACAGGCTTCAACCCCTGCTTATACAGCAGAAGATTCCCTCCTTACAACCTTGGAAGTGTTTGCAGACAGAGTGATCAGTGCTGCTCTATTTCCCCCTCGTTTTCCATATCTAACAGTGTGTGATTTTTATTTATAGGGTAGACTGAAAGAAAAAGTGTATCGAACAAATCCTCACACGCTGGAGGAACTGAAAGAAAACATTACGGATGAAATCAGAAACATTACGGTAGCAGAACTCCGTCGCGTGGTTACCAGATACAGCGCCTAAGGGCGGCACTTACAGCATCGTTTATAAGGTATGACTTCATATACACGCTTAGAGCAGGGCGAACGCGCGCGTCTTAAGCTCGGCTAAGGCAGCTGCTGTAGCGCAGAGTACAAACACCTTGCGATCGGTCTGGCTTTATACGAGAGACGCTGTACATTAAGTACAGCGCCAAATTTGAAGTGACCGTGCCTAAGAAAATCTGTCTTATATAACATCATTGATATTTCTTAATTTGGTCATAAAGGTACTCAAAAAGGTAGCCACATCCAGTAATGTTGTTTTAAATGTGTATTAGGTTTTAAACATTTTCCAAACATAGATCGTCAGCTATACTGGACTAATATTAAGCAATTCAGCCTGAATTGTTCAATACGCATGATAACATAACCTCTGCGTCATGGAAACGATTGACTATAGGAGTAACACAGTAAAAATATCGAAACATTAAGATATTGAAATTCGCCAACATTAATATCTCATAAATATAATAATGAAGTCACTAAAATACACGACCGAACACAGCACGATGAAATGTAATTGAAATAATACTGAAAATTAATAAGAAATGTGACAAGTCTCAAATCTTCACTTAAGGCATCTCGTCAAATTATTATTATTATTATTATTATTACCGAGCGAGCTAGCTGTGCAGTTTCCCGCATCAGTAAGCTTGCATTCGGGAGGTAGAGGGTTCGAATCCCACTGGGGGCAGCCCTGAAGATGTTTTTCCGTGGTTTCCCATTTTCACACCAGGCATATGTTGGGGCTGTACCTTAATCAAGGCCGTGGCTGATTCCTTCCTACTTCTATCCATTTTCTATTCCACCATCGCTATAAGACCTATCTGTGTCAGTGCGACGTAAAACAAACTTGTAAAACGTATTATTATTATTATTATTATTATTATTATTATTATTATTATTATTATTATTATTATTATTATTATTATTATTATTTATAAAAACCGTGAGTTCGACCTGTTCCAAACGGTATGTATAATGAGCCAATGCGAAGTGAACGAAGTTTCTCATGATCCAAGAAACTCACTGCAACCTTTATTCATGTGAAATGTAACATATAGCTTAGAAATGATCGAAAGTATACATGGGCTGGACAGAAATTACAATGTTTCATACGTCGTATCTATCTAATTTCAGCCAATTTCTAATAAAAAAAACTCGCGCAACTTCATCAGTTGGCAGTTAGGTCGCCCTCATCTGGACTTAAACTAAACAAACTCCATAATTCATTTATTGTGGGGAAACAGGAAGGTCTGTTGATGTAGCAGACCAGATAATACTTTTAATTGGCTGCGGAATGTTTACGCTCTCAAATGGACAAGTTTCATGTTTTGTGCTTGTCGGTGAATATTGTTCTGTATTATATATACTGAGTTTTAAATTTTAAACGCGTTACATAGTTCACAGTTATCATAGTCAATATCAAGTTCTCTTCAAAAGTGGAATTTTGTAATTAGGAGGGTGAATTATAATTTATCACTAAGATCGGTTACGAGGTGAAGTTTCATACAAGACGAAGAGTTTCAGTGAGAACCAAACTGAAGTGGGGCTTAATATTATCTTGGCTGGAACTGAATAATTCAGTAGAAGAGTCAACGCCAGTACGTCAGGGTCAGAGCAGTTCCATATATTCTATGGTGTAGTTTTCTTTCATGTCCGCTCCACCGCTGAGTATTCAATGTCTTGGCCTTCGGGTTCCGACACCTCGAGTTCGATTCCCGACACCGTCGTTGGAATTTAATCACAAACAGTTAATTCCCTTGCCTCTTGGACTGAGGTTTGTTGGTGTCCCCAATATGCCAGCAAGTCACGCACCATACTCAACCCATCTTCCACCACAATAACATGTAGTTTCCTATACTCTGCAGACCTCACTCAACCTCACCAAGATGTCTACCTTACAAGATCCGCATTGCTTTTATAAGAGGAGAAAGAAAATCTGGCATGATGTTACTGTTAGCTGCCTGACCGGGTCACTATAGGCGGGTTTGGATGTTCGGAGATACTGCTTTTCCTTTCACTCCTACTCACTGTTGATGGAGCAGAGCAGGTAATACGTTTAATTGGACGGGGAATATTTTCGCTCTCAAATGGACAGGTTTCACGTTTTGTGCTTGTCTATGAATTATTGTTCTGGTTTATATGTTGAGTCTGTAAGAAAATGCCTTCCATATTTTTAAGACCAAAAATACAACATTACGTGGGTGCGAGTTTTGATCAAACCAATGTGAGTACCACAGAGGGTCAGTAATTGTTTCTGTGTTAGCATGTTCAATCACAGTTGAGGTCGGTGGCATAGAGCGTATATCATGTGAAAACTTCGAATTGTTGACTTCGATCACGTTAAGCAGTTCCTGCGGGCGGAAAAACTCCCATTTTATTCCTTCTTATAATCTGTGACACTTTGAACATAACACAACTAACATATTTTCAATTTTCTTGCAGAGTCATGCAGGAGATGTTGTAGGTGGTATTTAATTCCTTAATCGTTGTTTACCTATCACAAAGGCTACTTTTAATCAATCATATTTATTCAATTATGAACCACCAGCAGTTAAACATGTCGTCGAGGAGTCAGGTAAATGCAAAGTGTATCTTTCATGTAGTAACAAATCAATAAGGCTGTTCAAATAATGAATGTATGCATTTAGAATGCTAGTAGGAAATTTACCAAGGCAGTTCATTATGTTTTTTTTTTTTTTGCTAGTTGCTTTACGTCGCACCGACACAGATAGGTCTTATGGCGACAATGGGACAGGAAAGGGCTAGGAGTGGGAAGGAAGCGGCCGTGGCCTTAATTAAGGTACAGCCCCAGCATTCGCCTGGTGTGAAAATGGGAAACCACGGAAAACCATCTTCAGGGCTGCCGACAGTGGGGTTCGAACCAACTATCTCCCGAATACTGGATACTGGCCGCACTTTAGCGACTGCAGCTATCGAGTTCGGTAGTTCATTATGTTTAAAGGAAGTCAGGAACAGAACATGTGTACAGGGTCTGTCATATAAACCCAGAGCGAACTCTGCGTTACGGCAGCTGCAGTACGGGAGGCGCGCGCATAATTGTTGACCTTGCAAGCAGCCTGCGCGTGTTCGACCTGACAAGCAAGAGTCACCAGTCTGAACCTCAGCTGTTCACATGATGGACAGTTACAATTGCAACACTGTATCTTCGTATGTAAAAATCCTGGTTTCATCTTAATGTTCGTGTGAACAGTCATAACTCTAGTTATTGGTGTGCAGAAAATCCTACCCCCTGAAAGACAGTCTACAAAATCAAAAATCTCGTTGTTAATGTGACTCTCGCCATGAAATCGCAATCTTATATTATGTTTGTTCTTTAGATGACAGCCGGTCCCGTGGTGTAGGGGTAGCGTGCCTACATCTTACCCGGAGCCCCCGGGTTCGATTCTCGGCCAGATCAGGGATTTTTACCTGGACCTGAGGGCTGGTTCGAGGTCCACTCAGCCTACGTGATTAGAATTGAGGAGCTATCTGACGGTGAGATGGCGGCCCCGGTCTAGAAAGCCAAGAATAACGGCCGAGAGGATTCGTCGTGCTAACCACACGACACCTCGTAATCTGCAGGCGTTCGGGCTGAGCAGCGGTCGCTTGGTAGGTCTAGGCCCTTCAATGGCTGTAGTGTCTTGGGGTTTGTTTGTTTGTTTATCTTTAGATGACAACTGCAATAGTAAAGAACATAGTAAAGAAACAGGCAAGTGATTAAACCTGCAAGTAGTTGTTGAAATAATTTTCCTTTCTTTTGTTATTTTCGTTCTGACTTGATTACGTTTTCACAACTAGTCACTCACTTTCATCTGATTATAATTTGTTAAGTAATTCTTAAATTTCCTGTCTAGAAGCCAAGATTAACGACCGAGATGGTTCGTCGTGCTAACCACACGACACCTCAAAATCTGCAGGCCTTCGGGACGAGCAGCACTCGCTCAGTAGGCCATGGTGTTTTGGAGCTGTTGCGCGATGGGGTTTGGTAAGTTCCATGATTACACTTCTGCTAATGATTCCTTTGCGAGAGCTATTGAATTCATTTGTCCCTTACTTCCCTGGAAAAGACAGGATAAGCACGTAGTAAGATTATGAATATTCCACGTTACACCGGAGAGCAATTTACCGTTCCCCAAAGATATATGTTTGCCTTTTCTTCGCACAATAATGAACCCAGAAGCCCATTGCAGGAGCATAATATAACCTCATTTTGTAGACGCCAGATCTACTTTCCCATCCGCTGTTCTGATAGGCCGGTGTTGTCATGTTCCGCTTCCAAGTAAAAGAAATATCATGAATGTCGTGTTCATTTCATTTCTTCCAATCTACTTTCTTTCCCCTTTCCTCACTGGTATTCCCGTTACCATTTTCCCCGATGTCCTTACAAGCTCCCCGTACTTTCGAGCTAGTGAACAAATGCCTATCGTACAGGTATTGGATTCCAATAATCTGCAGCCCACCTTAGATCCTTCTCCTTCCTTCCTTTACATTTAAACATACATCGCTCTGTCTTGTACTGTTTCTCTCACTTTCTCCCTCGACTTTCCGCGGTTTCTCTTAGTGTAATATTCTTTTGGAAATGGGATATCGTTTGGATAATGTGGTCTGCTTGCGGTTGTGTACTAGTTGAAGTTACCCTGGAGGTAACTTTCGATATATTCCCAACAGCCCAAGTGTGTAAGAGACATTCGCAAAGAGCAATTATTGAAGTGCTATTCGTAACACTTCTATTCATTTTGTAGAATACTCTCTTCTCCCCTTTGACGAGAGCTCAGAGCGCCTCGCTGTTTCTCGGAACACAACAGCATGGACACAATAGTCGGATGATATCTGACAAAAGAATTAGAAGTTTCTGGACTGTTACCAATACAAGATGTTTCAAATTTGACTTGATATAAGTATAACAAATAATTACTTTTCTTTTATTTGTGGCAATTTTATGTTAAAATTATAATTACGATAATCATTTATTTATTAATATTCTTGATTCGTTATGCACGACTAAGGAGTCCATTTAAATTTATTAGCACATTTTTTGGGTTTTTATTTTTCTCCTCCTAATATCTCTTCATTCTCTCGCTGAGTTTCTTTCTTACGTTGTCCATTCCAACCTGTATTTAGTCGGATGGGCTTTGCAGAAAATTTCTGTTTGTAAATTAAGGCTCTAAATGTTAATCTATCTTGAATGATTCTTCGTTAATGCCAGTTTTATTTAGGTCTTCACTGACATCTTTTAGCCAATTATTGTGATTTTTATTGATAAGGTTAAAAGTTTCTTTGTGAGCCTGTTATTAACCATACTATATAACTGATCATGATATTGTAATCGCCGGTTCCTGATTGTACCTGTGATTCTTTCTGTGACCTGACAGATTTCATTTGATGTCTTTATAATTCAAATTCTATTTTCGCAATTTGGTACTGAGCTTTGCCTGAGGATTTTCTTTCTTGTTTATTCGATAATCTTTATTCGATATCTGCCACCAATTATAACAGTTTACGATGCATAAAGTGCTTCTGTTTTAACTACTGTTTTATAAGGTAGTAATTTTGCCGTTTTTGATATAGTTCCGTTATTGTATCTGTTCCAAGTAATTTTGGATGTTCTCTGAAGTTTTCCAATTATTTCTTTGTTA